>NC_042616.1:766265570-766589927 GCF_901001135.1 Rhinatrema bivittatum
CCATTCCCTTCCTAATAATTCCTAACATTCTGTTTGCTTTTTTGACTGCTGCAGCACACTGAGCCAACAATTTTAAAGTATTATCCACTATGATGCCTAGATCTTTTTCCTGGGTGGTAGCTCCTAATATGGAACCTAACATTGTGTAACTACAGCAAGAGTTATTTTTCCCTATATGCAACACCTTGCACTTGTCCACATTAAATTTCATCTGCCATTTGGATGCCCAATCTTCCAGTCTTACAAGGTCATCCTGTAATGTTTCACAGTCTGCTTGTGATTTACCTACTCTGAATAATTTTGTATCATCCGCAAATTTGATAACCTCACTCGTCTTAAGAACATAAGAACATAAGAAAATGCCATACTGGGTCAGACCAAGGTTCCATCAAGCCCAGCATCCTGTTTCCAACAGTGGCCAATCCAGGCCATAAGAACCTGGCAAGTACCCAAAAACTAAGTCTATTCCATGTAACCATTGCTAATGGCAGTGGCTATTCTCTAAGTGAACTTAATAGCAGGTAATGGACTTCTCCTCCAAGAACTTATCCAATCCTTTTTTAAACACAGCTATACTAACTGCACGAACCACATTCTCTGGCAACAAATTCCAGAGTTTAATTGTGCATTGAGTAAAAAAGAACTTTCTCCGATTAGTTTTAAATGTGCCCCATGCTAACTTCATGGAGTGCCCCCTAGTCTTTCTACTATCCGAAAGAGTAAATAACCGATTCACATCTACCCGTTCTAGACCTCTCATGATTTTAAACACCTCTATCTTATCCCCCCTCAGTCGTCTCTTCTCCAAGCTGAAAAGTCCTAACCTCTTTAGTCTTTCCTCATAGGGGAGTTGTTCCATTCCCCTTATCATTTTGGTAGCCCTTCTCTGCCTTCTCTGTACCTTCTCCATCGCAATTATATCTTTTTTGAGATGCGGCGACCAGAATTGTACACAGTATTCAAGGTGCGGTCTCACCATGGAGCGATACAGAGGCATTATGACATTTTCCGTTGTATTCATCATTCCTTTTCTAATAATTCCCAACATTCTGTTTGCTTTTTTGACTGCCGCAGCACACTGCACCGACGATTTCAATGTGTTATCCACTATGACACCTAAATCTCTTTCATGGGTTGTAGCACCTAATATGGAACCCAACATTGTGTATTTATAGCATGGGTTATTTTTCCCTATATGCATCACCTTGCACTTATCCACATTAAATTTCATCTGCCATTTGGATGCCCAATTTTCCAGTCTCACAAGGTCTTCCTGCAATTTATCACAAACTGCTTGTGATTTAACTACTCTGAACAATTTTGTGTCATCTGCAAATTTGATTATCTCACTCGTCGTATTTCTTTCCAGATCATTTATAAATATATTGAACAGTAAGGGTCCCAATACAGATCCCTGAGGCACTCCACTGTCCACTCCCTTCCACTGAGAAAATTGCCCATTTAATCCTACATTGCCCATTTAATCCTACATGTATTCCTTTCCAGATCATTTATATATATATTGAAAAGCACCGGTCCAAGTACAGATCCCTGAGGCTCCCCACTGTTTACCCTTTTTCTCTGAGAAAATTGACCATTTAATCCTACTCTCTGTTTCCTGTCTTTTAACCAGTTTGTAATCCACGAAAGGACATCGCCTCCTATCCCATGACTTTTTAGTTTTCGTAGAAGACTCTCATGAGGGACTTTGTCAAATGCCTTCTGAAAATCCAAATACACTACATCTACTGGTTCACCTTTATCCACATGTTTATTAACCCCTTCAAAAAAACGAAGCAGATTTGTTAGGCAAGACTTCCCTTGGGTAAATCCATGTTGACTGTGTTGCATTTAACCATGTCTTTCTATATGCTCTACGATTTTGATCTTGAGAACAGTTTCCACTATTTTTCCCGGCACTGAAGTCAGGCTCACTGATCTATAGTTACCCGGATCACCCCTGGAGCCTTTTTTAAATATTGGGGTTACATTGGCCACCCTCCAGTCTTCAGGTACAATGGATGATTTTAATGATAAGTTACAAATTTTAACTAATAGATCAGAAATTTCATTTTTGAGTTCCTTCAGTACCCTAGGATGCATACCATCCAGTCCAGGTGATTTGCTACTCTTTAGTTTGTCAATCTGGCCTACTACATTTTCCAGGTTCACAGTGATTTCGTTCACTTCAACTGAGTCATCACTCCTGAAAACTATCTCCGGAACTGGTATCTCCCCAACATCCTCATTAGTAAACACGGAAGCAAATAATTCATTTAGTCTTTCTGCAATGGCCTTATCATCCCTAAGAGCCCCTTTAGCCCCTCGGTCATCTAATGTTCCAGCTGTACCTCATCTTGTGCTTGAGTTTGGAAAATTGAGGAAAAAATCAAAATCCATTGTCATTGAATAGGCTTAGCTGTAGTAATGCACTACTTTTGGGGATAATGTGGAAGACAGATACTTCATTAAGCTCTCCTGTTTTATGGTGTTAATGTCATTAAATGTTCAGATGCACTATGAGGTGACAATTTGGGTATTTTCGCAGATAACCTGGAATTCCCAGGAAGATAGCTAGAATAGCACTCACTATTTCATTTATGAAAAGACATTGCCCTGTGTGGTTAAACATTCCTTTGAAGGGTATTTGATCAGTTTTTATTTTATATAGTTATTTTAATCAGTTTGAATTCCTTCAAAAGGATAGCATAAAAGTCTCCCTAAAAATTACTCTGAGGATGCGTTATGACCATTACATAGCCAAGAAGCAAAGATGATTTTTATTCTGTATCAATCCAAATCTTCTATGCATCAACACAGAGCATAACATGAACTTATTCAGAGTTCATTGGAATCTTGAAGTGAGATTATGGATTTTGGGATAATTTCTCAATAAGTATGTTAACATGTCTGTCGTGTTTTTTTTCTCTCTCTTTGCTGCAATAATAAATTGGAATCTTTTGAGACATCCATGGCCCTAAGAGGATCTTTCTATCTCACTGACAATTTCATCCATAAATTCTGAGCCTCCCACACCCAGGGGTTTTATATCTCTTTTCCAGCTGTGGACTCTAAATGTTCCATTTTAAACCCAAAGAGAATGTGATGCCATGAGCAGTTAACCTCTGCTTTCTCCAAAGGATTAGAGAAGAGCAGATGTCATCCCTCTTCATAAATGTGGTAACAGGGAGGAGGTCAGAAATACTACAGGCCAGTTAGTCTGACTTGAATGCTAAGAAAATTAATGAAGCCTCTACTGAAGGAAAAGATAGCAAAGCATTTTGAATCTAACAGGTAACAGGCTGGAGACTGTTTAAGGATAAGCAAAGATAAGAACATAAAAATATAAGAAGTTGCCATACAGGATCAGACCAAGAGTTCATCAAGCTCAGCATCCTGTTTCCAACAGTGGCCAGTCCAGGATACAAGTACCTGGCAAATATCCAAGGGGTAAATAAATCCCATGCTACTAATGCCAATAATAAGGTACTTGACCTAATCTTTTTTAAATCCAGGTGCACTAACCACCTTAACCACAGCCTCTGGCAATGAATTCTAGAGTTTAATTGTATGTTGAGTGAAAAATAATTTTCTCCGATTTGTTTTAAATGTAGCACTTGCCAACTTCATGAAATGCTCCCTAGTCCTTGTATTTTCTGAGAGTAAATAACTGATTCAAGCACCACAAAGATATTGGAAAAATCAGCTAAAAACAAAAGTTGATAGAATAACAGTCAACGGTTTGGTTTTTCTGTTCCAAGGCTGAAGGTTTTAGCTAGAGATTCCTACCCTAACTAGAGACTGGTGCAGTCACTTAGAAGTTACTCTTCAGTTTCCACAGCTTAGATACATGCCCTGGGTCTGGATTCAGGCACTTTTCAGTGGTCTCAAGTAACTGGATAAGCAGGACCACAGATTTCCAAAATGTTTCAGACCCTTGCCACATTGAGTGTAAGTCAGTGAATTCAAACATAAAACAAGAGGTCTTGTAAGAGCAATGGTAACACCATAAATTTAGAATAATTATGATATTTTTGGAATTTCCAGTGTATAACACACAAAATCAATGAATTTATTCATTACTCCAACAAAGGCCTTTATTTTTTGGTGGGTTTTGTGAAGTTTTACTGTATAGCATTTGCACCAGTTTTGAGTTGTACTCTGTGCAGTTTTTATTTGGCTGCAATTTGCACAATAAAGAATACATGTTCTTTTCTTTAGAAATTCAGTTTGTCATGCAAAAATATGGTTAGCCCACTTAGATTTCTGCTTTATGAAGAGCAGCGGTGGCTGCTAAGATAGGGAGTTTCCTGTGTGCTGATCAGGGACCAAGGTGTGTTACTTTGCCTGACTCATAACACAATTTATAATATCTTTTATTTGTCACAATAGTGTTCCGGCAATCTGGGTGATTCATTTAGTGGGGGGAAAGGCACAAGTTTTTCATATTTTTCATACTTCTTGGCACAGACAGAAATTGTTTACTTTCCTGAAGCACTCTGTGAGTCATGCAGCAACCACATTTAGCTGTATTATGCTAGATTATTGTAAATTTCCCATTTAGTACGTTAAAGCAGTAAGGCTTCAGACGATCATTAAAGCCCTTTTATTCAGTTGGCCAGATGAATTGAGGGTTTAGGATTTTAGAGACAATTTTGATAAACGTGTATGTGTGTGTGTTGGGGGTGGCAGGGGAATCAAACTTTGGATGGGATATTGGATTTGAGAGTGTCTGTTTTAGAATGAGTTTTCTTGCTTGTTAAGATGGGTTTGGCTTTGTCATAATAATTATGCTTACAATGGAATGTTATGAGCCATTTTTGTTTTTAGTTAGAAAAACTGAATAATCGGTAGATTAATGGATAAGGTTTGGAACAATAAAGACAATGCAAGAAAAAAAAATATATATTTCCTAAACTGAACAACATGGCTGTAATGGAAAGGAATTATCCATGCAGCAGCCACAAGATGCAGGTATGCAGCCCATAGGTTCATTCACTCCGTCTCATTCTGGCCTCAGGAGATTCTGCTGAACAACAGCTGTTGTGAAAGCTGCCATTTGAGATCACCAGCATAAGCCAACAGATGTTTGGCCACCATAGAGTCTCCATTTACACCCTTCAGTCTGACCACAGGCATAACCACCCATAAACATCTCTTCACCTAAATTACACAAGTGCCTTTTAGTTGTTTCTATACTAACTATAGACAAACCCAAGAGGTGAATAACAACATAAAGCTTATTCCTAATTCACCATAATTAAACATTGAGACTTCAATCAAATTGTATACTGGAATGCACCAGTCTTATAGGATTGAATTTTATATGACCTTCATATGAATAGAGATGCTGAAAGCACTCATTGATGGAGTGTTCCAAGTCTTAGCAAGTCTGCATCTATCAATATAATCATTGACTGAAGTCTCAATGTTTACATATGGTGAATTAGATTTGATTTGCTTCTGGCAACCAACAAGAGTGGAAAGGTGCATTTATAGACTACATAATTACCAAAGGCATTCTTTGCCTCTAGCACTTACTCCTCTCATTTGCACCCTTTCCCCTCTCTCTGCTTCTTCTTGGACTGTTGAGACCTGGGATTCCTCCTACTCCTCCTCCTCCTCCTCCTTCACCCCCATCCCCACCCGATCAACACCTCATTCTGAACGTATCAGATTGAGATAACTTTATTGGCATGACAATTTTACATGTATTCGCAAAGTAATATAGAGAATGATTAATATAAAAGCATAAGAAATGAAAGAAACAAATTACAAAATAATAAATCAAATTAAGTTACAGGTTACAGAAAATACAGTATTAGGAATATGTCTCAGATTCTGGTGCAACTTCTTTCAGGGTTCACCTTTAACAGTTCAAATGTCATCAAAATCCATCCACTGCTTTCTCTGCTGATTATTAGGTCACAGACAGACGGTTGGACAAGAATTGCCCACAGTATGTTCTTTTTTTTTTTCCGTTGTTTAAAGATGCCTAAAAACTGGAATTGGTTTCCTCTTGCCTCATGCTTGTGTAAGTCCCAGAGGACCATGGCCATGCAGCCCCCATTATTTTCTATGGTCTGTCTGAACACCTCTAAAAGAATCGGCAGTCCTTCTCCAAACTCTTCTTTGCTGCATACGGAACACAAGTGTTTTCTTTAACATTTCTGCTTTTTACTTTTTTTCTCCACACATTGCTTCTTGTCTGCTTTCTTTCTTATAATCCACCCTCTGGCCTTCTCCTTTCATTGACATACCTGAAAAGTCTCATAAGAACATAAGAAATTGCCATGCTGGGTCAGCCCAAGGGTCCATCAAGCCCAGCATCCTGTTTCAACAGAGGCCAAAACCAGGCCACAAGAACCTGGCAATTACCCAAACACTAAGAAGAACCCATGCTACTGATGCAATTAATAGCAGTGGCTATTCCCTAAGTAAAATTGATTAATAGCCATTAATGGACTTCTCCTCCAAGAACTTATCCAAACCTTTTTTGAACCCAGCTACACTAACTGCACTAACCACATCCTCTGGCAACAAATTCCAGAGCTTTATTGTGCGTTGAGTGAAAAAGAATTTTCTCCGATTAGTCTTAAATGTGCTACTTGCTAACTTCATGGAATGCCCCCTAGTCCTTCTATTATTCTAAAGTGTAAATAACCGAGTCACATCTACTCGCCACCTTGTTTTACTTCTACTTGTGGTTTTGACATCCTGATTTCCTTGCCTCTTTCATCTCTACCAGATTTTCTTATTTTTTAGATCTTTTTGTACGTTTTGAATGCTAACCTTCTTGCCCTTACTTTTTCAGCCACCTTTTCTGGAGAACCAGACTGTTTTTTTTCTTTTCCTTTTATTTACTTTCCTGAAAAGTTGCTATTTTTATAGCTTTTTATTTTATATTTTTTATTTTTGAAATGTTCAAACATTTACAAAAGTAAATCAAAAGAAAATGCAGTTATATCCATACAAAGTTATAAAGCATGTTTGCTTATGCAATGAATTCGCCATTACAATAGGATAACATTATCTGCTAGTACCAAACAGAATTGTCTCTTGTAGTAGCAGAGCTTTGAGCTCTACGGAGCACGTATGGGAGCTCCTTCTTGGGCTTTGCCTTGTGAGCCTCCTTAGTCTATATCAGAGCTAATTCTATCTATGTAATCAACTCTCCAGGGAGGCGGGTATGTATTCCATGGCTAATTCATCCTTTTAACTAAGGAAAACACTATTTATAGTTATCATATTGGCTTTTCCATTGATGAGCAGGAGGGGAGCCCCAAGCTGAGGGTTGCAGCGGAGTGTTTATTGAGTAAGCAACCCGTATTCCACTGTAGAGTGTGGGCTACATTAGGAAAAGGTTAGGCAAAACTGCTTGTCCTTATTGAGAGGTTATCGAGATAGTAATGGGACATAAAGGTATGAACTAATGACCAGATGGCAGTTTTTCAAATGTCTTCGATAGGTTCTTCTCGAAGATAAGCAACAGAAGAAGCCATTGTTCTCACTTGATGAGTTTTCACAGAGACTGTAACTTACAAGCCTGCTAATGTGTAGCAGTTTTAAATGCACTCAGCCAACCAGTTAGATAAAGTACATTTGGTGTCCACGTGTTATGATTTGGCCCAAGGTGCAAGTTGTTACAGCCCGTGGGGAGGAGGCCAGGAGGCAAGGTATTAACACTGCAGGGAGCTCCAAGCACAGTAGTGGGGAGATCCCCTGGGACCAGGTGGTGACCCTTGAAGGGCGAGAGGCAGAGAGTACTAGGGGTGAGACCCTGTAGAGAGGAAAGTGTCAGACAGACCACGGAGCGGTGGGTGCTGGAATAGCCAAACCATAGGTTCTCTGGGAAGACAGCCCTGGGAGGCGGAGCCACTGTATAGTAGGTGTAGACTAGAAGGTACGGACCATCCCACGAGGTCAGGAAGCCCGGGCAAAGTCTCAGCTGCTTAAGGAGACAACATCCCAGAGATCGGAGGGCATCAAAATGGCAGATGAAATTTAAAGTGGATAAGTGCAAGGTGATGCATATATGGAAAAATAACCCATGCTGTAGTTACACAATGTTAGGTTCCATATTAGGTGCTACCACCCAAGAAAGAGATCTAGGCGTCATAGTGGATAACACATTGAAATCGTCGGTTCAGTGTGCTGCGGCAGTCAAAAAAGCAAACAGAATGTTGGGAATTATTAGCAAGGGAATGGTGAATAAAACGGAAAATGTCATAATGCCTCTGTATCGCTCCATGGTGAGACCACACCTTAAATACTATGTATAATTCTGGTCGCCGCATCTCAAAAAAGATATAGTTGCGATGGAGAAGGCTCAGAGAAGGGCGACCAAAATGATAAGGGGAATGGAACAGCTCCCCTATGAGGAAAGACTAAAGAGGTTAGGACTTTTCAGCTTGGAGAAGAGATGGCTGAGGGGGGGATATGATAGAGATGTTTAAAATCATGAGAGGTCTAGAATGGGTAGATGTGAATCGGTTATTTAGAAAAACTAGGGGGCACTCCATGAAGTTAGCATGTGGCAAATTTAAAACTAATCAGAGAAAGTTCTTTTTCACTCAACACACAATTAAACTCTGGAATTTGTTGCCAGAGGATGTGGTTAGTGCTGTTAGTATAGCTGTGTTTAAAAAAGGATTGGATAAGTTCTGGGAGGAGTCCATTACCTGCTATTAATTAATGTGGGAATTATGAGCTTTGCCAGCAAGCCATTTCATCAGGGTTTAACACTAACTTCCCTTCTCCCTGACCTTTGCATTGAATAAAGCATCACTTGTGCTTAAGCCTCTCTGCCTAGGAGAGGATACCTGACTGTCATGTATTTCTCTGGCTTATAATTAACCCTGATTGCCTGTAAGAAGGGCTGGGTGTTCCCTAGTCAGAGGCAGGACAAAGACAGGAGGTATAGAATTCAGCAGCCAATGAAATGATCCGTACACACCCCCTGAGCCAAGCCAATAGTGTGGTGATACGTCTGTTGCTATGTGGAGAGGAGCCAATCATGTGATGACACATCATCTGCTTTTGAATGTATGCACAATAAAAAGAGGACCCTTGGGACTGCTCAGTCTTTCCTTTTCCTGCCTGCCATGAAACCTGCCTGATGTGTCTTCTTTGCCTCCATATTCAATAAATTAAGTTGACTTAGAAAATAGCCACTGCTAGTACTAGCAACAGTATCATGGAATAGACTTAGTTTTTGGGTACTTGCCAGGTTCATATGGCCTGGATTGGCCACTGTTGGAAACAGGATGCTGGGCTTGATGGACCCTTTGTCTGACTCAGTATGCAATGTTCTTATGTTCTTAATCGGTAGACTGGTAGAAAGGCTAGCCCGTGGAGCGAGACAGCTTACAGTAGTCAGTACCCCAAGACAAGTCCCGTGGAGTGGGGAGTTCAGGATAGTCATTTGAATGAACAGCACGACCCGAGGAGCGGGAGAGCGCGGCCAGTCTTATAGTGCACAGGTGCAACCCCGAGGAGCGGGGAAGCACGGCCTGTCTTTGTAGATCGCAAGTGCAACCCAGAGGAGCAGGGAAGCACAATCAGTCTTGTAGAACACAAGCGTAACCCCGAGGAACAGGGGAAGGCTAGTCAAGGAACTCACAGGTTGCCTCTGTGTTCCAAGGGAGACCCGGATGGTAGAAGCCAGCAGCAGAGTAGAACCCCAGAGGCACAGGACCAGCCCAAGGAGCGGGGTAGGCCAGGGGAGCGAGTCCCAGTAGGAGCGCACACTGACCCCTGAGGAGCGGGTGCCAGACAGGGTCCGAAGGCATGGCAAGCCGCGGCAGCATCTTAGGAACACGAAGCAGGAGTTGAGAACTCATACAGGACTTGTTGCCATGTTTGTTTGCTGGGAATGAAGGTGGACCTTAAGTACAGGAGTCTCATGACATCATCAACTAGAGACGCCCCCGAGGTTCCGCCAAAGAAGCTTCTACGGCGGGGCCTGTGACGTGCATGCCTAGGAAGGCCCGACATCGATGCAGGAAGTAATGGCGTCCATGTCGCCGCAAGGAGACCCGAGGAACACAGCGATACAGGCAGGCCCATGCAGTGAGCAGACCCGGGGAGGGCATGAACACAGTGCAGGCAGTGAGTACTCGTGTTTGCAGCTGTCTGCGACTGACAGGCATAACACCACATCTAGCCTGTTAGGGTTATATGACATAAACTGCTGATAATTTTAATGATGTGGCTGAGTTATTTTATTGTAATAGGCTAAGGCTCTTTTGCATTCCAGTATAGGAAAGGTTTTTCTCCTTCATTGCACATGAGGTCCAGAGCTGGTGCAAGCATATTTGGAGTCCTAGGTGAACCTTTGGTCATTCACCCCTTCCCTCAATTTAACTACAGGTGGCAGTGCTCAAGCACAGAGCTTCCTTCTTTGATGGTATTGGCTCTTATATAGTACCCCTCTACAACTTACACTGGCAGGATTTTGCCTCCCCCAAAATCTTGGGACTCTAGGTGATTGCCTAATTTGTCTAATGGAAGCACCTGCCCTAATGAGTTCTTGGAAAGAAGACAGGCAATGGATTGATTGATATGGAAAGTTGAGACAACATTTGGTAGAAACTTCAGGTAAGTACGGCAGCCTACTCTGTTGTGGAAGGATTGCATGTATGCTGGATAGTGGATGAGAGCTTGGAGTTCACTAATTCTAACTGGGATCACTGCTATGAGGAACAGTACTTTCATGTCAAGAACTTAAACGATATTGACTTCAATGGCTCAAAAGGAAGCTTCATCAGTTGAGAAAGGACCACATGGAACTGGCAGCTTTTGTACTGAAGGTTTGATATGCCATAGACCTTTCATGAATTTAGATATCAGCAGATGAATAGAAATCAGTTTACAGTCCACCAGAACATGGTAAGCCCCTATGGTGCTGAGATGTACTTGTACCAAAGAGGTGGTGAGACCAGAATCTGAAAGTTGAAGCAAGTACTTTTGCAAGTGCTTGGACCCACAAGAAAACAGGTGCAAAGCATTCCTTTGGCACCGCTTGGAATATATGTTCCATTTGAAGGCATAATTTCTTCTAGTTGGTGACTTTCTAGACAAGACTAATATGTCTTCGATTTCTCTAGGCAAATTGAGGTCTGTGATTACTGCGCGCTCAACATCCAAGCTGTCAGGTTGAGGGCTGAGAGGTTGGGATGATAAAGTGTATCCTTGTCCTAAATTAACAATGTAGAGTCTGTCCCCTGATGAATAGTGACAGACTCTACAACTATCCAATTGTACAAGATATAGAAATCATAGTAGATGTGAATCGGTTATTTACACTTTCGGATAATAGAAGGACTAGGGGGCACTCCATGAAGTTAGCAAGTAGCACATTTAAGACTAATCGGAGAAAATTCTTTTTCACTCAATGCACAATTAAGCGCTGGAATTTGTTGCCAGAGGATGTGGTTAGTGCAGTTAGTGTAGCTGGGTTCAAAAAAGTTTGGATAAGTTCTTGGAGGAGAAGTCCATTAACGGCTATTAATCAAATTAACTTAGGGAATGGCCTCTGCTATTACTGGCATCAGTAGCATAGGATATTCTTAGTATTTGGGTACTTGACAGGTTCTTGTGGCCTGGTTTGGACTCTGTTAGAAACAGGATGCTGGGCTTGATGGACTCTTGGTCTGACCCAGCATGGCAATTTCTTATGTTCTTATATCTGTGTGGGTCACACTGGAACTATGAGGATCAGATGAGCGTGATCTTGGAGAAACCTCTGCACTGTTCTGGCAATAAACAATATTGGCGGAAAGCATTGGCTTGTCTTTCAATCGAGTAGGAAAGCATCCTGAGCTTGTATGAGATCACTGGGCAGAATTAGTTTTTAGTTCTGTTCTAAGGTAAAAAAGTCCACTGAGAGTAGACCCCCATAAGTCAAATAGTCTGTCGGCCACTGATTGCTGCAGAGACTCCTTTGAATGGATGAAAAACTCTGCTGAGTCGATCTGCCAGCATGTTGGAGATCCCCGAAAGATAGATGGCCTGTATGCAGGACAGCTTGATTGCTGGTTGCCCAGCTTTTATTAATGGATGTCATGTATTACATTTTGTAAACCGTTGTGATGGCTTGTCTAAACGGTATAGAAAACCTGACAAATAAATAAATAAATAAATTATTTCCAATTCTTCAGTGCTTCCTGGCAGAGAGGTCATGAAACTCTGACTCCATTTGTTGACATAAAACATGGCTACTTAGTTATCGATTTGAATCAGGATGTTTCTGCCTTGAAGAAGATACATGTATGGTGATAGAATGTATCTAAATGTCCATAACTTATTTTTCTGTATACAATTCTGGTCACTGTATCTCAAAAAAGATATAGTTGCGATGGAGAAGGTACAGAGAAGGGCAACCAAAATGATAAAGGGGATGGAACAGCTCCCCTATGAGGAAAGGCTGAAGAGGTTAGGGCTATTCAGCTTGGAGAAGAGATGGCTGAGGGGGGATATGATAGAGGTCTTTAAGATCATGAGAGGTCTTGAACGAGTAGATGTGAATCAGTTATTTACACTTTGGAATAATAGAAGGACTAGGGG
This sequence comes from Rhinatrema bivittatum, assembly GCF_901001135.1. NCBI lineage: Eukaryota > Metazoa > Chordata > Amphibia > Gymnophiona > Rhinatrematidae > Rhinatrema > Rhinatrema bivittatum. Next base: position 766,278,138 of record NC_042616.1, read on the forward strand.
GCATTCCATGAAGTTAGCAAGTAGCACATTTAAGACTAATCGGAGACAATTCTTTTTCTCTCAACACACAATAAAGCTCTGGAATTTGTTGCCAGAGGATGTGGTTAGTGCAGTTAGTGTAGCTGGGTTCAAAAAAGGTTTGGAGAAGTTCTTGGAGGAGAAGTTCATTAACTGCTATTAATCAAGTTTACTTAGGGAATAGCCACTGCTATTAATTGCATCAGTAGCATGGGTTCTTCTTAGTGTTTGTTTAATTACCAGGTTCTTGTGGCCTGTTTTGGCCTCTGTTTGAAACAGAATGCTGGGCTTGATGGACCCTTGGCCTGATCCTAATGGCAATTTCTTATATTCTTAACAAAATTTAATAAGTGACAATTGCATAGCAGTGTGAGGTAATATCTCAAATGCCCTTTTTTCCCCGACACGTGTCCGTGTTTCGCCATAGCTTCATTGGGAGGAACATTACAAATTGTAATATGCAATTAATAATTGTCACTTGTTGTGTTGTGTGGCCGGTGTCTTTCAAGGTATGCATGATAGAGTAAGAAATCTATTACTATTATTAGGAGAGGTTGTTGGCTGCGGCAGAGAAGTGTGATTTGAAGTCTGAAGTGGAGATTGTTTCGGCATTTAACTGGAATATTTTAAGCAGCTCAAAGGCATCCATCATGGCAGCCATCTAGCTGTTTTTAGTTTAGCACATTTTTTCCATTTTACCCACCTCCTCCCACCCTGCCAGCACCTCCTTTCTGTTTTTATTGTAAACCACCCTGCTAAGGGAAGCCTCTTCTACTTTGAGGTCTGTATGGCCGATGGTGGATAAGGTAGAGGATAATATTGCTGGCAGGGGACACACTCAGAAGCCCTCTCTCCAACTGGGTGCTGCAAATAAGGGAAATGGACCGCACCCAATATATTCTCCTGGAGGTGGGGAGGGAGAGCAGGGTTAAAAGAAGAAAAAAGAAGTGGGGTGTTTCAAATAACTGGATTTCCTCCTCTGAACAACCAATAAAATGTATTAGCTCGAACGAATATTTGTTTAAGCAAACAGAAAAGGGATGCAACTTGCTAAGAACAATTTTGTTAATACTAATAAGAATGTTCTCTATATGTTTTATAGATACTACTACGTCTGCAACGTTAGTACTTTCATTTTCCGCTAACCAATAAAATAATTTATCCAGGAACAATTATCAGGTAAGTATGTGCATACACTATTCACACTAGGCAATCCTCTTAGTTGCTTGAAGTTTTGCAAGTAGTAACCAGAATATATGAGTAGTAAAGTGTGTCCAAGAATGTGATTCTTTGTTTTAATGTGGTCTCTGTAAGTGTTCCTGTTTTTCTGCTTCTAGGTAATGAAATGGAAGGTAAGGATTCCTGTTATTAAGGTTATAAGTTGGTAGGTGTCTTGTTATCTGTCAGTCTTTTCTTGGTTCTTTCTTGTTTTTTTGTTTGTCTGGTGCAAGGATACTTAGCTTGGTCCTTGTTCCCAAAGCGTGGATGATACATCTGCCCTGCTGGTTCCGCTGTCCCCATGGAACCTCATCTTTCTTCTCTTCTCATTTTCTAGTGTGTTCCCTATTCTTTAACTAAAATAAAAAGCGGAAAGGCTCTATCAGGGAAATTCTTCTGAAGATGTATCTAACAATGTAATGCTCCCTCAGTGTACTCTTAAAAGCTTGTTGAAACTGTATCTAATAACACTGGGCAACAATGAAAGTGTTACTGACCTAAAAAGGTCCTACTCTGTAGTATCTTGATGTGCTGAACACGAATATGACCATGAAAAGTTTTTATTGGCTCTCGTTTTGAACATATTTAATATAGTTCACTTTCTATGTTTAGTCATGTAAATTTATCCAGTAGGACTGTAAATAAGCCTAGAATGATGTAATATTACATCATATTGCATAATACCATCATGCACACATCATCCAGAGTTTATTACATCATTTTCTGATGCAATGCAGTTCTACTGCCATGCTGCTGCTGAGTAAGCTGACGTCAGCAGTGTACTATATGAAGCCCAGTCAGAAAGGGTGAGCATTTGAAATATTCATGCTGGCTGACTACTGCTGGACACTCCGCAGAGATGCTCCCGAACAGGTGTACAAGAGACAAGCAAAGAAATCTAAGACGTAGTCTATGACTTCATTTTTCAAACGGTATTAACCGTAGGTCTCCTACTATTGGCATACAATTCAAGATGTAATTATATTATTGCATATTACAAAAAAACTAGAGCCAATTTTACATTTTCACAGTCACATTCATGTTTAGCACATGGAAATTTATAAGAATTGACTAATTTCATTTCAGTAACATGACTTTTGTGAAAATTTGTTGCCCAGTGAGCTATTGGCATACAGTTCAAGATGTAATTATATTATTGCATATTACAAAAAAACTAGAGCCAATTTTGAATTTTCACAGTCACATTCGTGTTTAGCACATGGAAATGTATAAGAATTGACTAATTTCATTTCCGTAACATGACTTTTGTGAAAATGTGTTGCCCAGTGTAATGTAAAAATAAAATGAGAATCAAAATCCCCTGTTTTTCAGTGTATCACTACTCACAAAGAAACAGTCATTCACACTGCTCTTTACTTTCACACTTTCTGTTTTTGTCCAAACATTTAGATTAGTTTATTAAAATATATATACCACATACATCATAAAATATCAAAGCAGTTTACAAGAACCTAAAAAAATAATCTTAAAATAATCTTAAAAGTTCCTTTCCCTATTACAGTAACTGTGATTCAGGTGTAGTTTCTGCAAACACATCTGTAATTTTCAATCCTCTTTATTAGGATCTACCAATCCAGATGTTGTCTTGCCTGTAGGTTGCTAGTTCTATGATACAAACATACAGCTGCAGCCTCTGCCATTAGTTTGCTCTGCAAGCTACAACAACTAGGGATGTGAATCGTTTATCTAACAATTGAAAATATTGGACGATATTTTCAATCTCGTCAGATATCAGGGGGTTCTCATCGTTATGGGGGGGGGGGCGGGAAGAAGGGGCACTTACAAAAACACAGCCTGACCCTTTAAAATTAGTTCTTTAGTATCCCCGCACCCTCCGGACCCCTCCAACCCCCCCTCCCCCAATTTTTAAGTACCTGGTGGTCCAGTGGGGGTCCCGGGAGCATTCTTCCGCTCTCGGGCCGTCGGCTGCCAGTAAATAAAATCGCGCCAATGGCCCTTTGCCTTTAGCATATGACAGGGTATCCGTGCCATTGGCCGGCCCCTGTCACATGGTAGGAGCACTGGATGGCCCGCGCCATTTTTAAAGATGGCGCCGGTCATCCATTGCTCCTACCATGTGACACCCCAGATAATCCCTGCATTTATTTTGTTTTATTTTGGGCTATTTTGAGAGTTTTAGGCACTTTTATTATTGCAGCTGCCATTTTTAAACAGCAGCTCTGAAAATTTCATGGGTCCCTCCCAGGGCTTCCTCCAACTTCATTTCAGCTGTTTAAATAATTTATTTTTGCTTTTTAAATTTTTTTTTAAACATTTATTAAGGGCTTGACTAACCCATGGGGCCCGGAAGTGATATCTCCAGGACCCAGGCAGCCTAGGTTTTACTTCCTTTTAGCATCTAGGGGCTTTCTCAGTACCCCTGGCACCGGAATATGCCTCCTTCACTCAGCAGCAGCTACCACAAAGCTGCTACTGCTAAAATACCAGCACCTGAGGCAGCCATAATTCTGGCCATGGAAGCAGTTTCTCTCTTCCATTGCCGTGGGAGAAACAGCATAGACCCACAGGCTGTCCTGTCTCCTCACATGGACTTCTCTTCACCGCAGGGAGAACATGCTCCAGCTTCGCCAGCCCTATTATCCAGGACATTTTTTTTCTTCTGGCCACTTTTTCTTATTATTCTTCTGATTACATTATCAAAGCTGAAATTTTTGAAATCCAGGACTTTGAACTTCTTTCTGCTTTGGTTGTTATATCAACTAATCCATCTGATGATCACTGGTGCTCAGGTGGGCATCTAGCCAGATATTAGAGATGCTTTCTCCATTTTTAAGTATCAGGTCCAGGATCACTCCTTCCTTTGTGAGTTCCATCATCATTTGTCTATGCAGAACCCCATGAAGGGAGCCTAGGATCTCTCTAATTTTCTCAGGCCACAGATGGAGTAATCCAATGCAGTGTTTGTTTTTTTTTTGATGGAAGGAAAAGTGCTGATACCCCAGATGCAGGGTCATCCTTGGGATGTGGCAGGGGGTGGGGAATGAGAAAGAGAACTCAGGACAAATGTCTAGTGCCCCATCCCCCTAGATAGCTCAGCTTCCTACAACTGGCTGCAAGATTTAGCCACAGCTTGAGCCTTCCGCCTTTCCCAATCTCACTCTCATAGGTAGCAGGAAAAAGAGAGCAGTGTTTTCAACTGCCGTGCCTCCTCTGCCACTGTTAAAGCACAGATGCTTTTCTCAGATTTAGATTCAGGAAACTTTGTCATGACAAAATTTGAACATGAGTAGCCATTCAAAGACATGACGTGGTAAAAAGGAGAAAAGATCTACAATTATGTTAATAGTAATTAAAATTACAGGCTGCAGGATGGATAATAGTATGGACAATTACCAGGTCCGGGTGCTGTTCTGTATACAGGGCTGGTACCCTGACTTTATTGACAGGTGCCCTATAGAGAAGAGACTTGAGCAGAGTAGAGTTACTCTGCTTTTTAATCCAGCCCCTCCCCTTCTCTGCTGTCATTTCCCAGGGGTGGATGCAGAGAGGAAAAAAAGGTGCTGGTACTAAGTACCATCAAGTGCCAGCAGAAAAAAAACAAAAAACTCCTGCGCCAGTTAACATCCAGCAGGTTAAAATCTCCCATGACACCTTCCTTTTAACGCCCACCATTTGGATATCTTCAGCCAGATATCTATCCAGTTCATACATCTATGTCAGAGGTCTGTGTACCACATGTGATGGTGCGGTCAGCCAGAGGTGTGACCCCCCCCCAAATCTTACAGAAATGAAACTGGACTGGTGGGTACTATTGGTCACTGGGAGAGGGTTACCCAATGTGTCCAGACTGCTGTTGCTGTCTCCGTTGCTCCATTTCCACTCTAGTGATGAGTACATGCACTGCTGGGGAACCGAACTCTGCCTCTTAATCCACAGTTGGGGTGCAGGCCCTCCTTGGAAACCTACCTCCCAATCCACTGGGGGTCCCAACTCCACGTTCCAATTTGTTGCCGGGGTTTATGTCCTCCTAGGGAAACCAAATTCTACCTCCCAAATCACTGCTGCACATTACCACTGTGGTCTGCACCCTTCTGGGGGACCTGTCTCCATTTTCTGATCAGCTGCTGAGATCCATGCTCTCCTGGGAGACCCAACATCACCTTCTGATCAGCCACTGGGGTCCATGTCCTCCTGAGAGATTCAACTTTACCCCTGCACAGCCAGTGTCCTGAGACTGTCTTCCTTGGTGGGAGGCGTTTTCTTTGCTAGGGTTTATACCTCAACTAGGCGGATGACTTTCTCATTGTTCAGTGATTCTAGCTCATTTAAGCTCAGGACCAGTTATTTGCTTTTATCCAGCCTGAAGGAATTATGAAAAAAAACCACTGCCTAGTAGGGGTGTGTATTCGTTTGCAATGTATTGGCAATCCGCAACGTATATGCCATTTTCGTTGTATTCGTGGGGGTGACGAAAGGTATGGTGAACCCCACGAATACAACGTATCACTAATGAATAAACCCCCACCCTCCTGACCCCCCCAAGACTTGCCAAAAGTCCCTGGTGGTCCAGCGGGGGTCGTGGAGCGATCTCCTGTACTCGGGCTATCGGCTGCCGGTATTCAAAATGGCGCCGATGTGCTCCTACCATGTGACAGGGGCCGACCAATGGCACCGGTAGCCCCTGTGACATAGTAAGGGCAAAGGCTATCGGCGCCATTTTGAATACCGGCAGCCGACAGCCCGAGTGCAGGAGATCGCTCCAGGACCCCCGCTGGACCACCAGGGACTTTTGGCAAGTCTTGGGGGGGGGGGGTCAGGAAGGTGGGGGTTTATTCGTTAGTGATACGTTGTATTCGTGGGGGTTCGTCATACAAGTCTTGGGGGGGTCAGGTTGTAGTTAATTCAATTTAAAGGGTTGGGATGGGTTTTTTTTGGGAAACAAATACATATATAACTAATGAACGGATTGGGGTCCCCCGAGAACAGATGCAACGGATTTGGGTCCCGACGAATACGAATACCGAATGGGACGAATCCGTCCCTGCTGCACATCCCTACTGCCTAGTCTTTTTTCTCTCTGTGCTGTAAACCTGGTATCTAGGGTTTCAGACCCCCTCTCCCCCGTCATTCAGGGTGAGGATCTGTTTGTTTGATAAGACTGTCTTTCAGTACATTTCAACTCAAATCCCTCTTTTATTTAAAATTCTCCAATTTAGGACTTTGCCATTATTTGTTTGTGAAGTGATATTTCACTGTAAGTCAGCAGCAATAATCAGGATGTTGTCACATTAAAATCCTGTAACCTGAAACTGTGACTTGTCTCTTCATAGTGGGACTCTGATAAACTTAACAGCCTTGCTGAAGCTTTCTTGGGCTAATAGCTCCCATTAAAATGCCTCTTCCTGCTGCAGTTCATTTCCAGGATATCCACAAGGCACATGCATGAGTTGTATTCAAATATATCTCATGCATGTAAATGGGGGGGGGGGGGGGGGGGGAGGGTTGCAAATTATAGCCAGATGACACAAGCTTTAAGCCTGCTGGGCCACAGTGAGGAGTATGTGCTGCTGCACTCTGACGTAGACACTGCCAGGCTGCCTTGAGGAGATCATGCCTCTGCAGTTCCATGAGGGTCATGCTGAGTTGTGTTAAATAGTACACCCTCCGGGGGTGTTGGGAGGAAGAAATGTTGCCTCTGACAGGTCATCTTTAAGACAACACAGCATTTTGGCCCTGGGCGGGCCCTGCCCAGCCACCAGAGGCAAAGAAGATGCTGATTAGACTGAAAGGGGAGAAGGTTTTGGGAAAAGCTGGAGGGGTGAAGTAGAGGAAGAGGCAAGAGGGGTAGGAAGAACTAGGAGAAGAGAAAGAAGAACTGAAAGAAAAAGGCTGATACAGAAAAGTGAAATTAAAAGTGCCCCAAAAAGCAAACAGGCCCACTCAAAAAAAAAAAAAAGAGCAATAGATCAAAATAAGCCGAAAGAAATACAAAAGATAAAATCAAGACCATAAAAAGAGAATCCCAAAAAAACCAAATTGGAATTCGTTATTTTTTTTTTTTAATATTTTTCCCAGCTTCTAAACATTATGTCTGACACCAAATGTTTCTAAATATTTTTCTACGCCCAATTATATCATCTAATGTAGAGCATAAGCCCTTTTTCTAAATATTTACAAAATATATAGTTCACCATAGAATCAAGGCAGTGAATTCCAAGAGATTGAGCTTCAGATCTCAGACGTGAAATAAAAATGCAAAACTCATTTACTCCATTTGTTTTATAGAATTCTTTTTTATTATTTTCTTGACAGATCCAATCTGTTTGATCATTTAAAACAGTCTTGTAAAAATGAGCAGCAGGGGGAGCTCAGGCTCTGCCTAATTATAAGGCATGGTGAAAAAGAGAATCTGCTGTAATTAATTTAACCTAGATATGTAAATGATGGGATCTTAGCAGCTCAAGGTCCTTTTTGACTGATGCTATTTTACTCTCATGGGTTTTCCCCTTCACTTTGACCCCAAGGCATTCTAAGACTGATGTTCCTTTTTCTAAATACAAAAAACAGGAGAATACATTTGAGAATAAATTAGTAAAATGAGGTCAAGGAACTGGACTGTCTCCTATATTATTTTTCTTTGTTTAATGTTATTATCAAGGGATATTTATTTTGTAAGTTTACTAGATCCATTGCATGATTATGCCATTTAACAAATACACAATTAATGTAAGTTAGCTACAAGCATTTTTTAACTTTCTTGGATCGTCACAAATATATTGTCCAGAAGTGGTTAGCTTACAGATGTTTTAAAGTAATGTCTCCTTTTCTGATTTAACCAAAATGTCAATAGGAATATACAAGTAATTTGATCGAGTAGCCTGCACCAGGGATTTTGGATTCCTTTGGTAAAAATACAGAGTTCAAGGTAACATAAGCAAGGAATTCAGGGCTCTTTCTATCTGTTTTTATTTCTCATGATTTGTATAGTGCATAGCTTAGATGTATATAGAGTTGTACAGAGACACATGGGGTTATTTTGTAACATTGTGTATAATAGTCATCAAATACGTGCATAAATTATACTAATTTTCACAGTGGACTTGCGTACGTAAGTTCACGTTAAAAAGTAGCCCACGAAATCTACCTGTACAAGTAACATCGGCAAAAAAATCTGTACATATTTTTCCTGAAAATTTAGATGCACACTTTTTAAAATTCAAAAGTATGTGTAAAAAGTCCAAACCCCATCCTCCAATGCTGCCCCCAGACAGGTAAGTTTACTCAATTTAGATAAACTTACATGCGAACATGATATATGCATGCAAATTCACCTACATATCAGACAAGCAATTTAGTAAAAGACTATGGGCCTGATATTCAGCCATCAGATAGCCGAATAAGTAGGAATTATCCATCTATCTAGTGCCACTGAATATCCGATTATAGTCAGAAACTGCTAGATAGCTGGATAAGTGACTTATCTGGCTATCTTTTAGCTGGTCAATTTGTGGGCGGGCAATGGGTAGATCAGGATGGCACTACTTAGCCGGATAAGTTATCTGGCTAAGCAGCGATTTTCAGCCTTAGACAGCTAATTTATCCACCTAAGTTAGACTTATGGTTTATGGTTTATTTGGTTTTTTAAACCGTCACATCAGTAGTAAAACCATCACAACGGTGTACAGTCAATAAAAACAGAAAAGACAATAAAATAGTTAAATATAAATAATAATGGCTAATATCAGCTAAAATACGTGTAGCTTAAAATGATTAATTATAGAATAAATCTAAAAGTATCATTAATAATCAGTAAATAGTAATGCGAAGCATCAAAATAAAATAAGACAGTATAATAAATGCAAAAACAGAAATATATAAAGTTCAAAATTTGCTGATGCGTTAACCTGACTTGACATAGGCACCTGTCAAGAGCCATGTTTTAGGTCGGCTTTAAATTTTTTGATATCCGTTTGCAGCCGTTTATGGGATGGCAGAGTATTCCAAAGCTTGGGGCCTGTGATAGAAATTGCTCTCTCTCGGACTTCGCTAAGTCTTGCTGATTTAATTGTAGGAATTGATAGGTGTTGCGTTCGTGTCTGTTCTCGCCCTCGCTCCACCCTCTCTACCTTAGAGGCAACTCCCTTCGGGTCTGACGGACAGATGCTGCTGCGGCTTCTCCTCGCCGCTTCTCCCGGAATCCCCGGGCTGGCCTGATGCTACGGATCTGCCATGTTCCTGATGACGTAAGGGCGCGCGCGCTCGAGAGTTTGTATCAGCAAGGGCGCGAACCTCGGGGGCATCCCTCCATAGTGACATCATCCGCTTCCAACTTAAAGGTCTTTGTTCGCAACTACGAATCGAGTTAGCAAGGAGGACTTCTCTCTCTGCTGCTCTGCCTCCACAAACTTACCTAGGGGTACCCACTACTCAGGGGCCCCGCTCTCTCTTCTTGATTTCAGACTGCTAAGACGGGATCCGGTACTCGCTCCTTGAGGGCCTATGTCCCTGAATGCTCAGAAGACTCCTCACTGCCTGCAAGTGATCGCAGACGGGAACACTGTGAGTTCTATTACAGATAGGAACCGGTACTCGCTCCATGAGGGCCCATGTTCCTAAAACTCTTCAAAAACTCTCTTCTATCTCAGAAGCTATTGCATACCTATATCTGGTGCATTCTATTTCATATTGCAGACAGGAACCGGTACTCGCTCCACAAGGGCCCATGTTCCTAAACCCCTTCACCGACTCTCTTCTATATCAGAAGTTATTGCATACCTATATCTTGTGAATTACTATTGCAGATTGCAGATAGGAACCGGTACTCGCTGCACGAGGGCCCATGTTCCTAAAACCCTCCAGAGGCTCTCTTCTATTCCAGAAGTCATCTCATACACAGATATTGTGAGTTCTTATTCCAGACTGCATATAGGAACCAGTGCTCACCTACGGCTCCTATTCCCGAATATACTGAAGACTCTCTGTTGCATAGAAGCCATTACAGATATCTACAACTGTGAGTGTATCATCTACTACTGGTTATGTATCCTGCATACCCTGTCTACTCACTACCTATAGTCTCTCTCTACAGCTCAGCAACCCAGAGATCACAATTCCAGTATCTGAAGGACTTCAGCCCTGCCGTGCATATCAGCTCACTACTGCCACCTCTGGTGGTTCTACTTCCTGTCTAATAAAGAACTATCTGTGTTTATCTCCATACTCCAGACTAGCCGGTGGTCCCTCTCAGGATATCCTCCTGGGGGCGCTGTCATCTGCCATCGGCCCAGGGATTCACCAATTTACATTAAAGTGTTCATTCCTTACACTACTAGAGTGGTATCATAACAGACTGCCACTCTATGGGGAGCCAACCCACAATGGATCGCTAGCTCCATCTATGGAGTACATCGGACTGCTAACTCCTCCCCTCTGTGGAAGCAGGAGGGGTTTTTCCATCCTAACTGGGATCCTTAGTTATGCAAATCATGGAGGCTGAGAGTTTCTTGCCCAATACTGAGAGATACTTGCACATATACAACTGGAGAATTGTAAATTCCACCTTGTACTAAGAATTAATGTGAACAGTACCAAACTGCTATTTAAGAAATCTGGCAGTAAAGATTTATTTTTGGAAACTCACTCCGAGCCTCCAGTATATTTGTTGGCACTCACATCCTCTAAGGTTGAATGAGAACTGTTATCCCCCAGGGCAGCAACTAAAGAGTCACCCCGGCCATCTCTGGTCTTGGAGAATTTAGTCCTCCAACCATTAGAAAGACCCCTGTTAGGGGCCCTTGAACTGCATTGGAGTAGGAGAAAGTTAAACGATTGGCTCCTGGACTTTGTGTGCTCCTGCCTTTCTGGGCTTTAAACCAGAGAGGGGGTTATACACAGGAGTTCCTGTGTGACTGCTTCTTCATCACCTCACTCTTTCTTCATCGGAGCTACACATGGACAGATTCCCTCTCTCTCATCTTTTTGGTGTTTTCTCTGTAATTTTTTCAAGATTGCTGCTTCAGCAGCCCCTCAAAATGACTTTTTAGTCAAACTTTAAAAAAAATAAGAATCATGAAGAAGTTAGAATCTAAGAAAACCTTCATCAGCGTGTTCAAGGCCTGTGAATGTGAGCATCATAAGTCCATCACAAATACCCTACTGTGAGGGACTGGACCATGATGTCTCTGGCGGTGCCTGCTGTGGCAGGATTTCCCCACACGCACATTAGATAGACAGCTGGAAGACTAAGGACTTTTAAATTCCAGCATCAGGAAAAGACCAAAAGTCTTGACGCGATAGTGGACAACACAGCCACTTAGCTCCTGCAGCAAGGCCTCTTCAGGTTCCTAACACCACAAGAAGCATCCTAAATTGTTCCAGGAGTTGGCCTTCCTCTCTTCCTGCAGACCTGCTGCGAAGTTTCCCTCCTTTTGGCACCATTTCATAGATCCAATACAGGGGAGGGTTTGAACAAGACACCAAGAAGAGTGCCTAAGCGGTGAGAGAGAATCTCTTCTAGGGCCCGCTTCCTCGGTGCTGAAGAAGCCGGCAACATTGGTGCAAGTCTCTGTTGGAGCAGGTGCTTCCTCAATGCCGAGAAAGGCGCCCTTAGTCTCCTTGGTGAGGAGCTCTTCAGCGCAGATAATGCCATCCTCTGCGGCACTGATCCAGTTTGCTCTACCCAGATGAAGCATTCTTTGTAACATCCAGGTTACTATCAGTTTTCTTGGTGCCAAGGCACAGGCAGTTTCCTCGGTGTGGAGTGACTCAGTACCAAGAGGGGAACATTTGAAGATGGAAGGTATAGCCTTGGCACAGAGAGAATCCTTACCAGTACCAGTGATTGCAATACTCTTTTAGACTATGAAAGTTGCCATCCTCAGACACTTCATGATAGTTTCCCTGTCAGTCAGTTTCTTTGCCTTCGCCAATTTTGCTCTACTTTGAATGAGTTTAAAATACAGGCTAGTAAGATGTCACAAACTTTCATTGACCATGGATATCCACTAAGAGTGATACGTAGAGCTTACAAATGTGCCAGATGGGCTAACAGGGACTTATTGTTATGTCCAGGACATTATCAGGTTTCCACTCGCCCTGTATGTATTTTACCTTTTTCATCTCAGATTTTCAGAGTCTAAAAGAGTATTCGCAGGCACTGGAACGTTCTGTGGTTGCATAAAATTTTCAATGAACTACCCATATTTGCTTTCACTTGAGGATTTAATGTTAAAGACAAATGTTAAAGAAAATAGGATAAAACATAAGCATTGCCAAATTAAGTGTAAAACATTGATAAGACAGGCGAAGAGAGAATTTGAAATGAAGTTGGCCATAGAGGCAAAAACTCATAATAAAAACTTTTAAAAATATATCCGAAGCAAGAAACCTGTGAGGGAGTTGGTTGGACCATTAGATGACCAAGGGGTTAAAGAAGCTCTTAGGGAAGAAAAGGCCATTGCAGAAAGACTAAATTAATTATTTGCTTCCATGTTTACTAATGAGGATGTTGGGGAGATGCCAGTTCCTGAGATGGTTTTCAGAGGTGATGAGTCAGATGAACTAAACAAAATCACTGTGAACCTGGAAGATGTAGTAGGCCAAATTGACAAACTAAAGAGTGGTAAATCACCTGGGCTGGATGGTATGCATCCTAGGGTACTTAAGGAACCCAAAAATGAAATTTCTGATCTATTAGTTAAAATTTGTAACCTATCATTAAAATAATCCATTGTACATGAAGACTGGAGGGTGGCCAATGTAACTCCAATATTTAAAAAAGGCTCCAGGGGCAATCCGGGTAACTATAGACCAGTGAGCCTGACTTCAGTGCCGGGAAAATTAGTGGAAACTATTCTCAAGATCAAAATCATAGAGCATATAGAAAGACATGGTTTAATGGAAAACAGTCAACATGGATTTTCCCAAGGGAAGTCTTGCCTAACAAATCTGCTTCATTTTTTTTGAAGGGGTTAATAAACATGTGGATAAAGGTGAACCGGTAGATATAGTGTATTTGGATTTTCAGAAGGCGTTTGACAAAATCCCTCATGAGAGGCTTCTAAGAAAACTAAAAAGTCATGGGATAGGAGGCGATGTCCTTTCGTGGATAACAAACTGGTTAAAAGACAGGAAACAGAGAGTAGGATTAAATGGTCAATTTTCTCAGTGGAAAAGGGTAAACAGTGGAGTGCATCAGGGATCTGTACTTGGACCGGTGCTTTTCAATATATATATAAATGATCTGGAAGGAATACGATGAGTGAGGTTATCAAATTTGCGGATGATACAAAATTATTCAGAGTAGTTAAATCACAAGCGGATTGTGATACATTACAGGAGGACCTTGCAAGACTACAAGATTGGGCATCCAAATTGCAGATGAAATTTAATGTGGACAAGTGCAAGGTGTTGCATATAGGGAAAAATAACCCTTGCTGTAGTTACATGATGGCGAGACACAGCTCCACTCTCGGCGATCCGTCCCATCCACGCGGCAGCCGGAGCGAGGGAGGGCCTGCGCGATCGGCGCCAGGGACCCATCGGGGTAAGGCCTCTAAATTTCTCCCTTGCCCCCGCTGGGTCCGAGGCCGACCACGCGGCCTACCGCGCTGTCCTGCCGTCGTCCTACCGCCGACCCGACCGCGAGAAGGCCCGCCGACCCGCCGACACGAACGGAGAGAAGGCCCGCCTCCAAACCTACCTGCAGCCAATCGCAAAGGGCACAGGGGCCCTTTAAAGACACTGCAGCTCCAGCAACCAGCCTTTTCCTGGCGAGACACAGCTCCACTCTCGGCGATCCGTCCCATCCATGCGGCAGCCGGAGCGAGGGAGGGCCTGCGCGATCGGCGCCAGGGACCCATCGGGGTAAGGCCTCTAAATTTCTCCCTTGTCCCCGCTGGGTCCGAGGCCGACCACGCGGCCTACCGCGCTGTCCCTGCCGTCGTCCTACCGCCGACCCGACCGCGAGAAGGCCCGCCGACCCGCAGACACGAACGGAGAGAAGGCCCGCCTCCAAACCTACCTGCAGCCAATCGCAAATGGCACAGGGGCCCTTTAAAGACACTGCAGCTCCGGCGCCGCGCGCCGAAGGAGCGCGACAAAGGGGCCTGCCCCTTTGAGCGCGCCCCTTCGAGCAGACCCCTTCCGACAGCCCAGAGGATCGTATTTGAATTCCCCTGCACACGCGACCATCCACCAAGCGAGCCGTTCAGTTCCACATTCCAGCAAAGCATTATCTCCCACCCCCGGAAAAGACCAAGGAACCTCACCCCCTGAGGCACTGGCACACCTCAGAGAATCCAACTTCTGAACCCTGCACTGCATGGGCCACGTCCTACCAGACCCTAACCAGCTTACTGGTTTTCCCTAAGGAACTCTTCTGTACCCCGCAGTCTCAGTTCCCCCCCCCCAAGTCATACCTCTCTGCAGCCTTCCCCGCAATCCCCTCTAACTGGAAGCGTTCTCCAACCTGTTCCAACCTCTTCCAACCTGTTCCAACCTGTTCCAACCTCCGCCATTCTTCCCAATTGTAAGTACTACAACCACAATGTACTCTGTCTCTTAAACAATGTACTCTATCTCTTAAACAAACAGTTTGGTGCTGCTCATCATATTGCACTGTACGTCAAACCCTGTAACATTGCAAAACATTGCTCTGTATCTGTATTGTACTGTATTTCTGACTCTGTAATATTGCAAAAACATTTTGGTGCTGCTCATGATACCGCACTGTATTATATTGCACTGGATTTCTGACCCTGTAACACATTTCACAGCCCAAAACTCTGGATTTTCTCAGTACTCACCTACCCTATCTCCTAACTCACCCACCCTATCTCCTAACCAAACAACCGACATCTACCCACCCGCCTCACTACCACCCATCTGTCACACCCTAAAATGTGCTTCCCCACTATACCCGTCATACACCACCCCCATCGGCGGATCATCCACCCAGCACACCCTCACTCCTTTACCCAGCATAAATCCCTAGTGCCCATCATGATTTCACCCATCACACAGCTGCTAGGCCTAACCACGCTTGCCATCTCCCTATTCAATGCACAATCTATCCTAAAGAAAGACCCCATCCTTCAAGATTTACTCTCTGACGCTAACCCAGATATCTGTGCCATTACAGAATCCTGGCTAAAGAATTCGGACCACGTCTTCATCAACCAACTCCCTACACAGACATACGACATTTTCTCCATCCCAAGGCCCAAAAAAAGAGGAGGAGGCATACTCCTGGCTACTAAGAAACACCTCAACCTCAAGCTACAGACTAGCTCCCCCCCACCAAGACTTGAAATTGGTCTTTTTAAATCCAAATCCCTACAAGTCTGCCTCGTATATGCCCCTCCCGGTATACTTGAACAGGACCCATCCCCCCTCATTGAATACATCACCGACAACATTAAGCCGAACACACCCGCAGTGATACTCGGAGATTTCAATCTTCACGTAGACACCCACCCCAACACACCTTCCTGTGAAACACTACTTGTCACCCTCAAAGCCCTGGGCTTCAGTCAGCTAATCTCCGAACCCACACATAAAGCTGGTCACACTCTCGACCTTCTTTTTGTTAACTCAAGCATCACAGTACCTCAAGCACCCATCACCACCCCCATCCCCTGGTCCGACCACTTTCTCATCAACGCCCACCTTACCTTCAATACCGACACACCGAGTACAAGATCACACAAAAAAACCATCTCCTTCCGTAAAACATGCCCTTCGGAGGAACTCTCCCTAGCCTTCAGCAAAGTAAACGAAAACCTCGACCTAACAAACCCAGACACCGCTCTACTATCATGGGATAAGTCTATCTCCAATATAGCCAATGACTTTTGCCCCACCATCCACAAAACTACAACACCTACACGTACCGAGAAAAAGCCATGGTACACTATTGAACTAAGAAAACTGAAACAAGACCTACGAACCAAGGAACGTACCTGGCGCAAACAACCAACACCCACACACAAAATGGCTTACAAACATACACTGCATACATACCGACAAGCAACCCTCCACGCCAAACGAGATTTCTACGCAGCAAAAATCCATAGCTACAAATTCAATCCAAATGCCTTATTCTCCTTCGTTGCAGAACTCACAAAGTCCCCCACTCCATCCACACAAGAAGTAAATAGTATAGAGAAATGTGAAAAACTAGCCGATTACTTTAAAAGTAAAATATCCAAAATTCTTACTCGACTCCCCTCCAACCCCGCCCCCACCGACCCACTACCCATCGACAACAAAATTAATCTAGACTCCCTTGACACCACCTCCGTGAAGGAAGTTGAATCCATACTAAAAAAGATGCGACCAGTCACTCATATCGCAGACATCATCCCATCAAAAATCCTCCTCACCATTCCCTCCGCCATTGCGAAACCAATAGCAGAAATCATCAACTGCTCCATCACATCTGGGAAAGTCCCCGACCCACTTAAACTTGCCATCGTGAAGCCTCTACTAAAAAAACCCACCCTCGACCACAATGACCCTGCAAACTACAGGCCCATATCCAATCTCCCTTTCTTATCTAAAATCATGGAGAAAGTGGTTAACACACGACTCACCGATTTCTTAGAAGAAAACAATATTCTTCATCCTGCACAATATGGTTTTCGTAAAGATCGTAGTACCGAAAAACTTCTACTTGCTATAACGGACACCATCCTCAAAGGCATGGACCACAGCCAATCATACATACTTGCCCTTCTTGATATTTCAGCCGCCTTTGATACCGTGAACCATCAAATCCTAATATCACGCTTAGCAGAGATAGGAATCTCAAACACAGCCCTAGCTTGGTTCTCCTCATACCTCGACCACCGAAAGTACTTAGTCAAGCTTGATAATATTGAATCCGCTCACATTCCCCTTACACAAGGCGTTCCCCAAGGCTCCTCTCTATCCTCCACCCTTTTCAATATATACTTACTCCCACTATGCCACCTCCTCTCTAAACTTGGACTAAAATTCTTCTTATATGCAGACGACGTCCAAATACTCATTCCCATCCAGAAATCCATCAATGAAACCCTTCAGTACTGGGAATCTTGTCTGACATCCATCAATTCCCTCCTCTCCAATTTACACCTAGCACTCAATGCCTCTAAAACTGAAATCCTTATCATAGCAAATCAACCAATCGATTCAATCCATCAAATGATTCAAAACGCCTCACAAACTCACACACTACCTCCCAGTGTCAGAGATCTAGGAGTCTCCCTAGACAATCAACTAAGCTTCAAATCCCACATTAATTCACTACTAAAAGGGGGCTTCTATAAACTTCAAATCCTCAAAAAACTGAAGCCCCTCCTCCACGCCCACGACTTCCGTACTGTGATGCAAACCACTATACTATCCAAACTCGACTATTGCAACTCCCTCCTCTTAGGCCTACCAGCATCCACCATTAAACCCCTCCAAATCCTCCAAAACACCATGGCAAGAATCTTAACAAACACCAGAAAAACAGACCATATCACTCCCATACTCCAGGACCTCCATTGGCTCCCCATCGCCTTCCGTTCCCAGTACAAAACACTCACCATCCTCCATAACACGCTATACAATAACAATTCACCCTGGCTTGAAAATATGCCAAAATTCCGTCAAGCTAATCGCCCCACGAGAAACTCCCTTGCTGGCACTCTCCAAATCCCCTCACTGAAAATTGGGCACCTTACCAATACCAGGGATAGAGCCTTCTCCATTGTGGGCCCCACCCTCTGGAATTCCCTCCCCGTCAAACTCCGCCTAGAACCATCCCTGAGCCACTTCAAAAAAGGAATCAAAACATGGCTCTTTAGACAGGCATACCCCAACTCCTCTCAATCCTAATTTTGTCCTACGAACCACCTTAGCTCACGCTCAGCCTTTATACCACCTCCCTGTCCTCCCACTCTCCTTCCCATCACCCCTCCTGCTTCCTTCCCTTGCACTCTTAGCCCCCTAATACCCCTAATACCTAATACCTCCTAATACACTCCTAATACACTCCTAGCCCCCTAATACCCCCAATACCCCTAATACCCCTAATACCCCTATTACCCCTCCCTCTCACCCCCTAGTAACCCCTCCCTCAAAGTACCCGTGCCTTACTGTACCCCTTTTTCACTTTACCCCACCCGCCCCTCTCCCCCTGCTCCCTCCCTACTTTCTCCCCCCCCTCTAGCTTTTAACTATACATATGTGCACTTGCCTCCCCTTACTGTAAATAAGCCCACACATGTCAATTTCTCAAGTGTACATGCCTCGTTTAATTTGTATATAAGTTCCTTTGCATACTTAACCCTAACTTGAATGCAAAAGTTGTAATTCTGCTGTTAACTCTCTCTTCCTTGGTATTTTGTATTACCCAGTTAGCCCCTCCCTTGTTCTTTGTAATTTCCTTTCTCAGTTGACTGTAAACCGACATGATGTGTCCTACGAATGCCGGTATAAAAAAGTGTTAAAATAAATAAATAAATAAAATGTTAGGTTCCATATTAGGAACTACCACCCAGGAAAAGGTTCTAGGCATCATAGTGGATAATACTTTAAAATTGTCGGCTCAGTGTGCTGCAGCAGTCAAAAAAGCAAACAGAATGTTAGGAATTATTAGGAAGGGAATGGTTAATAAAACGGAAAATGTCATAATGCCTCTATATCGCTCCATGGTGAGACTGCACCTTGAATACTATGTACAATTCTGGTCACTGCATCTCAAAAAAGATATAGTTGGGATGGTGAAGGTACAGAGAAGGGCAACCAAAATGATAAAGGGGATGGAACAGCTCCCCTATGAGGAAAGGCTGGAGAGGTTAGGGCTGTTCAGCTTGGAGAAGAGATGGCTGAGAGGGGATATGATAGAGGTCTTTAAGATCATGAGAGGTCTTGAACGAGTAGATGTGAATCGGTTATTTACACTTTCGAATAATAGAAGGACTAGGGGGCACTCCATGAAGTTAACAAGTAACACATTTAAGACTAATAGGAGAAAATTCTTTTTTACTCAATGCACAATAAAGCTCTGGAATTTGTTGCCAGAGGATGTGGTTAGTGCAGTTAGTGTAGCTGGGTTCAAAAAAGGTTTGGATAATTTTTTGGAGGAGAAGTCCATTAACGGCTATTAATCAAGTTTACTTAGGGAATAGCCACTGCTATTAATTGCATCAGTAGCATGGGATCTTCTTAGTATTTGTGTGATTGCTAGGTTCCTGTGGCCTGGTTTGGCCTCTGTTGGAGGAAGGATGCTGGGCTTGATGGACCCTTGGTCTGACCCAGCATGGCAATTTCTTATGTTCTTATGTTCTTATGTTGTACGTTTTGAGTTTGACGTGATTAGGCTGCTAAGTGGACTGACAGTTGGACATCACCCATGTAGATACTGCTCAGTTTGTGCATAGTCATTTGGCGGTAATGAGATACCTTTGCCAACATTGTCTTCTTTTGCATTGAAGTGTTCCAATACTTGTGCAAGTACATGCATTTTGTACATTCTATGGTGCACTTGTGACTTGATTTATATCGGGAAAAGTAAACGTATGTTAAGGGTTCGCCTGATTGTGCACCATAGTGCTATCACTCACCAGCGATTAGAAGCGCCTTTAGTGGAACATTGTCAATCTGCTTCATGTACTTTCGAACATTTTAAGTTTGCAGTTTTGGAACAACCTATTATGAGCAAAAGGGGTGGTGATATTAATGCTTTCTTAGGAAGGAACAGCGGTGGATTTACTGGTTGAACACTGTTTACCCAAAGGGGTTAAACAAGGAGGTAGATTGGGGTGCTTGTCAGTTCTGTCTCGCACACCTTATTTACTTGTTGCTTGACACCTGTATTGATCGATAAAGACTGGGTAGGTCACTGTTATAAATCTGCTAAGATCGGCGTTTTTTTGTTCTGCTAGAGCGTTCATGCTGGATCAAGAGCCGTTTGTAAATCCGATGGAAGAAGGGGTCGATGTTAAACTAAGTAAAATAATGTTGCCTTTTATTTTTAGTTCCATTTAATAGTGTAAGTTCATAAAGGTCATTTTGATTTTGTTTTTATTTTAGATCATGTAACCTTTGAGACAGGTGATGGAAGGTTGCCAAAACATTGGCCAATGTCAGGGGCTTGATGAAAATATAACATTACGTTTTAAAAGATAAGTGCGATAAATATTTGGCTGTTTTCAGAAACACTTTTTGTTAAAGATATACACGTATAGTTATTTGGTAAAGACATTAAAAGGTATTTTTGGTGTAAGATACTGAACCGGTGGAAGAGGAGATGTTAGAGCTGCTCTCTGAGATTGCTTGAGGCTCATTGTATGCCATGAGGCAGCAGATTACACCACTTGCACATTCATTCTGAAACTGCTTCAGTACTTTTTTTAGTTCATTGCTGTACTTTTGATGTTCTTAATTTTATGTGACTATTTCTCTCTTTGTTTTTGTTTATTTTGAATATATAAGAAGAGAGTCCGATTGTTTTTTGGATTCAGTTTATCTGCTTCTTTGGAGCGGTTTTTTAATCATAACTATTAAAGTTTTTGATACAGTCCAGAATAGGAGGCTTGTGAATAAAATGAGAAGCTTGGGAGTGAGTGCCAAGGTGGTAGCAAGGATTACAAACTGGTTGACGGATAGAAGACAGAGTGTAATGGTAAATATAACCTACTCTGAAGAGAGAACAGTGTTAAGCGGTGTGCCACAAGGATCAGTGTTGGGGCCAGTTCTGTTCAATATCTTTGTGAGTGACATTGCAGAAGGGATAGTTTGTCTATTTGCTAGGGATGTAAATCGTGTGCCCGATTGTTTTAACGATCGGGTTCGGCTGGGGGGGGGGGGGGGGGGAAATCTGATCGTTACGAGATGTGAATTGGAATCGGTTCCGATTCCAATTCACATCACTAATTTTTTTTAGTGAGGCCCACGCCGATAAAAAAAACCGCACCCCGACCCTTTAAAATTACCCCCGTAGCCTCCCCCACTCTCCCGACCCCCCCAAAAAACTTTTTACACATACCTGGTGGTCCAGGGGGGCCGCGGGCAGCGATCTCCCGTTCCCACGCTATCAGCTGCACTAAAAAAAATGGCGCCGATGGCCCTTTGCCCTTACCATGTGACAGGGCAAAGGTAGCGCCGGCGCCATTTTGAATATTGGCAATACGGCCCGCGTGCAGGAGATCGCTCCCGGACCCCTGCTGGACTTTTGGCAAGACTTGTGGAGGTCAGGAGGCCCCCCCTAGCTGGCCAAAAGTCCCTGGGGGTCCAGCGGGGGTCCGGGAGCGATCTCCTGCATGCGGGCCGTATTGCCAATATTAAAAATGGCGCCGGCGCTACCTTTGCCCTGTCACATGGTAAGGGCAAAGAGCCATCGGCGCCATTTTTTTTAGCGCAGCTGATAGTGTGGGAATGGGAGATCGCTGCCCGCGGCCCCCCTGGACAACCAGGTATGTGTAAAAGGTTTTGGGGGAGTGTCGGGAGAGTGGGGGAGGCTAAGGGGGTAATTTTAAAGGGTCGGGTGGGTTTTTTTTTTATCGGGCCATCGTCGCCATTTATATTAGTGGCAGCCAAAATGGCGCTGATGGCCCGAGAGCGGGAGATCGCGCCGGGACCCCCCCACTCGACCACCAGTTAATTTAAAACATGTTGGGGGGTTCAGGAGGGTGGGGGATTTGTTTTAAAGGGTCAGGTGGGTTTTAGGGTTGTTTTGGTGTGCCGGTTTTCCCGCCCTCCCCCAATTTACGATTTTTCACGATAAATCGGGGGAATTTCTATTGTATCGCGACTCTAACGATTTTTGACGATTTAAAATATATCTGACGATTTTTTTAAATCGTCAAAAAACGATTCACATCCCTACTATTTGCAGATGATACTAAGATCTGCAACAGAATGGACATGCTGGAAGGAGTAGAGAGAATGAGATATGACTTAAGGATGCTTGAAAGGTGGTCAAAGATATGGCAGCTGGGATTCAATGCCAAAAAGTGCAGAGTCATGCATTTGGGGTGCGGTAATCCAAAAGAGCTGTATGTGATGGTGGGTGAAAGGCTGTTATGCATGGATCAAGAGTGAGAACTTGGAGTTATAGTGTCAAAGAACATCAAGCAGCATTGTCTGAATTATCAAAAAGGCTACTCACCCTTTAAAAATGTTACTAGCAGTAATTTTTTATTGGTTTGACGGTTGCTTGGCTTTGATTGTAAATATTACTACCCTTATCATAAGGCTTGGGGGATCCAGCGTACAGAGGCAGATACAACCATAATGGTTTAATGGGGCATTTTTCTAACTGAAGGAGGATGGAATACAACTGAGTATGCTTTAGAGTATCTAAAGAAAACATGGTAAGTTTGATATGGGATGATGTTTGAGATATTCTATAGTCTGTGTTGGTTGACCTGCGATATGTGAGTGATTGTGTTATGCTGATATTCATTGAAATAGGAATTGACTGGAGTATTTGGAATAAGCTATCGGGAAGGTGAACAGAGATGAAATAGGTTGGTATAATGTTTTGAATATGTGTTTTTTGCGATCTCCTTGGAAGGTTAAGATTGTGAATTTTTTCAAAGAAAGACTTTCTTTTTTAATTAATAACATGGGAGTATTCTTTTGTATCCATAGCTTGTATTTTTTCAGCCAGGGTGTTGAGAATTTGAAAAATAATTTCAAGCCGGTGGCGAATGTTTGATGAATTTAAATAGCTATCAGAGATTGGTATGGAGCGGTGGCAGAATAATAGTAAGCTGTTTTGGAAATTGAAATAAAATCTCAAGGTGAGTGTTCTTTTTGGTGGTTTTAATGTGGTGAGTGGTTTTAATTGAGTGATATATTGAGGCCGGATATACATATATATACATGGTTTTTCTTGATGAAATAGAATAAGAAATCATTGTAGAAAAGTGATTAAATAAGGTATTTTCTTGTTTGAAGAATATATTCGTTAATTAATATCAAGTTGGAGTAGACATCTTTTATTAAAAATTAAAAAGCTTGATTAAGTAAGAAAATGTGAATTTATTAAGAATTTGTGTGTTTATTGAAGTGTGTAGGTGGAGTTTCCCTGTATGTGAAAGCATATCGGATTATCACAACCCCTGATGAAATCTAAGGGTGAAACAAGAGCTTCTTGTCGGGAGAGTATCGGTTTGGGAGTTTTTTGAAAACATCAAGAGTGGAAATAACATAAATAGTAAAGAAAAGTAATATACATAAAATATAGGGATAATCCAGTTGATTAATGTGTTATGTTTTAATAATTAAAGTACAATATTTGATAATTAATGTATGTATTACAATTTTAATTGTTGTGGAATATGTTATGTCAATATGTATTGATATTGTTGGTATGTCTGTGAGAGTGAATGGTTAAGATATATTGGGCCAGATTTTAAAAGGGTTACGCGCGTAAGGTTCGTGCGTAACTCTTTTAAAATCCCCCTGCGCGTGCCAAGCCTATTTTGCATAGGCTCGGCGGCGCGCGCAAGCCCGGGACACGCATAAGTCCCGGGGCTTGCAAAAAGGGGCGGCCGGGGGCATGGCTAGTGGGTGTGGCGTCGGATCGGGGGCGTGTTCAGCGGCATGTGGGCAGTCTGGGGAGTGGCCGAGTGCCCCGACACAGCGGCCTGTGTCGGGGCCTGCCGCACCAGAAGACAGCCGGCTCGCGTAATTAAAGGTAGGAAGGGGTTAGATAGGGCCGGAAGGGTGGGTTAGGTAGGGGAAGGGAGGGGAAGGTGCAGGGGGGTGGAAGGAAAGTTCCCTCCGAGGCCGCTCCAAAATCGGAGTGGCCTCGGAGGGAACGGGCAGCGTGCGCAGGGCTCAGCGTGCGCAAGTTGCACAAATGTGCACCCCCTTGCGCGCGCCAACCCCGGATTTTATAAGATACGCGCGGCTACGCATGTATCTTATAAAATCCGGCATACTTTTGTTCGCGCCTGGTGCGCGAACAAAAGTACGCGCGCGCGCGCACTCTTTTTTAAAATGTACCTTAAAATGTTGTGTAAGGTTTGTGCAAATTGTATTGATGTTTTTTCAAATATCAATAAGAATGGATAAAGAAATTTTGTAAGTTGTTACACAGGTATGTTGTTTGATATATATGTTGTAATGTTAATTCTTGTTTAATTTGCCCTCACATGACCATTAATGGGGGAGAGTCAACATAATATTTGTAAACCGAGGTGATGTTTGTTATAAATAAATACGTTTTGCCTTACCAATTTACTACATTTTGGCCCGTTGTCTAGGGCGCACAGTCCCTTCAGAAACGCCTGAAGCATGGATGCTTTGGAAAGGCCTAGTCTTTAGGTGTCCATTATCTAGGCTGAACGGGTTAAGCATCCATGCTTTGGGTGTCCCTGAAGGGGGAGCTATGATAGATTTGAAAATGAATAATTTGGAAATTCTTATTCCATCTGACAGACGTTTGGCACATCCACCTGCCGCACTCGTGATACTGTATGGACGTCCAATACAATAAAATGAGCAGCATTTGTTATGAACCCTCCTGTAGCGGGGCTACAGGAGGCTCCTTACCTCTTCCTGGAGGCCGCTCCAAGCCAGGGTCTCGCCTGTGAACTGTCCAGGATTTGCTCCAGGGCCTGGGAGGCCTCGATGTCTTGGGGCCTGCCTGAGGCTGCTTGTGTTTGCATGGACTTCCTGGTGTGAGCCACGCCCTTCCCCTAGGGGCCGGCCCGCAGCACTTCTCCGTAGTTATAGGGCCAGCTAGGTGTGGGCCTGCCAAACTCCTCCCAGGGAGTCGCCGGTCTACAGCCCTATAAAAGGACTTCAACTTCAGTCTGTCTTTGCCTTGCATCAGCGTGAGTTCCCTCTGGAGGCTCCCGCCTGCCAGAGCCTTGTAAGGTTTTCTGTTCTTCGTGGAGCTCCTCGTCTCGTCTGCCTTCGTACCACGTCTTTGTGTCTTGATGTTTTGCCTGAGGTCCCTGACCATGTCCTGATGTTCCGCCATGATCTTCCTCATCCTATTGTGTCTGCCTGCCAGGATGTTCTTCCCTGCGTCTTCGTCATGAGCTCCGGGCCTTCTGACCTATTGGGCCTAGGAGTGGCCAACAGGTGGGATCTGTCCCTGTGCCCTGGAGCGTCTGTTCCTGCCAGCCTTGGGGGAAGCTTCGGATGACCGGATGACACCGGCTTCGTCATTGGAGTTCCTCCTTCCCTGGGTCTGCCCTGCGCTCGTCCCGTTCTCAGTAGTGGGACAGGGTGGTCCGTGACCAGTCCATTGGGTCCGCCCGTGAAGGTGGGCTGTGTAGGGCACCCTGAGAGACAGTGCCAATGTCCTCCTGCCTTATGTCTCGTCTTGTTTGGATCAAGTTCCTCGTCATGCTTGTGATGCCGTCGCATCAGCCCAGTCTCGTCCGAGATGCTGTCGCATCAGTCATAGTCCTGTCTACATGTCAAGGCCTCCGTCTGCCCTCAACCTCAGGCCAGGCCTGCTGCTCCAATGCCGATCAAGCTGCAGGTCCGAAAGGGCTTGGAACAGTCGGAGGACCGTTCCCCTACCAACATCTCATGTTGTTGGCTCTGGGAGCTTGCAAGCCTGGCAGAGGGTAAGACCGTGTTTAGCCATGCTGGGACACGCTGTCACCCCTCGGTTCGGCCCTGGATTCGTCTGGGGTCGGGCTGAGGCCCAAGGGCACACTAAACACCCCCGCTCTCAACAGCGTTATGGATGCTCTTTTTTGCCTCCGCACGCTTTTTTGGTGCTGTTGTGATTTGTGTCTCATTTGAATACTATATCGCGTGCCCAGGATATCCTTGCCATTGGCCGGCCCCTGTCACATGGTAGGAGCACTGGATGGCCGGCGCCATCTTTAAAGATGGCACCGGCCATATATGGGCTGATGAGTAAAGATGGCCGGCGCCATCTTTAAAGATGGCGCCGCCATCCAGTGCTCCTACCATGTGACAGGGGCCGGCCAATGGCACGGATATCCTGTTACGTGGTAAGGGCAAAGGGGCATCGGCACCATTTTATTTTAGCGCAGCTGATGCCTGGGAACGGGAAATCGTCCCCCGAGGCTCCCCTGGACCAGCAGGTAATGTTAAAAGGTTTTGGGGGGGTCAGGAGGGTGGGGGAGGCTAAGGGGGGGTCAATTTAAAGGGTTGGGTGGGTTTTTTTTTTATCAGGCCATCGGTGCCATTTTAATTAGTGGCAGCCAAAATGGCGCAGATGGCCCGAGAGTGGGAGATCGCGCCGGGACCTCCCCATTGGACCACCAGGTAATTTAACATTTTGGGGGGGTTCGGGAGGGTGGGGGAGGGTAAGGAATTGGTTTTAAAGGGTCGGGGTGGGTTTAGTGGTTGTTTCGGTGTGCCGGTTTTCCCGCCCTCCCCCAAATAATTCCCATGCCCTATTTAACGATTTAGGACGATTTATGACGATAAATCGGGGGCATTTGTATTGTATCGTGCACTCTGACGATTTAGGACGATTTTAAAATTATCTGACGATAATTTTAATCGTTCAAAAATGATTCACATCCCTAGTTCCCACCATCGGCAGGTGGTGTGGACTGGAGCAGAGGCACAACTTGAGCTTCACCAATACCAGTCCTCGTTCCTCTTAGGTTGAGCCCTTGGGTGCCAGGGCTGACTAGACTTAGGCATAGGCCTCAGTGGAGGTGAAGATCCATCCCTTGGAAAATGTGGCAGGCTGGCACAGTAGACGAATGCAGAGTCAGGTCAGGCAGTGGTCAGGAATGGAAGCAGGCAGCAAAGTATGTTATGGGCTGTGGTTGGAGGGAGGCTTTCAATCAGTGTTGTGGTTCAGGCAGAGGTCGGGGTAGGTAGAGTTTAATGAGAGACGATAAGCAGGCAGTGGCCAGCTTATGGCAGAAGTCAAGTGGCATTGAGATCCAATCTGAGGTCAAGCTGAAGGTCTGATCTGAGGTCAAGCGAGAAGTCCAATGCAAAGTCAAGCCAAAGGTCCAATCCGAGGACAAAGCCTGAAGTCCAATCTGATGAGATGAGGGACAAAGAGGAGGAAGGAGGACAAGGGACCACAGTAGCCAGACAAGACACCAAAGACAGATGAAGAAAACTTTCCATGAAGACAAGAACTCAGAAGACAACACACAGTGGAACAGGAGCCAAGAGTCAAGGCACAGGGAGCAAGAATCAAGAACACAGTGGCAAATGCACCTCTCAAATGAGATGACCTATTGCCAAGGCCTGGAGCATCAGTAGAAGTGGCCTTTTATAGACCCAGGAGAGTAACCTCATCAGGGAGAGTCATGGGGCTTTCCCCCCATGGTCCCTTTAAACTTAGACAAGGGATGCACATGTGCACTTAAAGAGGACATACTGCCTTGATCCCTGTCGGTGGCATCTCGGCTGCAAGTCCTGGTGGCCCAAGACCAAGTCAGGGAACAGTGCTCCTGTACTGGGTGGTTATGAGCACACGGGGACCCTCATTGCACCAGGATGTGGTGCATTTGTTTGCGCCGGGCTGAAGGTGAGAGCTGCGGTCCACGGGAATAGCCTGCGGACCACCGAGTTTAACACACAGGAATTTTCTCACAGTTACACAGCATGGGGATGTGCTGTTTTACCACTCCTTAGTACACAGACCCTGAGATTTGCTAAATCTAATCTGTCAAATTTTGACCAGCTGGATTTAGCTAAATTTTAGCTGGTTAGGTTCAACTGAAAATTTCCCTAAATATATCTGGTTAAAACTAACCATTTATCTTGGCTGCTCAGTGATTGTTTGAAAATCTAACCCTATGCTTTATTTCCCACAGAGACCGAATGGGAGAAAGGCCTTAGTGAACTGGATCCATAGTGATACCATAGTCTTTATTTAACTTTCCCACAGGTAAATCTGAGAAAATATGTTTGGAAGACAAACAAAAAGCATTTCTAACTGATTTGAACAAAAGTCAAATGGGGATTTTATTTTAAGTCAAAAGAGGAATGTAACACTCAGTCAATCAACACAAGATTGATGGTTGACATAAGATTGCAGTCTAACTTTGCCCTTTGTTCTGGGGTGGCCTTATTGAGCTTTCCCACTCTGCGCAATGTTTGCAAACTTTGCATTATGTACAATGGTAATAGTGTTAGCTGATGTGATATATTACCTTAGGTGATAGGATGTTGCATTGGAGGGACAGTGGTACTTCCATTTGATTAACTTTTTTCTCCACAAGGATGCTATTAACTATTCTCCAAGCCCTAGATCGTATCTATATAATACGAATGACACTTTTAAATAGGGTTGCACAGAGGGGTTTGCCATTAATTTGGATAATGGAATATATTTTGAGCCATGGTGAATTTGAAATCTAGCTGACTTCCACCTGTTCAACGCCAATTTTTTTTTTTTTTTTTTTCAGAATAAATGTACTGTGTAGGGAGCATGGGATAAATCACTTTGAGAGTGCAGTGCCATGATTATTGTGTTCCCCACCAACCTTCTAAACTCATTTCTGCTCAAGGCAATAGACTTGTACAAAAGAGTTTTTTACAGGCTCTCAGGAGACGAAGGGAGCTTGACAAGAAGACAAATAAAAAAAATAGGTTTTATTTCAGGGAGTCACAGAGCCAGCTGGTTTATGAAAGTTCGGAAATAAAGCTGGACAAAAGCAGGATTTGGGCTTCTCTGAATGTTCAGCACGAATAAAAGAGGCCCCAAGCTTCCTGCCTCTTGTCCTGAAACACTGATGTGTTCTCTTAAAGTAGGGCTGGTTTCAAAATGACTACTGTATCCCCCATCGTTTTGTGTGTGCAATAAATTTGTATAATTCAGGTTTTTTTTGTCAGGCAGGTGATATTTAAAAGTGGGGGGAAAATAGAAACATCTGAGCTCGGTCCCAACACGCATAATGTTAAAAACTTCAGCTTTGCCTTGGCATTCTCTTTCCGGCAATAAATCACTTTTCCCCATTCCTGCCCTGACATCTGCCGTTGCATGGGCTTTCCTTAGCTGTACCCTAAACGACAGGGCTGAAGTGATGGCATAGAATAAGCCATGGGCAGGTGCCCTAGCCGCGCCATAGCTAAGGTAGCGAGAATTAGAACAGCAGGCGGAATCATATCCCACGCGCTACACCTACGAGACCTGGGTGCCGAGGTGAAGAGACCCCCCCAGGTAGGTGCGGCACATTGATACCAAACACCCTGACAGAACGATGCAAAGCAGCACCTACCGAGCACCAGGGATTCAGAGCGCTTGCTGCGTTTTCTTGGGGGGGGGGGGGGGGGGGGGGGGGCGAAGCTAGCTGCAGTTGTCCTGAGATACTGCTGGCTGAAAACATGTTGGAGTGGTTTATTTTTATTTTATTTTTTTGTGGTGCGTCCGCCTGGTTCACAAGAGCACTACTCCTCCACCTTTCCACGTGCAGCGCAGGGCAAGCTGCCCTTTTTAATATTTCTACCTGTCTTGGATGTTCTTTCTCCAGTCTATAGAGCACCTCCCAATAGAGGACGGTAGTTTTGGGCCTCCTTTAGGTGACTAGCACGTTTAATTAATTTAAAAAAAAATGTTTATTTTGGGAACGTTCAGAGCAGGTGAAACATATCTTTGGGACAGCAGGAAAGAAATTCACTTCACCTGACCATCCGGCCCACCAGGTACTACTCACCCGCACTTTTATGTGGCACTTTTTTAATTTGTTCCCAGAGCCCTGTACCCTGAATATATTTGCATCTGCCCAGAGAAGGAATAACTGCTTGGGCCTCCCTTTTCGCTGCAAAGCCCGCACTATCTTTTATGAGTGGAAAACTGTAAACTTTATTTTCTTTTCTACCCATGGAAAATCAGGGAACTGTGCCACAGGACCTTACTTTTTTTTTTTTTATATCTATTCTGCTGCAAGACAATATGTAAAAAGTGCCAGAATGACATTTAAAAGCTATTTCGGGGGTCTGTTGTTTTTGCTTTTAGAGACAGTACCACTTCCCCCCCTGCCCCCAGTATGAATCCCAATGTTGCTCTGGGAGAACGAGTTGAAAATAAGTGGGTGGTGCAGAACTAATGATGGGCTAGCCTAGCCCTGCTGTTTTCTCTTGCCAGGGTTGTCTGATAGATATGAAGGAGTTCTGTATGTGCGAGTGGTGTCACGAGGTCGTGGATGAGGACATACGTTAGATGGCTGTGAGTGATGTGACAATGGGTTCTTTATTACTTTCTCTCGGGTGCAGTTCTGTTAAAGGTGCCCCTTGGCACAGCTTCTACTTTTTCAATCAGAGAAGTGACTTAAGAACTGGTCCTGAGTCTGATTTTGTTCAGTTCTGGAGATCACTCGTGCAAAAGATTCAGAGGGCGGGTACTAAAAGACATGCGGAGAGATCTAAGGTCCTAAACATGCATACTCAAGAGCAGAGCTTTCCAAACTTTTCATGTTGGTGGCACACTTTTTAGACAAACATAATTTCATGACACAGTAATTCAGTCTACTAGCAAACCAGAGGTTAAAGGTTAAACGAGCAAAACGTATTTTGACAATTTATGTACGCTTCCTTAAATATATACATACATTTTAGGTGATTACATAATGTTACACCCACACTGACCCCCAGGCAGCTCCCATTCATTCTCAGGCTGTATGCACACATTCATTCTCACACACACAGACCCCCAGGCAGGCAGGCACTAATTTATGTTCACACACACATACACTACACACAGGCAGGCACCTATTCTCACACAGACGGACCCCAGGAAGACGCCCATTCGTTCTCATACACAGATACAGCCTGAGGGAGGCACCCATACAGTCACACATATACACCCCCAGGCAGACTCCTATTCATACACTTGCACACACTGAAGGCAGACCCCCCTCTCTTTCTTTTGCCAGCAACCTCAGAGCCTCTCTCATTCCTCTGCTACTGCTGACACTGCTGCCATGTGGATATTTGGGGAGGTGCCGATTGCTGCTACTGGCACTGAAGCCCGTTCTGCTGCCTCCTCTGTGCAGATCCCGCGGTATTAAATATTTGCGGGCTTCCACTTCCTCCATGTCGATCTCGTACATTGTGAGATCTGCATAGAGAAAATGCTACTCTTGAACATTCCTAAAGATAACATATGCCAATCACTAAAAAGTAATTTTTGTTACCTTTGCTGTCTGATCTTAGTTTTCTAATCGGTTGGTCACAGGCTTTTTTTTCCACCTTCCCTTTCTTGTTTTTTTGCCAATTCCTTTTACAGGGTCTTTTTTTTTTCCCATTACTTTTCTCTCCATCTGTCTTCTTCCCTCAAACACACAATCAGGTTCTCATTCTCACAGTGGCCCTACTACCGGGTTTCCTCCTCTTCTCGGGCCACCGTGACGTGGGATATGCGGCGGCCCATTAACGCTGCTCTCCTTCTGTACACGGCAGATGCTCCTTCTCCTTCCTGCCCATGCGGCTCCGGCAACGTTTTTCTTCCGGAGCTGCGCAGGCAGGAAGGAGGAGAAATAAACATGACCCTTTTCTTCGGGCCGTAATGAGGAATGCTCCACCACGGCTCCGCCGATCTTCCTGCTGTAGTTCCCTGATTCCGCCGGCCCTGCTGCTATGTGGACTGGGTGACACACCTTCACACTGCAGGCGACACACTAACATCGCGACACACAGTTTGGAAAGCTCTGCTCTAGAGAAAAGGAGGTAGTAAGGGATTTGATTGAAACTTTCAAATACTTCCAAGGACTAAATACACATGAGGCAGGCCTTTTTCAAAGGAAAGACAGCTCAAGGACCAGGGGTCATGGGATGAGAGTGAAAGGGAGAAGACTCTAGAGCAATCTGGAGAAATAGTTTTTCAACAGGAATAGTGGAAGATTTGTGGAATAGTATTCCATTGGAAGTGGTGGAGACCTGATGAAGTATAGGAATGCAAGTAAGTGTAGGACAAGCATAGGGGAGTCTCTGAGGGTGGGGAAAAATGCAAATGAAATGGCAAAGATCAAGTAAGGTCTACGGTAATTAGGATGGGAAATGGAGATGGCTCTTCCATATCTGACTTTACTCTAGCAGATATTCAGTTGTAATTAACTGGCACTATGCACACTATGTTACATCCATGCAAAATTTATTGTACCAACTTCTCTTAATCTGTGCATGCATCCTTCAATATCTGGGACCTAAGATGTCCTATCCTTATTCTCCAGGACATTGAACAGCAAGTATCCCAGAGTGGGCTGGGCTGGGCTGTGGCAGCACTCCAATCCCCAAAACTATCTGAGGTATGGAGAAAGGTAACAATAATGATAAAGGGGATAAAATGGTTCCCTTATAATGAAAGCTTAAACAGGTTAGAGGTCTTCATTTTGTTGAAAAGATGACACAAAGGATATGATGGAGGCTTATAAAATCATGAGTCAGGTGGAACAGGTAAATAGGGGTCCGTTATTTACTCTTTCAAATGGTATTAAGAATAGGAAGCACTTCATGAAACTAACAGGTAGTAAATCTAAAACAAATTAGGGAAATTAAACTTTCTTCTCAACACTGTGGAATTTGTTGGTGGAGGACATGGTCAATACTTCTAGCATAGCTGGGTTTAAAAGAGGTCTTGGCAGGTTCCTGGTGGAAAAGTCCATATGAGATATGAGAAAGGCACTGCTTATGTCTGTGCGTGAACAAGAAAAGGATCTACTCTTTGGGACCTTCAAGGTAACTTGTGACCTGGATTGGCTACGGTCAGAGAGAGGATGCTAGGCTCGATGGACGTTTGGTCTGACTCAGCATGGCCTATCTTAGGTTTATGCTTTTTTGAATTCCGTTGGAACTTTTCTCTTCACCACCTTCACTGGAGACCATTCTATGCAACTGCCACCTTTTCCAGGAAGAAATATTTTCTGATTCTGTATTTGAGCCTACTACCCTGGAGCCCTGCACTGTGACTTAGAGCAGGGCTTCCCAGTTAACTAATGTGACCCCTTTTGGCATTAGAAAATTTACATGACCCCAGAGGATGACTAAAATGAATTAGCAGGTGTGTGATCCCTCTCCAACAATCACTTCACTTTCACCCTCACCCCAATTCTGCTGATCGCTTTTCTCATCCTCAAGCCTCTTTCATTGATCCTTTCTCTAAACCTCCACCCCCTCCAATGCATCTCCTCTCTTAACCTCCTCCCCTCCAGCATACCAGTTATATCAAGCTCTGTCACTCCAACTGATACCCTCTTACATCCCCCAGCTTCTCTCACTTCCTCACACCTCCTCAGCCCACCTCGTCTCTCACCCCCTTCAGCCCTTTTTACCTCCCCTAGTTGACCCTTTCACCCACAAACCCTTTATATAACCTCCAACAGATCCTTTGTCATCCACTATCTCTCATCCCATTCTCTTTCTCTCCCCTCCTCTCCTCCAACCCTTCTGATCTCTTCTCAACCCTCTCAGCTCATCTCTTACATCTTTAATTACTTTCATTCCCCCCTCTCCAGTTGAACCAACCCTCAAACACCTCCTGCATCTGATCCCTCCATTCAAACAGCCTCTCCTCCAAACATCCCCGTGCCAGGGTCAGTGGCAACAGCTTCCTTTGGGCTCTGGGGCAATGGTGGATGACAATTGGTGAGAAGAGAGGGAAGGTTGATGATAGGGGCAACATTTTTCTCTTGGGTAGATTCAGTGGTGGGTGAGGAAAGTTTCAATCTCCACTGACCTGTGCATACTCGGCTCTCCCCTCCCCTCATGGTTGATACTAAGCCTGATAGTGATCTGCACCCAGCAGCAGCACTAGTAATGAACGTCTACTGAAACTCGTGCAAGCACAATGCCACTGCAGATCCTGTGAGTGTGTGCTGACTCACAGGCCCCACACTGACTTCCACTACTAATACTACTGGTGCCTGAAGAGCGCTGCCATTTGCGACATTTGGGACCTCAACTCGAGGTCACATTTGGGGTTCCAACCCACAGTTTGGGAATCTCTGACTTATATCATTCTTTCTTTTGAAAAATATTATCTTCTTTAGAAAAGACCAGTCTTAAGAAAAATATGTGAGGCACTCCATTAATCACCCTCATTTTGTCAGAGTGAATTCCATTAACTACCATCCTCTGTTTCTAATCCATTGCACCATGACGAAGTTCACCCCCCAAATGCTCACTTTATTTATGAGCCTCCTATGTAGGATGATATCAAATGTTTTGCTGAAATCCACGTAAATCACATCTAGCACACATTGTTGAGCTTCATATTCTCTTTTTTGTACCCAATCCAAAAAGGAATAATTAGCCTCTAGCGAATTGTAATGAACCTGATTGTGATTTGGGGAGGTTTTGACCCCTAAAGACTTCACTATATCCTCCTTATTGGCTTATTAGGCTGAGTGGCTCAGTGCTGTGTGCTGCCTTGTGAAAAGTTCCCAGTTTGATCCCAGATCAGCTGGGGCTGCGGATGCTGAGAAGGCAGCATTTATATCCTCCAGAGGTTAGTCATGGCCATTGCTCAAGGTGACACACAATGGCTGGATTTAGGGCCCATAATGCCAGGGTTCCAGAGGGAACCCTGGTGCATGGCCCCTGGCCGAGGTCTGTCACTGCAATGGCCAGACTAAGTACATTGAGGGGACGGAGATTGTAAAATAGGGGGAAGAATCCCTGGGTAGCTGCAAATAAAGGCTTGTAGTGCTAGGATCCTAGTGCTGGTGCCCATTGAGCTGGAGGCCCAAGGAAACAGGAGGAAACTGTTGGGTCAAAACAAAAAACAGAATTATGTTTTCATGTATAAAATACTACAGGCACGATTTTTCTCCTCTGTCTTCCAAGGTACGGTGAAAGTCTAATAGATAACGCTTTCCCAGAACATGAAGTGCCATGTGTGAAAGAAAATAGGGCACCACAGAGGCACTAATATCAGCAGCGTGACAGGCCCACGTAGCTATTTTGCCAATGACACCACAGCCAGCAACAAATCAAAGGAAATGCTTCATTTTCTAGGGTCATAAATCCTTATTTTCTTGGAAGCTATGCCACCTGCTCACAGCAGAATGGTGTTACTTCGGCATTCTGAACCTGCGTCATCATCAGTGGAAGAAATGCTTAATTCTACTGTTGAAGTATATTTGACTGGCCTTGTGGCTCAGTGGCAGTGCTGGGTTTGATTCCTGGGGGGGTGGCAGGTCTTCTGCTCCCTGGGCCTGCTGGAGCTGGGGCCAGAGATGCTGGCAAAGGCAGAGTTCATAGCCCTTGGGGAGTGGTGCGTCCCAGACGTCGAACAAGGACAAAGCTTAGCAGATGGACAGGACTCATGATTGCAGGGTTCCAAAAAAAAGCACCGATGCGTGCCCCCCCCCCCACCCCTTGCAATTGGCTGGGCTATGTGATTTGTAAGGGGAATATAATAAGGAAAAAATCCTCCAGGTCAGTACAAATGAACGCTCTTGGCCCTGAGAGAGAGATTTATTGGAGTGGCAGGTCCTTTATGTTGGAGTAATCTTCCTGTCTTGGTTAAGTCTTCAGTTTAAGGAGTTTCAGAAGTTGTATTTTTTTTCTCTAAGAGGCATATGTTGATTACTTGTAACATTCTTTCCTCTATTAGTAGGACTTTACCTGGGTTTCAAATGTGACAGTACTTTTTTTGTATTCATTTACTAGGAGCAGGACTGGTTTGTCAGAGATGTATGGTAGTTGCTGACATGACTTTATAGCTTTTTCAGCAGAAAAGCATCTTGCATGTATTGCAAGATAGGAATTATAAGAGTGTATATTAAAGGGTATGTATAAGGCTGCCTATTGCTTTATTTACCATCTTATGTGTATAGGCATGTTGTTTAATTTCTTTGTACTTTTTTTCTTTTTCTTTTTGTTTGTGTGATTGTATTTTGCATTGTTTTAATTTTAATAGTATTATGCTTTTTTGATTATGGAGGTAACCATGTTACCTGCTGAGAGTAGGGTATTGGTAGGTTATAAATTTGTTGCATAAATGAGTAAATAAATAGCAGACTAGATGTGGGTTCTGATTAAGCTTAAAACCAAACAGGGTAATTTGAAAAGGAATGCGCGTGCACCCATAAACATGCGAGTGGAGAGATGCTGCAATTTTAAATTGTGTACCGGAGTATGCGTACATTGTTTAAAATACCCCTCCTGCATATATTACAGCTAGGGCTTTAGCGACATCTACGCGCGTATGCAGGTAGATTGCAAAACATGCTCTCACGAGAAAAAAAAACAGTTTTTCCAAGTAGTCCACCGGTTTGCCCAGTTCATATCAAGATCCCTCTGGTTTTCATTCTGCAAGCCCCCTACTTGATCCTGAACCCTCACGTTGTGCTAAACACCCAGACTTGCTCCTCATTAGGACCAGCCGTAAATTTACGCGGATAACACGCTGATGTGCGCCACGGTCATCTTTTTTAAAACGTGGACTTATGCGTGTAAGTCTTGGCCCCGATCTTCTTGATGCATGCATGGGTATATACGCGCGTATTTCGCGGCTTCGTAAAATGCGCGTTGATCGGGCAAGGCCCTCATATACGCATAAGTGGCCATTTTTGCTCCAGCAACACTTTTTAAAAATTGACTTGTATGCGAGCAAGACAAAATTGCCAGGCCCCAAAAACTGCCTGTGCAAAATGCAAATGCTTACAATTGGCACAATTGGTAACCTTGATGCACTATTCTACAAAGCCACAAGCCAACCCTTGGAGTTGCCTGGCTCATAAATATTTAACTACTATGTTAAATCAGAGGGCCTAGACTAATTTACATGCCATACTGTATTTTTATTTTGTACAATCTGTTTACAACAATGTTTCAAACACACAATTTTTTACACATATGGTGTTGCGGTCCTGCCCACGAGGAGCACGGGCAGGCTCTTACCTTCACGGCCAGTCAGGCCACTGACGCTGCTTCTCTCTTCATGAATCAGCTGGGGCTGTCCCCGCAGCTGTTGCCATACGGCCGGCTCCTCTGCTCCTGTTTCTGCCTTCCCCCGACATGCTGCTGCGATCCCGGGACCTTCAGCCAGCAGGGAGGCCGTCCCTGCTGGAGCCTGCTTCAGCCCGGGTCCTCGACCGGCAGGGATCCGTCCCTGCCAGTGCCTGTAGCTTTCTACACTGCCTGCAGCTCCCTTCTCTGCCTGCAGCCTGCTACAGCTCCCACAGCTCCCTGCAGCCAGCCTTACTTCTGCTTCTTACCTGATGTCTTCGGCTGGGAGCCGCTCCTGCTTCAGTCCTTGCAGCTATGGCTCTCCCTGGGGCTGACTCCATGGCATGGAGCAGTTCCTGCAGCCAGCACCTCTCTTGCTTCAGTCCTTGCAGCTGGGAGCTGCTCCTGCGACCTGCCTTCACCCAGCTCCAGCCCAGGGCTGCTCCGCTGCTCCCCTGGGTCCTCCACGTGGCTGAGGACGCCACCAGCTTCCAGCCCTTCTTTCTAGCTTCCTAGGGCGCGGGCGCGCACCTCTCTACTCCTCTTCTAGGGCCAGCCAGGTGTGGCCCCCTGCTGGCCCCTCCCTGGGCGTTGTCATCATCAGCCCTACTAAAGGGCTCAGTTTTCACTCTAACTTGGCCTTCGCAAGGAGTTGGTCACTCCTGGGATTCTACCATCCTTGCTCCAGGAGTTGTCCATGTTCCAGCCTTCTGCAAGGTCCAGTGTTACTTGTTCTCTGTCAGAGCTCCTCGTCCTGTCCTGATGCCTACCTGCTGTTCCAGTCCTGATGTCTGCTTGATGTTCCAGCCCTGACTTTTGCCTGTCCATGTTCCTGCCCTTGGCCTGTCTTCCAATCCGATCCCGTGTTCCAGTCCAGTTGATGCCTTTACCTTGCCTTTGGCTGCCGGTGTGCAGCAACCCTTGCCTTTGGCTGCCGGTGTGCAGCAACCCTGCTATAGGCTGCCAGGAGTGCAGCAACCTGCCTTACCTTGTTCTTGAATCTCCTGAAAGCTAGCACCTCGTCCCTGTGTCTTCAAGATGTCCTGGTGCCTCGCGGCAAGCCATGTCGTGGTCCGTGACCAGCCCCATGGGCGGGCTGAGTAGGGCGCTTCGTGATGCAAGCCATGCACCTCATTCCTGACTCTGTGAGAAAGCCTTACCCTGTTCCTGAATCTCCTGAAAGCTAGCACCTCGTTCCTGTGACTTCAAGATGTCCTGGTGCCTCGCGGCAAGCCATGTCGAGGTCCGTGACCAGCCCATGGGCGGGCTGAGTAGGGCGCTTCATGATGCAAGCCATGCACCTCGTTCCTGAGTCTCTGAGGAAGCCTTACCTTGTTCCTGAACTCTCTGAAAGCCTGGTATCCTGCGGCAACCCCTGTCGTGGTCCGTGACCAGCCCCACGGGTGGGCTGTGTAGGGCGCTCCATGTTGCCAGTCTCGTACCTCGCCCTTGAGTCTCCTGTATGCATCATACCTCGTTCCTGACTCCACGTCTCTTCCTCCAGTACCTCGTTCCTGAGTCTACGTTTGCACTCCCAATACCTAGCTCCTGAGTCTACGTCAGCACGTCCAGTACCTTGTCTCTGAGTCCATGTCTGCACTTCCAGTACTTCACTCCTGAGTCTACGTCAGCACGTCCAGTACCTGTGCCTGAGTCTACGTCTGCACTTCCAGTACTTCGTTTCTGAGTCTCGTCTGCATCTATGTTCCAGTCCTCGCTGCCCTGGCCTCCATCCGGCCTGCCGCTTCATGGCGTACCCTGCGGCAGGTACGAAAGGGCTGGGAACGGTCGGAGGACTGTTCACAAGACCAACATAGCGTTGTTGGGTCTTCCGAAGCGTGCAGGTCTGGAGGAGGGCCTGT
This sequence comes from Rhinatrema bivittatum, assembly GCF_901001135.1. Classification (NCBI taxonomy): domain Eukaryota; kingdom Metazoa; phylum Chordata; class Amphibia; order Gymnophiona; family Rhinatrematidae; genus Rhinatrema; species Rhinatrema bivittatum. Next base: position 766,317,059 of record NC_042616.1, read on the forward strand.
CTTCCAGTCTTCACTCCAGCTTGCTTCCGTCCAGCCCATGCTCGGGCATGCCATGCCTCCCGCGGCACCTCTTCAGACCTCTCTGGTGTCGAGCCGCGGCCCAAGGGCACACACATCTCCCAGGACTGGGATCGCTCTCCGAGCGCTCCGCAACATATGGACCACCTTGCCATATATCACCTATTGTAATCCATTATATTAACCTAAAATCCATATCATATCCCCCATCCATACTTTACCCTCCAATCATTCCATTCATACCATTCACACATACCTCACATAAAACCATAGCCATACTAAAACCGAACTGGAACATCTGGCCTCTCTCCCTGAGAGATCCTTCAAGGCTATACCATTGAGCCGAGGACAGCATGAGGACAGCATGAGGATAGCATGGAGGACAGTACAGTATGACAAACAGCACTATTGGAGTGCCCGTGAATATTATTGTTGTATCATGTAAGGTACATTGGATAAATAACAGCTATAGAGCAGGACATAATCATTTCATAATTGGGAGACTTTGATCCTTGAAGTATACCCGAATTGCTTGATACAATGATAAACGTACTATGAAAAAATAGCATCACAGTGAAAAAATAGATCGTGTTATAAGTAGATTTAGTTAAATTGAGACAACTGTGGTTGTACTTTGCAAAGTATGTTTTAGTATGGCTATGGTTTTATGTGAGGTATTTGTGAATGGTATGGTTGGGGGATATGATATGGGAGTTTAGGTTAATATAATGGGATTACAATACATTATATTACATATTGATATATGGCAAGGTGGTCCATATGTGTAAAAAATTGTGTGTTTGAAACATTGTTGTAAACAGATTGTACAAAATAAAAATAGTGTATGGCATGTAAATTTGCCTAGGACCTCTGATTTAACATATTAGTTGCTGAGTTTTCAGAGGATATGTATGTTATGTTCACCTCATAAATATTTAAATCAGACCTGTATTTAGGAGAAGGGAAGGAGTCTGTAAAAGAAATCTCCGTGCCAACATACCAATTTTTATTTTCTGTTTTTATTTTGATCATGTTGGCAAAAACTGAATAGAACTTGTCAGGTTGATTTTAAAAGCGTTTTTTTCGCAAAAGCGCCCACGTACAAGCATATATGGGCTGCCTGCGTGCAGCGCAAAATTGAAAAAGCCACAAAATTTGCGTGTATGTACCCGTTTGCGTGTGAGGAATAAGGGGGCGGAAAAGGGGTGGGGAATGGGCCTTCCAGGGCAGGGCCAAGACTTACATGCGTAAATCCAAATTTTAAAAACGAGACCCGCAGCGCGCGCACACTAGAGATCCCGGGTAAATTTACTGCTGCTCCTGATAAGGAGCAAGTCTGCAGATCTCAAGTTTTAGGGCTTAAGGACAGGGTGAAGGGTCTGGGTCAATGAGGCAGCGTGCAGGATGAAGAACCAGAGGGGTCTGAAAGAGCTCGCTATTAACTGGACAAACTGGTGAACTAATTGGAAAACTGGAATGTGCCTCGCATGAGCATGTTTTAAAATTCGCTGACATACGAACGTAAAAGCCAACATGGTCCTATTGAAGACACATGCATGCTAGCTGTGCTCGAGTAACCTCTTAAAAGTAGGCGCATACTTAACGCACATGTAACCCTTTGCTGGTGATTTCCCTAGGGCCATAAAAGTATTTATAAGTCGGGGATGCTCTTGCCATTCTTCCCCTCCTTCCTGAATTTCCCATGGAGTGAGCTCTTTCTGTGGGGGGAGAGGAGAACCTCTGTGGCTCAGGTGATGGAGAGTTCCTTTTATGATGTGTGTGTCTTTCTGGTGCGGTGTTCTTCTCAAGGACAGACAGGCGGGAGTCAGACTGGGTGTTCAAATCATATTTACTGATAGTTTCCATAAGGTCAATCATTGTCCCACAAACATTCAACAACTGAAACTGTACAGTTGAACTATTTACACTGTGTCTCTGCTGGGATGCTGGTGTCCCATCTCTCCAGCTCCTGGGAGGGAGCCTGCCACTACCTACTCATCTGTGCAACAGCCCAGGAGAGGGGGAATCCTATGGGGAAGTCCCACACCACGAAAAGATCCTACTTGCGTCCAAAGTTCAGTCTGACGCCCACAGCCTGTGTCCTGATCCCTTAGGGTTAGAGATAACATTGGGAGTCTCCCAAGGCTTAATGGTATAGCCTTGAAGGACCTCTCAGGGAGAGAGGCCAGATGTTCCAGTTCAGCTTACAGCTCTCTGTCTCCTTCACCAGGTTGTGCAGAGGGGTGGGACAAAACCTCCACACGAACAAAAAAGGGGAAAAATCAAAAAATCTCAATCCAGAAGGTCTCACGCTGGGTAGTGCTGTCACTGGTCTTGCTTCCTCTTTGGAGTAGAAGGGATTCCTCACAGGCCCCTGTCCTCAGGATTAGAGGGGGTTGTTCACTTTCAAAAGGCACAGGGTATTCCCCAGAATAAGACAACTTATCAAAACTAGACCAAAATCTACAAAAACTTTAACTCTCTACAAAAAGGGAGGCAGACCCTCTCAGACAGGGAGTGTACTGAGAAGGGATCACCTCTAAACACAAGAAAATACCAAGCTGGGTTAGTGGGCCCAGCTCAGCAGGGATCAAATAAAACAGCTCCTTACTCCTCAGCCTCTAACTCAAAATGACTACACTCTGTACTTCTCTAACTCCCCTTTATGCCCTTGGGATAATCGCCAAGTCAATCAGCTCAGTGGAGAGATTGAAAGAGAATGGAAAATCCTATGCTGTTACTAGTCCAGTTGCCAAGGGACCTAGAGCTATCTAGTGACAAACTGAAGGGTGGATCACATGCAGTTGGTGCCTTTTAAAACATTCATGTGTAAGTGCATGCACGATTATAAATTCTAGCATATGCTCACTCAATACACATATGTATAGGCACATGTGTGCTTGTTTTCAAATCGATCTTTGTGTGCGTAAGCAAAAACCATGGCCCCCTGTACAATACACCTGCAGTGATGGTTTTACTGTTGAAGGATCACAACACTAACTTTAAACAACTGCTTTGGAATATTCTAACACCTGGAATTTAATTTACAATATAAACGCCATATCTCTTTTCCTAATTTAAACTTAGACAGGTCGATATTCGGCCGCTGGCTGGCTCGCAAAGTAAACCAGACAAACTTATCCGGCTAACCTAGCTGAGATATTCAACGGCTTGGATGCACCACCCACTGAGTATAACCAGCTATCTTAAAGTTAGCTGGATAAGGTTTTCCTGCTAACATTAGGATTGCTCTTTGGCGCTCCTAAAGTTAACCTTCTATGTTAGCCAGATGACACTGCAAATTGACGTTATCCATATAACTTAATTGGATAACACCAGTCCACCCAGGAATGCCTCAAGACTACCGCCCTGTCATAGCTGGATACGTTTTCAGCCAGCTAAATACTTATCCGGCTAAGGTGAGGGGCTGTCAGACCAGCAGGATTTTCAAATCCAAGCATTTGACTGGCTAAGTGCCAGACTTAGCCAAACAATGATGCTGAATATGGACCTCAGATTTTGTTGGACACACCCTGTCTCTCTCTTGAATTCATTTACACCTCACACACTCATAGCATACACACATTCTACTATAAATACATGTGTAACCTCCAAAGGGAAGAACAGGAAAGGGAGAGCTCTGGAACTGTCACAGGATAATCTCGCTCCCTCATTTTTCCTCCAGTGGCAGTCACATATAACAGAACTCTTCATCATTGTATTGTAACTATTAGCAATTCATCTGGTTTCCCTGGGTGTAGGGAAGAGAAGAAAGTGTAATAAGACTGGTTGTAGAAAATAATCGATGGCAACATTTTGTTTAAATGTGATGAGCGAGGTGACTGTGAGCCCTTAGTGAAGTGGCGTGGTTGATGCAGCCTAGTAGGCAAACCTAACAGACCCACACCAACAGCTGGTGAACGTGCCCTGGAGTGGGACAGGCCACCTCTCCCACAGGTTGAGCCCTTGGATTCTGGTGACTGGCAGGACTTATGTGGGTCCCAAGGCTTGTCAGATAGGCAGAGTCCAGAAACAGACCAGAGTCAGGGCAGGTAGCAGACGAGGCAATAGCAGAGACAGGCCAGAGGTCAGGGTAGGCAGTAAGCAAGAAGTGGTCAAAGTCCAAAACCAAGAAATCAAGACAAGAATGGAGGCAAGGCAAGGAAGAAGACAAGGCTGGACAAGGCAAGGCAGGATCGAGGAATGACTGGAACACAGGAACAGGAATGCTGTAACAACACATACTGCAGGAGAAAGAAGACCCTTTGCTGAGACAAATGGCTGATGTTGTGGCTGGGTTTAAATACACATGTGACGTCATCATGGAGTGCAATGCTGAGGTTTCCCGCTGTGGGGCCTACTTATTAGGTGCGTTGCCACAACTGCCTAAGGGAAGGCACCAATGGAGGAGTGATGGTGGCATCTGGTGCCGCAGAAGGAGCGGGAGGCATCCTGGTGATTGCGGCTGGTTGTGGGCCTATCCTGTGGCCGGCAAAACATAACATTAAGTAATTGGATGTTAATTTACAGTAATAATTACTTAGACAAATTTTCAAATAAAATTGTTTATTTATCTGCATTTATTTATCGCTTTCCAGATAAAATTTTTTATCGCCCAAAGTGATGTACAAGATAGACAAAAATACAATAATAATGATCATAACATAAAATACCAAATACCACACACAATTCAAACAAAAACACACATAAAATGCAGCAAGCTAAAATTATTATCTCTCCTGATCAAGATAATATTTCATAATAAACTAGGTGAGCCACTTCTCTACCCAATTTGACTAATACATCTTGGAATTTGTAGACATAAACCAGGTTTTTAGTTTTTTCCTAAATTTTAGCAAATTGATTTCTTCCTTCACCTCCTTAGGAAGAGTATTCCATATATTTGAAATGGCATTTACAAATGACCTTTGACTCAAGCACAAATGCTTAAAATTTCTAACTGGAGGAAGTTGTAAATATCGTCTCCCTATTGAATGTAAATTTCTTTTTTTCTATTTTTGAAAGAACAAAAATTGAGGAAATGTCTTATATTAGCCAGTAGAATTTGTTTTTGTACTTTCAAAGAACACCTTTAACAATACTTTGAGTGAAATATTCACCAAGTAAGTATATTATGGATGAGAATGCAAAAAATGAAGCCATTTTTGGCTGATTCCAAATGGAACAAACTGGAAACAGCCTTCTACAAAAATACCAAAAAATACTTGGTATTTTTTATTTTTGGCATTTAAAAAACCAAAAGCTTCTGATGGCCCTGGCTAGGACTTCCTGGCCAAAAAGAACTACTCAGACCTAGCATTGAGCCGGGCCTGGCACTGAAGCTTAGGCCTTAATGCGTGCATTGAGGCCTCAGTGCTAAGCCTAATTCAGGCCTAGTCTTCAGCACTATGCCTGGACTAGGCCTAGGCCTCAGTGCTGGGGCTAAGGCCTAAGTGCTGCATGCAGCTTTGAGCCAGGACTCAACACTGAGCTCATTTGGTCTCTAGGCTTGGACAATGTGCCTGGGCCTAGGCCATGGCACCATGCCTGGCCCAGTCCTAGGTCTCAGGGCTAAGTCTGGCTCGACTTAGGCCTCGGGGTCGAGCTTGTCCTGGATCTAGACCTTGGCACTGACATATATTTCTACAGCTATATATCAAAATGGTAGCAGTTACACCAGAGGAAGGTGCAGAAGTGATATCAATTTGGTGCCATCCTCCAGTTTCATAGCACTATTTTTAAATTGTTAGGACCCAGACAGGGGTGACAATGACCTGCTCCTGCCCTTTCACAAACAGGATCTGGGAATGAGTTAAGTAGGAGCCAGGGTGAAAGCTCTCTGACCCTGGAAGTTTTTCAAATAAGGAGAGACCTGGCCCAGGTGTAAATCCATTTCAGGTCTGGAGCCAAGGCCCGAATTGGACCCAGCAAGGCCTAGGCCTGGTTCTGAGGTCTTGGCATCATCACCAAGACAAGTTCTGGCCTAGGCCTTGACGCCAGGGCCTAAACTCTGATACCAGGCCTGGCTCAGGCTTAGGCCTCAGTGCCAGGGCCTGTCTTGGGCCAGGGTTTTGGGAACAGGCCTGATCTTGGCCTATGCCTTGGCCCTGGGCCTGGTCTGGGCCTAGGCCTCGGCTCTGTGCCCAGCCCAGGCTAGGCTTTGGCTTGGGCCTAGGCTTTGGCAGCAGAATCAGCAGTCTTTTGGCATGGGAAGGCTCAATCAAGGCTGCCGGAGGCCCATTTATTTTATTTTGGGTGTTTTTCTTGTTTAATGTTTTTTTTCTGTTTGGCAAATGAACTAAACCAAAAGCAAACATTAAATAAACTGAATAAAAATGAAATCCCCCAAAGTGAAAAAAAAAGAAAAAACGAACCAAACTGAAAATGTTGGGACTATATATCCTAATGTGCATCCTAATATGTATTTCCTTTAAAATTCTCGGTAACCAATTTATTTTCCTATTTCAGGTTTTTCAAAAAATTTCAAATATTAACTTTTCTGTTTCTATTATCTTTCAGGAATTTGGCTTTACCAAAATAAAAAAAAATCAGACATATATCAATTCAGATAAACACACTCGATGCTCATATTTTTAAATCATGAATATGATTCTTTTTCAAAACACTATCACTTTGGTGTCTTGTAGATTTAACATTTTTTTTTCTGAAATCACCCAAATAAATATAAATTAATATTCTATATGTGAGAACATTGTATTCTGTCAGTCTTATTGAACGCGTCAATTTCTGTATGCCTTTGAGTATATCTGCGTGTATATCTGTCTATGTTTCTCTGTGTTTCCAGCCAGAAATTTACTGTCTTTGTATCAGGTGTGCAAAATATAGCTCAAGGTTGTGCAGGCTTTGCTAGCAATACTGGAGTGCATAGGTATGCTTTCTTCTTTTTGAGTTCTTTGGCCCTCTGGCCCTTGGTTTATCCAACCCTTTGCTCCTATTATCCTTAGCTTTAACAAAATAAAAAAATAGAGATTATTTACACTTTCATGAGTTATCTGACACAAGATATTCTAAGTATGCATATACCTAATTCACTGGAGCCACTGGACTGAGCTGTGAACTAGCTAATAAAAATAAACATTAAATAAATGTTCATCCTTATCTAGTTTTGTCAGTTACTCAAATGTATTTTTCTTTCTTTGATTTTATATATATATATATATACCAGTGAGACTGGTATACAGCTCTAGTAGAGAAGGATTTCAGGTGGTAGAGAAATCTTTCTTAATTTTCTTTACCCCCAAGTTTTAATTTATAGATTTAATTTCCAATTAAAAAAAAAACTTTACAGGTCTCAAAACTGCCCTTTAAAATAGCGTTTTACTCTGCCAGGATACTTATGATGAGGCAGTACTTGAACACTCTATTCCAGTCAGTTTCCACAACTTCTGGTTTTAACACCAGATTCTGACTGCATAGATTCTTTGATCTAATATCCAAATTCATAATCACACAGATTTAATTCAAACTTTTCTTCATTCAGATTTTTAACTACAGCAAGTATATTATTCTGTGCATCTATGCTGGTAATTTAATCCCAAGTAGTTTCCAACTATATCAGACCTGCCATGCTATTTAAATTTCCTTTCACCCAAATTTCTCCTTTTGCTTACCCCTCTCTTAAGGTCTTTTTCTAGTAGCGCTGTATCACTGGGTAACAATACAACCCATGTCTGACAAGTTTAATAGTTTTCCTCTGACAATTTATTTTATTTTCTGACCAAAATAACACTTTTTTCTTACTAGCTGCAGCTACACTGATATGCTTCTTCTTTCCTCTATGTTTCTCTCCATCTGCCCCAGTAGTCTCCTAAGGCTTTCTTCTTCTTTCTGCTTCTGGCTAAATTTTTGTGGGGATGAGCTATCTCCTAGCTCACCTGTTTGTTTACTTTTTTCTCCTGATGTCTGCCTTTGTCTAGCTAACTTTTTCTCTGCTCTGTGCTTCATTGTTTACATTTCCTTCTGCAGATGGCTCTCTCTCTCTCTGGCCACAGAAGAACCCCATTTTAACTCTGTAATATATACATACCATTTTAGACACAGATATATCTCAGATAGTCAAACACACAACACATATTTATGCAACCTTTCAGAACTGCAGGAATATTTAACAGCTAGATTAGCAAGCATGAGTCTCCTATACTGAGTACTAATAATATTACAAAGCATTAATTCATGTAGTCACATCTCTAGCATCAGCCACTTGCACACAATTGATATAAAACCCTCTCTTATATCACTTGCACACTGCAGTTACAAATCCATACTGTGATCTTCCAATCCATACATAGTAGAACATTAAATTGTTCATGATGGAAGTATGTTACATCCGTCGGTCTCAGACGGCTTTGCCCCATATGCTTCACCTTGTTCTCGGCTCCTCCCACTTACCTTGGGAAAATGGCTACCGCCGCGTATGCAAGCCACCCTCTCCGGCGTCCCCGGAACGGCTATGGCGTTGCCACCCGTCATGTTCCTCCCAAGGGCTTACTAGGGTGCGCGTGTACGCGCTACCCACATCTTTATTCCAGCTATGGTGCGAACCTCGGGGGCGTCCCCCTCGAGTGACATCACAACATCTGGGTATTTAGCCTTAACTTGTTTGCTGGCTCATTGAGTTAGCAAGGATTGGATTTGTCCGGTCTACGCTGCTCTGCCGTTTCCATGCTGCCGCTGGAAGCCCTCTCTCTGCTCTTCGGGGTAACTACTAACCTGGGTACCTGCTCCTCGGGGGCCCTTCCTCTTCTTTCAGGTACCTTACTGGGATCAGGTACTCGCTCCTCGAGGACCTGCTCTCCCTGCCTTGGTGCCTGGAACCATCTACTTCTGCTTGGTGGAAACCTTCTACATTACAGCTACCATCTAGTGAGTAATCTAATTCTCAGTCTATCTCATCTACAGCTTTGCCGTACTGGGAACCCTATACTGGAACCTCCCTATATCAACTTGGTGAGACGAGTCCCTCTGCCGAGGGTCCCTGGACTGCTACTTCAGAACCTGTTCACTACTGCCACCTCTGATGGCTTACATCTGCTGTATAATAAAAGACAATTCAGTGTTTGTGCGTCCTGAGTCTAGCCCAGTACTGTGGCTCCCCACGGGGCTCCTCCCCATGGGCGTGGTCATCTTCCACAGTACCCAAGAATCCCCTCAAACACCTCAAAACCATAACAAAGTAACACCACATACTACAAAATAATTGCTATTTATAGAAATAAAATAAAATGAACTAAAGCTATACCCTTTGGCCCTTTCTGGCAAACTGAGGGGATAGTGGGTGAGTGTGTATGTGGGTGGTGGAGGTGGTGGTGGAGGCAGGGGGAAGGGACAGTGATTGGGCACATCCCTGTCTTTTTGGCTGTTGTTGCTCCTATGAGGCTTTTATGAACTGATGCTGCTGATCTTGAAACTACTGAAGCAGGATGTGTGTGTGGCAGGAAGAACAGAAATATCATAATGTAACAAATACCGTCTACTTAGTCAAGGACAAGAGACATAACGCCAACTGAGAAGAAAATAGGATTGATTTGATGGGACTGGGCAAGGCATGAACCTGTATCAAAGAAAAGGCCATCAAAAGAACACTGAAAATCATGATATCAGACAAGCAGATCTGAATGTGAAAGAGAGGAATGCTTCTACACTTTGAAGAATACATGTGCACGCATGGCACTGGATGATATCTCTCCATTACAGTAATCCGCAACAAACACACTGTAAGTGACCCAAAGCTACTACTGCATGCATTCTGTACATCAATAAAGAATCAATATTGTCAAGAAACACATTGAGTGGTCTCCATATGCCTGAAATGGACACAGGAGCCTTATTGGCATAGGATGGTTTGCCACAGACAGCTGGCACATGATTTCATTCTTGCAGTCACTTGATACAACATAAAACTCCATCATACTGAAAATTATGCGCTTTTAATAGCCCCTTTGCAAAACGTATTCTCCTATACTTTACTACTGTCACTGGATGAAAACAGGCAACACAACCAGGTAGCATTTCCAACACAAGAAACAGTAAGCATAGCGATTCATTCTTTACCAACACAAATGGCACTATAAAAATGTCCTTTTGAGAGTACCAAAATGGTAGGCAACTTGAGTAAAAAGAGCACATAAACCCTCAATTGTGTGTACAATATTGTAAAATAAAAATTTTGCTGGACAAGAGGAATTATGGATGAAAAATTGCTGTGCGCTAGTTTTGTGCTGCAGAGCAAGCTTCAAATATATAAATAAATAAACAAGCAAAGAAATGGTTTAGCTGCATAAAAATATCAAGAATGAACATGTGTGTGCGTGTGCTGTTCAGTGACTCTGCAGGAAGGTTCATATTGCAAAGCTGGAGAGAGAAACTGATGATAAACTTTGCCTATCATTGCTTTAATTTCACGACCAGCAGGGTATTTTGTAACCATTTATCAGCAGGAACTCGATTTAGGCCCACAGTAAAGTAAAAGTACACAAAGAGTGTTATTATAGAGTGTAAAAGTAAAGCACACAAAGCAGTCTACACCTTTATGTGGCCATACCCATCACTTATTTGGCAACGACTGTGCACAGACTTCTAAGCTGTAAGTCCTTTTACAGTGAAGCAGCTAGAAGCACAGTGGAAGGAAGCATAAATATCCATTTGTGCTCTCTCTACTGTGAAAGGAACCACTTCTCTCCCTAAGCCCCTCTGGAAAATAAAACCACACTTCTTCTATTGTAAAATTGGTGATTGGTCAAAGTACCTCCTACAGATGACAGCATAAAATATGATTGCCATAAAAAGTAAAGCTAGAGTTTATGCTGATGCAAACTCGCTGTCTCTTTTCACCTCAACACGGCTGGAAAACAGAGCAGCTGAAAGCACCTCGGTGGCAATCACAAATCATAAAAAGTGAGGAAAGGCCTAATTCTTTTACCGTGTTCTGGAGGGCCAGCAGGAGAGCAGGATCAAAATATGGGTCTGGATTACTATAATTCTTCTTCAGCTACAGAGCAGGCAGACTAACATCAAGGCTGGGGAAAATGCTAGAAGCCATTATGGGAGCAATTATCAAACCGTTGTGCATTGGGACAAAGTCCATGAGGGCATTTTTTCCTGCAGGCTTTGCCCCAACCCCCTAAACGAAAGCATGCATGGAGTTTCACTTGGAAACTTGACAAGAATACAAAGGGACCAGCAGACATTTTCAGCTGCTTGTTTCTGTGGATGCATTTTTGGTTGAAAAATAATGCGTGCGGATTTAAAAAAAAGAAGCTACATCCATTATGGGGCGGATTTTAAAAGGAGCGCGAATAGCCTACTTTTGTTTGCGCTCCAGGCGCAAACAAAAGTACGCTGGATTTTAGTAGATACGCGCGGAGCCGCGCGTATCTGCTAAAAACCTGGATCGGCGCGCGCAAGGCTATCGATTTTGTATAGCCGGCGCGCGCCGCGCCGCGTAGCCTACCCCCGTTTTCTGCAAGGCCGCTCCGAAATCGGAGCGGCCTCGGAGGGAATCCTCTAACGCCCTCCCCTCACCTTCCCCTCCCTTCCTCTACCTAACCCACCCTCCCGGCCCTGTCTACACCCCCCCCCCTACCTTTGTTGGGGGATTTACGCCTCCCGGAGGGAGGCGTAAATCCCCGCGCGCCAGCGGGCCTCCTGCGCGCCGGGCCGCGACCTGGGGGCGGGTACGGAGGGCGCGGCCACGCCCCCGGACCGCCCCGGGCCGTAGCCACGCCCCCTGTACCCGCCCCCAAAACGCTGCCGACACGCTCCGAAAACGCCGCGACGACCGGGACTGCCCCCTGACACGCCCCCGACACGCCCCCCTCGGAAAACCCCGGGACTTACGCGAGTCCCGGGGCTCTGCGCGCGCCGGTAGGCCTATGTAAAATAGGCTTCCCGGCGCGCAGGGCCCTGCTCGCGTAAATCCGCCCGGTTTTGGGCGGATTTACGAGAGCAGGGTTCTGAAAATCCGCCCCTATTTTTCTTCCCCGGTCTAACTGTGCTCTGTGAACAACCACCTCAAAATGCTGCAACAATAGGTGCATTGTGGATAACGCATACATAGCACTTTTAGCTGCATTGGGGTGTGTGTGTTGGGGGGGGGTGGGGGTGGGTGGGGGGGTGGGGAGGTATTAATAGACAGCTGATTCACGTCAGTAAAATGTTTTTACCTTTGTAAATGGCTTTGAAAACTTTCCCCTAGAAGAGTTGATGTTTTGCTCAGTGGATGGAGAGACAAATTATGGACAATAATTAGCATGAATTCAGGAGCAATGGCTCTTGCAGAATCAACCTTATTGGGATTTTCAAGAACATTAGCAGCAAGATTTATACGGGAACTAAAGCAGCTATAGCTTACCTGAGTTTTGGGTTTGGTTTGATTTTTAAATAATGTTAGATTGGATTTAGAGATTGGAAGGGAAATGGCTAACAGTAGGAGATTACAATGTGGCCCATATTCCTCTTGTAATTAGGTGACATCAGGTCCCTTGGGAGCTTTTTTTCATTTCTAATATTTTTAACAATTATCTGTACTGTAAGAATAAGCAACAGTTATCACCAGTTTTACGAATGAGATTACATTTTGCTATTGCCAAGATTCACTGATTTTATGGAGTGATGTTGACAGATTGCTTAACCATAGGGGCAGAGAAGTGGCAGATATGATTTATTGTGGACAATTGTAGGGTAATGCTTTGGTCACAGAACAATGGGCAAATGTAACATACTTTGAATTGGGAACCTCTTATCAGGTATGGTGGGAGCATGGGCAATACATTCTTTTAGTCCATTTACAAAGAATGAGGGTGATGGTGGTGTTGGTGGAATCTTTTCACCCATTGATTTTCATAGTGCGGCTTCAACAAGGTAACTGTTGCGCGTCCCATCTGCGCTCGGCCCATGTACGGGCCTACTCTCCCCACCAAGATTCCCACGGGTCCTAGGTTGTCCTCCCCTGCTTCGGCAGTGATTTCAGCCAGGCCTCAGCATCCTGGGGCGGCGGTCACCAGGCCTTCCACCTCCAGCCAGGCCTCACGGTGGGGCTTGGCGTCCTCTGTGGGGTTGGCCCCGTCCCTAGGCACGTGGGCGCGGACCACCCGGCCCCTTAAAGGGCCAGGGGTGGATCCCAGCTCCACGGCATGCCCTGATTGAATGCTGCTCAAAAGGAAGTGCCTGCTTGCACTTCCTTGCCTTGGCAATCGGGTTGATCACGCTGTGATTTCTAGTTTGCCTCTGTGTTTTCAGTGTCTGTTCCAGTCTCGTTCCAGTCCTGTTCCAGCGTCCTTCTGTTCCAGCGTCCTTCTGTTTCTGCATCCTCCTGTTCCTTCGTCTTCCCATAGTACCTCTCGGACTGTCTTCCCAGTACTGACCTCTGCCTGTTCTTGACTACGTTGATCTCTGCCTGGATTTGACCTTTGCCTGTTTCCTCGACCATGTCTGCATGCTGCCTGGAACTGACCTCTGCATGTCCACTGACCATGTCTGCATGCTGCCTGGAACTGACCTCTGCCTGACCACTGACCACATCTGACTGCCGCCTGGAACCTGACCCCTGCTTTGGCTGACTATCCTCAGACTGAGCACTGGTATTGACCCCTGCTTTGGCTGACTATGCTACCTTGACTCTGGCCTTGATCCTTGCCATACATTCAGAGACTTTATTCTGGCTTTCTCTGGCACCCCGGACTTCTAGTCTGAACATCGACCGCACACCCTTGATCATGGTGGGCTCACCTCTGAACTTTCTCTCAAGGAGATCCTGCGAGGCCCACCTAAGACCAAGCGGCTCAACCTGAGGGAACCCCGGGTTGCTATTGGTGAAGCTTCAGCTAGCCTCTGTCTCCTCTTGTGTTCCGCCTCCTGGTGGCAGGCGCTCTCTGGGTCCGACCAGGGAGCCTACCAATCCTGCACCAGGCCAAGGGTCCACCTTCCGGCGCAACAGTAACATGAAATACTGGATGAATATGAAGTGTTGCCAGAATTCTTACTTTGAAGGATACAGGGTTTGTTTCTCTACAATGAAAGGTCTTAATTTTGCCATTGGGCTCCTCACCTGAGATATGGCTTTTGTGTGTGATCATGAACCGTAGTAAACTCCAAATGGTGTCTATTGTGTGAAGAAGTGAAGAAAAATATATGCAAACTCTTCCAGTGCAACTGAGAAACCCAATCATTTTGACTGGTTACAGTAACAGCTGAGGTACTGCTTCAGCATTTGATATTGCAGCTCCATCTGGTAGGCTGATGACAGGTTAACTGTGTTCCTGAGACTCTAATTAATTCTTACTAGAACTGAGAAGTAATTTGAGCTCCCTGAATTGATACTATATGAAAAGGTAATCCATGCCCTTATAAAGAGTTGTGCTGTTTCAGAGGCTGAGGGCACTCCTTCGGCTGGAATAAAGTAAGCCATCTTAATTAATGACTCTGTCACTACTAGGATCTTGGAGCAACCTTGAGACAATAATTCCACAGTAAAGTCCATTCCCAAGGCTTTACAGTGACTAGGAACTAATAATTCCTGGGGCTTGATTCATGGTAATTTCATTGTGGCACACTCCTCACATGACCTTGCATAATTCTCTGTTGTGCTCCTTTCAAACTACCAGAATTATTGATTGATCAATGTGTCTTTCACTCTCTATCCCTAAATGAATATGCATGAGATAGATTTTGCATACAATTGAGGTAGATTTGCATGAATAATATCTCATGCATATTAATTAGAAATAATCTAAAGACCAGACCCATTTGTGGCCCTCGAGGCCCATCTTGAATATCACCATCATACATGAACAAGACATGAGATCTGAAAGTCACTTCTTTTTTAGAACTAGCATTCCTGATAAACCCTTATACAGGGTGGGCCCATGAAAACGTAGCCTGCCTCCAATGCACTGGTATTGGAGGCGGGCTACTTTTCCATGGGCCACCCTGTATATACTGCTACGGGAAAGGAGTTGGAAATGGTAGATCAGAGCCCCTGGTTTCCTGCAGCAGAGTTTTCAAGATTCTGTGGCAAGAGTCAGCAAATTCTTTGTCAGATTTTTCAAAATTCTTCAGCAATTGTGTGGCAAATTTTCATAATTTTGCATAAAGATTCACACCTTTGACTATGCAAAAAAATCAATTTTGTATGAAACATTCACATAGGTTTTTTTGGTTTGTGATTTGTTTATTCAAGATTTTGGATTACAACCAAAGGAAACAGCAGTGTAATGCGTAGAACAATCTAATCCCAAATATTCCTCCCCTCTCCTCCCCCTTAATCCAACAAAAAAGTTGAACTTTTCTCTTTGACCCAGGTTTGAAACACAATCCAGATTTTTTCAGATTTTTCAGTAGTATTTCTTCGTATTGCCATAAGCTGCTCCATCTGACAGATGAAGAGCAGTTTTCTATATGTACAAAGTTTACTTGGTGCAGTTTTTTTCTTCTAATGTGTGGCTATGTCATATCGTGCTACTAACAAAATATGGGTTACAAGTTTGTGGATAGTAAGGGGCATCCTGTCAACTGAGGGGGAGAGTAAACATGTCAGCTGAAATTTTGTAATGTCCAAAATTAAATTGCACGCACATCATTTCCCAGTACTGTCCAGTCTCAGGACATGACCACCATAAATACCCCATCCTCCCTCTCGCAATCCCTGCAGCACAAATTAGACAGAGTTTTCCCGCTAATTGAGCTTATATAGATGTTTTTGCCATCCTCCTTCTAATGTCTGCCCATATGTCATCATAGATTTTTGAGATGAACCTCTTAAGAGGTTATGCAATGAGCTTCAAGTACCCCTTTCCTACCCATTGTGGGCCTACATGCCATTGCATATACTTGCACATTTCTATTTTAGCAAATTGGTCACCCTCGTCCAACTGAAATTTCTCTTTCAAAGCAGCAAAGGGCACCCATCCTTGGAGGGGGCATAGAATTTGGTCAATTCGCGAAAGTTCAATCCATTCCCAGTTCTTAAATCGGATATCTGCTAGACCTGCAGGAAATTCAGCATTATATCGAATCGTTGTGAGGGGTGAGTAATTACTCCAGGAGACCACCTTATCATTTAGTGATTGCCAGACTTCTAATATCCATTTCGTAAACGGATTACATACGTATCTACCTGAGCATTGCTCCTTCTTTAGCCAGAGAAGGCCATACAATGGGGTTGCTTCCAAAAACTTTGTTCAATTTCAGTCCGCTGTTTCTGCTTCATCGCCCAAGCCATTCCAAACTTGCTCTCATCTGTAATATCGTTCCACATTCACATTGTTTGTTTTTAAACAAACTATAGAAAAACAAAAAATGTGCCAAGTACAAAAATCAACACTTTATCAAGTTAAGATAGGGGTTCTCAGCCTTTCAGGGAATGCAGACCCCTTTTTCAAAACATTTCACTGACCCTGCCCCCCCCCCCCCCCCTCTTTAATCTTTGCATGCCAAAACACAAGAAATAATGATATGCATGCCAGAACCTTTCATGATGTATACATCCTAACATAAAATAATGCTTCCTGTTCTAAACTGAGTGCAGGGGGTGAGCACTTTCCAAAGCTAGTTCAAAACTGCCCTCAGAGCTGCAGATGGAGGCCAGCAGCAGCCTCCACCTTCCTCTCCAGCTGCAAGAGGGAAAAAGGTCCCCCGTTGGCAGCAGTGATGCTTGTGGACCTGCTTGGATGCAGGTGCAAAGTTCATGGGTGAAGGTAGTCACAATGATTTCAAAATTAAATTCCTGCATGCACTTTCCTTCCTCCAACTTAACCCTACTCCTTTTTTCCCACAGGTAAAACTCTGCCTGCTGTTCTCAATGGCTGAAAATGTCCATTTCCAAAGGGCCTTTGTATGTTTACCCACATAAAAAGTTCTGAAACTTACCCTCCCTAAAAACTGATCCTCTGCTTTCCTTCTATACTTTATTGTTTTTTCCGATTGTTAGAAACACATAGAAACATAGAAAATGGTAGTCATGAAATGAGGTAGAAAAAGCAAGACAATAGCTTGTTTTATGAAAGGGAAGATGGCTATGAGATCTCCATGTCTGCATGGCCCTCGAAATAACTTGTGTTGAATGTCATTTCCACACCTGCCTTTTTTCTCTTCCTCCCTCCTGGACCACTGTGGTCCTCTATCTCTTCCTCTTGATCCCTGGAAGTTGTCTCTCCCTACCTCTAGTCAAGCCTGATTCCTGGGGGGTCCTCTCTCCTTCGATAGGTTACCATCCCTTCTTATTCCCCTTAACCAGGTCAATCATGAACATAAGAAGTTGCCATATAAGGTCAGACCAAGAGTCCAAGCCCAGTATCCTGTTTCCAACAGTAGCCAATCCAAGTCATAAGTAACTGGCAAGTACCCAAACATTAAATAGATCCCATGCTGCTGATGCCAGGAAAACTCAGTGGCTATTTCCTATTGATTACTAGCAGTTTATGGACTTTGCCTCTAGGAACTTATCCAAATCTTTTTTTTTTTAATCCAGCTATACTAAGGAGGTCATTTTCCAAGTGGATCGTACACGCTAAGGGTCATTTCGCACGCGAAAAGTCCCTTATCGCGTGCAATACCAAGATCGGGGAGGAGTCGGGCCGGTGTCAGCCCCGAAAGAGTTGGAGTCGGGGCAGCACTGGGGTTGACACCGCGAAGATTTCGCCGACAGAGAAAGGTACGCGTCTTTTTTGCTGCCAGTTTCGCGCCGAATAACTACACCTTTTATGGTGTAGTTATTTGGCTCGACGCCGGCAGCAATCGCACCGCGGAGGTGTGATCGCTGCCGGCTATTGCAGGACCGCCCCCCCTTACCAGGGGATTCAAAGAGCCCGGCGATATTAGTAAATCCAGCCCTGAGTTCCTTAACCACATCATCTGGCAATGAATTCCATAGCTTAATTGTTCATTGAGTAAAAAAGAATTTTCTCCAATTTGTTTTAAATGTACTACTTGCTGACTTCATGGAGTGCCACTTAGTCCTTGTATTATCTGAAAGAGTAAATAACCGATTCACATTTACCCATTCAAGTCCTTTTATGTCTCTTCTTCAAACTGAGCAGCCCTAACCTCTTTAGCCTTTCCTCAGATGGGAGCCATTCCATACCCTTTATTATTTTGGTCACCCTTCTCTGTACTTTCTCCATTGTAATTACATCTTTTTTGAGATACGGCAACCAGAATTACACACAGTATCCAAGGTATAGTCTCACCACGGAGTGATAGAGAGGTATTATGGCATTCTCCATTTTATTTGCCATTTTCTTCCTAATAATAATCCCTAAGTCTGTTTGTCTTTTTGACCACCTTAGCACACTGAGTCGATGATTTCAATGTAATATCAACTATGACGCCCAGATTTTTTCCTGGGTGATAACTCCTAATATGGGTGGGTTATTTTTTCCTATATGCATCACCTTGCACTTGTCCACATTAAATTTCATCTACCCCATGGATACCCAATCTTCTAGTCTCACAAGGTCCTCCAGCAATTTATCACAATACTCTGAATAATTTTCTGTCATCTGCAAATTTGCAAACTTCACTTGTCGCCCCCCTTTCCAGATCATTTATATATATATATATTAAAAAGCACCGGTCCAAGTACAGATCCTTGAGGCACTCCACTGTTTACCCTTTTCCACTGTGAAAACAGACCATTTAATCCTATTCTCTGTTTATTGACTTTTTAACAGTTTGCAGTCCAGAAAAGGACATCGCCTCCTATCCCATGACTTTTTAGTTTTTTTAGAAGCCTCTCATGAGGGACTTTGTCAAACGCCTTCTGAAAATCCAAGTACACTACATCTACCGGTTCACCTTTATCCACATGTTTATTAACCACTTCAGTAAAATGAAGCAGATTTGTGAGATGAGACTTCCCTTGGGTAAATCCATGCTGGCTGTGTCCCATTAAACCATGTCTATTTATATGCTCTGTGACTTTGTTCTTTATAATTGTGTCCATGATTTTCCCAGCACTGAAGTCAGGCTTCCTTATTCTCCTTTTCTTCCTTCATTTCTGTCTCACTCCTTCTCTCCTCTGCTTTCCCCTCAGACTGTCAACCCTAGTCCTATTTTCTCCTTTCTGTCTCTGAAGCATTCTCACTTTTTTTGGTGCAGTTGCCCAGGCAGTAGTCAGGCAGAGCACATTGCAATAGCGGGAAGTGTTTCTCCTCACTGTGATCACCCTGTTTCCTCCTGCTTTCTTCAAGCAGTGGCTGTTGAAGATTCCGTCAGCCTCAATTGGTCCCTCTTTCCCCCCCATCCTCCTGATGTGCGTCGTCGTGATTTATAGGTCTTGAGGTCTGCAATTGGTCCCTCTCTTTCCCACCTCTGCTGGACATGCAGCAGTGTAGTTTGAGGCTCTTTAAGGGTGGATATGACCTCTCTCACCCCTTCTCCTGGTTTGAAGCAATGCAGGGTGAATTATTTTAGGCCAGCAGTCGGCCCCACTCTCATCCTCCTGATCTGTGGCAGTAGCTCAACTTCTCACAGGTAGTAGCTGAATTTTCTTGCATCTCTTCAGTGAACACCCCCTATGATAGTCTGTAGACACCAGGTTCTCTGCATTTGTCAATAGGAACTCATTATTTCTGTACCTAGGGTGGCAAACATTTAAGGGCATCAGGCTGGCTAAGATTTATTGCCTTCCAGCTCTGCTGAATCTCATTCAACAGAGAATTGCCCTTTGCTACCCTGTAACAGCCCCTTACAGGAGGCAGAGAGTGGGGTGGGACGGGATGGTCGGGTGAGGGGTAAAAGCACCAAAAGTGCCCAGGGGCGGCTAAATCCTAAATCTGTCCCTGCCAGGTTGGGAACCACTGAGTTAAGACATTTATTACAAACTTTTAATTGTAAAATGTCACTTTTGTTTTGAATTGAAATAGTGCAAACCTTCCTTTTTATATTTTCTTGAGAAAGTCCATGTCGTCTTTCCAAGTATGTGAGCTTCTGTATACTAAAATGCCCTCAGCCTCAGCAGATATGTGCGCAGATTTTGGACACATGGCAACAGAAGCAGAAAGGAATTGAATTTGCACAAGTTGGAAACTTGTCAGCAGTACCGCCCACCATCAAGGATTCTATGACTCAAACTGAATGCCCTCTCTGCTTGCTGTGAGATACCAGCAGTTTCAGACTTCTAAAAACACATCCAAGTTTTTATAAACTGTGGATGGTTGGCCACATAAGCAGGTACAAGAACCTTTGAATCAGGGCTGGTGCTTCCATTGGGAAACTAGGCGGTTGACTAGAGCGCCAACATTTGTGGGAGGGGGGAGGGCAACAAAATTCTACCACCACGAGATTCAGAGTGGGAGAGCCAATACTGCCAAAGAAGGGAGCACGGTGCTGGAGCTGCCGCCAATAGGTAAGCTAAGGGTGTGTGGGGTGTGTGTGTTTGTGTGTGTGTGTGGGGGGGGGGGGGGGAGGGTGCAGTTCAGAAGTTTTCCTAGGGCATCAAATACTCTTGCAACAGCGCTGCTTTGAACAAAGATGAAATTCTTCTGACGGGACATAATCCAGGAATTATATCAAAGTCATCTTTGGTTTGATAAGGATTTAAAAGATGTTTGTGGGATCAAACATTCTCACTGTTTTCTCTGTCCACTCCAGCTTTGCTCCCCACTCTCTTGTTCACTTCAGGACAGAAGGAAGGGGAGTGAAGGGGAACAACAGAAGGAGAGGGTTCCCTTCAGGCTGCTTGTGAGGGAAACAGCTGGAGCAGGGGCAGAGACTGAAGGTAGGCAGGCACCCTGCAGCTTTCTTCAAAAGATTGACTTCAGAGATATTAAAGTTTTCAGAAATGTTGATTCTGTGGCAGGTTGTCAAACATGTGACAACAAGTGAATTATTTGGTTTCACCTGCTGCCACAGATTTGCAGGGGGCTAGAGGCATTGCTTTAGATATTGGGTGGTTGCCAGATATTGACAACTACTAGCTCAGTAGCTCTAACCAATTGGACTAGATGTCACAAATTTTTTAAATAACTCATGGAGTGAAAACATTCACATTTTTTGGAAAATTTAACAAACAAATTCTTGGCTCTTATATTTTCCAAAGCTTCACACTTATGATGTAGAAATAAATGATCTTTTGTTTTAGACAAAGTATTCGATTGTAATGAGGTCACAATGTTAGATATAGTGGCCACCTGAGTTCCAACGTCCTCCAGATAATCTAGATATTGCACCCGAAGTGAAGACACACAACTGATTAATTGTTTGTGCCAATGATGTTTCGGGGCGAGTTACAATTCTCCATATATCTCTGAGTGTAACATCATCTGATTTAGATATTTCCGTAATTCCAGATCTTCCCAGATTAAGTGGAGGTACAGCAGCAGGCACCAACAGTCTATTGAAACCTTCAAGATCTTGTTAAGTAGCCACATTAAAAGTAAATCTAGTGTCCACCCCCACAGTAGGTTGAGGGGAGAAAGAGTCCACACTCTGTATCATAGAAGCTAGGGGGATAGTAAAAGATACCCAGGAGCACACCTTTCTCTCTTATTCCAACGACAGTAGCTCCCCTTAAAATTTCCCCATTGAGTTTAATAAAGGGAAGATCCCCAGCCCTGGGGGGGTGGGGTGAAATCATCCCTAGGTAAACAAATCTGTGGTTGAAAGGGAGGAGATCTAGAGCGTGAGCTTAGAGAAATTTCCAATGTGTCTGAATTAGGATCACCCATACCAGAGGCATTGGGTCATTATAATAACAAATCCAGGGGTCCTCTTACCGGTATACAAGCACTTTCAGGACCTATGGATTTACCCTTTCTCTTCTTCCCCATAGTTGGAGCTCAGAAACTGTTACTAGAGGCATGCTTCTGTGGCACGCAGCTTTGGCTACGTGTTGGCTGCTGCCACCCCACAGGATGCTGAGATGTAAATGTCCAATGTGAGATGGCACAGCGGAAGCTCCTCCTCAGCTGGCCCTCATCCAATCACCACCGCAGGAAGTAAAATGTTGGCGCAGCATCCGCTGATCTCAGGAAGCCCCCAGACAACGCCACAGGATGCCAAGATTTAAAGATGTGCGATGGCACAGTGGCATCTCCTCCTCAGCCAGCAATATCCAATGCAGGAAGCAAAGCTTCAGGGAAGCGCCTGCAGACCTCAGGAAGCCCCCGTTAAAAATTATTTTAAAGCACACACACAGATTCCAGTCCTGACTAGAGCAGTGAAGAGCAGCTATCATGTTATATTAAAACAGACACAATAATACAAACACTCCCCCGCCCCACATGAACAGCTTTCAGAAATCTGCCCCTCTATGGGGTTTAAGGTGCGCCCGGCTAGATGCCTGGTCCCATAAAGGTTAAAATGGGGGTACAGGGAGGGTCACTCCTTTACAATCCGTCTCTGACACCCAACCTTATGCATCTCTCGCACTGTTGGAATTTGGAAAATTTAGAAACTGTGGACTAGCAGAGGTACACTACAATAATTTACCAAGAGGAATACATTTTATTTCCAAAATACTAAGTAAATCATCAGAATACTTAGAAGTCAGTAGCATTGTATGGCATCCAAAACTTTGATTTCATAGAGGTTAGTCTTCAGATTCCATTATATTTTTATTACAGCAGAGAATTCCTGCAAGCTTTGAGAAGAGTATCCATGTTTCCTTCAGAAGACTTTTATTTCCTTATTGAAATTCTTCCTGCTTAATTTAAATAGGATTATAAATTCTTACCTCATTCTTGGATGAAGTAATATGGTTGCCAAGTAAGCTCACTTGAATGTAAAGGTCAAAAAACAAAATAAAATATACAAGATCATAACTTTTTTATTAGACTAACTTACTACATACAGTATCTTGACTAGTTTTCAGGAACTAACTTGTTCTTTAGTGTAAATTATGGGGTCCTTGTACAGTATAATGCAGGAACTTTCACACTGTGCTGTTTGCTAGCTATCTCTGCCAACCTCATGTACTACAATTTAATAACTCATTATCAACAGTGGGAGGCAATGATATAGTCTTCATGGTATTCACTTCTGAATAAAGCTAATTAGTTGTGATAATTAGCAAAATGAGAACTGTTTACTGCTCTCATGGGGATTCAATAGACACATATTCTTGTGGTTGCCTGGTGATATAGATTACATGTCCCCAAAATAGACTCTGTTCTTTTTCCTTGATTAGAATGCATATCCTGTGCAATACCAAATCACCAGAAAAATATCATTGCGACTTACAATGGCACACAGTACTTTTCTCTTTCTACCTGACTTCAGCATTCGTATTTTTTTTTTTAATGAGACATCCATTTTCAAAAGAAATTAATGCTTTCAAAGACTAATATAGAAACGTGATGGCAGAAAAAGACCATATGGCCTATATTCTCTGCCTATCCTCAGCAACTACCTTTACAATCCCTACATTTATCCCATGCCTTCTTGAATTCAGATACTTGTCTCTACCACCTCCACTACTCTCTCTATAAAGAAATACTTCCTTAGAGTAATCCCGAGTCTACCCCTTTCACCCTCATCCCATGACCCCCTCGTTTTACAGCCTCCTTTCTTTTGGAAAAGGCCTGTCTCTATCACATCTTCTCTATCCTGCCTTTCCCCTAGGTTATACATGTGTAGATCTTTAAGTCTGCCCATATATGCTTTAGAATAAAGACCACATCAACTTTCTTTATATTATAATCAAAGCGATTATACAAGTTTAAACCATGAGCGTGCATTGTTATCTCTTATCGCACACCTGATGATGCTACATGCAGCACCAAATAGTAAGTACAACAACAGTTTTGTTGGGTAGCAGCATCTGTGTAATGAGGTGACTTTTATGGACCAGTCTCAATCTTGTTACTAAGACAATCTTTCATTTGAGTACAGTCCTTCGTCGGAAAAGTAAAGTGGGCATAAAGCAAGTGAATCCATTCCTAACCAGAAGACATGGCTTGTTTGATGATAATTTTCTGGCTTTCTGGATGATTTTGAAGGCTCAGATGCTGGAATAGGGTATGTCGATGATGGGGTGATGGCTTGCACGTGATGGCACAGGCATCCTAGCAGGCTTTGGCCTAGAGAAGAAGCATTCAAAGGTTGCGTTGTCACTGAATTTGATGAAGGTCTGGATCTATGCAGGGTAGTTAATGCTGGAGTATAGCTATGGGAGGGCCTCAGAGATCCTGTATCCCCTCACATTTGGCTCAGAAACCCTCCTCTGGCAGTAGGATCATGTCAGCCCTTAAAAATGCAGTAATGAGAGGGCCTAGAAGCACTGTAATCACTGCTAGTCCATGATCCCCTGCCCTTTAAGGAAGTTATCTTGAACAGGGAAACAACACTGCCCTTAGGCTAGTCCTGTAAAGATTCGAGGCCATTAAAATATTTCTGGTTTTTTTTGGCAGGTAATTATCCCCCTGTGGGGAGGGGACAGAGAAAGAATCATTCCAGTGCAGACAAACCGAAGCTGGGCTAGGATAAGGGCTTGAAGGCCCAGGTTAAGACAAAAGACCTTAGAAACATCATCTCCCAGGGTGCCCAGTGCTGCCAAGAAGCCCTTGACCCAGGTAGAGGGAGGAACAACAGGGAGGGAGAGTGAAACCTGTATCCAGAATAACCCTGCAAGTGGGATTGATTGGGCTCAATTAGAGCTGCAGCTATGGCAGGAGCAGGAAGCCAGAGAGAGAGAATGGTTAATGGCTGAGACCATGGAAGTGAGACCAGGGGCTTTTGGCAAGTCTTGGGGGACCCTCCTGACCCCCATAAGACTTGCCAAAAGTCCAGCGGGGGTCCGGGAGCGACCTCCTGCACTCGGACCGTCGGCTGCCAGTATTCAAAATGGCGCCGATAGCCTTTGCCCTTACTATGTCACAGGGGCTACCGGTGCCATTGGTCAGCCCCTGTCACATGGTAGGAGCACAAGATGGCGCCGGCCATCCAGTGCTCCTACCATGTGACAGGGTCCGACCAATGGAATGGATACCCTGTCACATGGTAAGGGCAAAGGGCCATCAGCGCCATTTTGATTAGTGGCAGCTGACGGCCCGGGTGTGGGAGATTGCTCCAGGGACCCCCACTGGACCACCAGGTACCTGTAAAAAGTTTTTGGGGGGGTCGGGAGGGTGGGGGAAGCTAAGGGATTAGTTTTAAAGGGTCGGGGTGGGTTTAGGGGTTATTTTTGTGTGCCGTTTTTCCCACCCTCCCCCAAAACGATAAGAGAACCCCCACGATCAATATCGTGGGGTTTTCGTATCGTTTTGGGGGAGCCCCCGATTTCTGACGATTTTATCCCATGTTGCGGGCGCTATTAGTTTCGGGGGGGTTGGATGCGTGTTTTCGGCGCACTATTACCCCTTACTGAATAAGGGGTAAAGTTTAGCACGTCGAAAACGTGCGTCCAAATGCGGGTTAACAGTGCGCTCCGCCGGCGCGCACTGTACTGTCTCGGCCTGAAAGTTAAAGATAATTAATTGAACAGGGACGTGGACTTTACCTGTTCTAGTAGGAGTGATTTATAATTTACAATTTACAAGTGTGACTGGAAAACTGTAAAGACAAGATTTCAAGCAGAAGGGGAGAATTAAGTCTCATAAGTGAGTTATAGTTTTGAAGCCAGTTACAACACAGTGTGAAATAATCCCTTGCCAGGAAGGACAAAGGGGGAAAGCTGAACTGAATTAGTGGAGAAGAGGCTTTACCCCAGTTTTCCTTCTGTAAACTGTGATGTAGTTCCACTGAAGAAAACTCAGAGCGACAATGTCTTGAGCCAGTGTTACTGTTTGGTGAGCTGTCAAAGACATTGAGCTGGACAATTAAATTTGATATTTTGACTAAGTGCGGCAAAGAGCCAACATTTTAAAGTAGATTGCAAATGCAGACAAACTCCTCTCTGTAGAAAGGAGTGGGACACTTTGAAAGAGTGACTGAAAAAGAAAATATTTTCTGTTCCCACAAGAAGAGAAAAGACAACAGTAATTAAGAACAATTGCTTATTCTTTAATTTCATTACCTAGAATATCTATCAGCACATGGTAGGTTCCTGCTGCACACATACTAGGGCCACACTGTAGATTTTCAGAAGATAAACAGTGAGAGGTAGATAGTGTTTTCTTTTTCATTTCTCTATGTCAGGCCATTAGATTTGTTCCTGTAGTTCCTGGAAAGAACGAAAGAGAAAGAGGATCAGAGGAATAAAGCCAGGTGTGCATTGCTCTCAATTGAAGGTGTCTAAGGATTGCCGCAAGCACCTATTTGAGCATCAGAGACCACACCCCCTGCTAGGTTTGCACTCAAACAACAGCCTAGGTCTGGCCAGACACTAGTGACATCCACTATAAAGGAGAAATACATAATCAGATATAGAGGAAGGAAATTATATTTACCTAAGAGAAAACATTCAAAGACATTGCAAGATAGAGAGCATCGCAAAGCTTCGATTTCAGAGAATATGCTGGTGTTAAGTATAATACAGTATAAACAGCAAGCGTGGACAATATCGTTACTTGCTGAATAACCGACTTTAATGCTTCTTGCTTCTTTATGAGAGAGACCTAGGAAAGATTTCTGGTTGTTCTAATATCTGTTCTAATATCTCAGTTGTATAAGATTTAAAGTGAATTGTATTTACTATTGGTAAACAATAACTGTTGAACCTAGTTTAACATCTTATTACATTTTTTATTTAACAATTGTTATAAAAATAAAGATTTTGTTATTTTCAACCAATTCTTTCTTCATACAATCTTTTTTTAACTCCCTGCTTCCCCTCCCAACCTCTGGGAACACTAGTTGCTGGGTGGGATTCCCCATTCATTTTACATGCCCTAGTCGGGAAGAGGGAAACGTGTGAAACCCCTTTAGTTGTAACTTAACTCCAGTGCCTTCTACCTACCCCGATACCACTCGGAACCTTGAGCCACTAGCGGGAAAGAGTTGTCATTTCCACCAATTGCAGCTAGAGGGCGCTACACTATTTCAAGATTTCTGCATTTGTATTTGGGTTCCGGTATTTTCTGCACATAAATCTACCTTGCTTCACAGTTTGGCCTTCAGTGTCTTACCTGTGTCTCGTTCCAGTGAGCCTCTCCTGGCTCTTTTCCATCTCCTGATTTCTGCCACCGTGCCTCTACCTTGCCTGTCAGGTACGCACCTTCCCTCTGGGGTGGTCCTGATTGTGAAGCCCAGAGCTGCTGCCAGGCAATTTGGCAATAATGGCCAAGTGAAAAACTGCGCCCTCCCCCTTTACAAAACACATGACACCATGAGTTGGGAGATTCTGTTCATTGTTTGTACAGCAATGCCGAAGGCCAGTGCAAGGGTATAGTGCCCTAGGAAAACTTTACAGCCTTGTACCCCTTACCCCATCACTCCCTCCTCACACACAATTAAAAATTATGCATTTTTAATAACAGATTTTACATGAAAAAGAAAATTCAAAGTAGTCTTCTGAGGTAAAAATATCACCTACAATATGTATATTATATTTACATGTACTGCTGAGGTGCCAACCAGAAAACCCTGCAAAAAAGCAAGAGATACTGGAACCTATATAGTATTAGGCCTACTGTAATGCATCTTGGGCATGGGCATAACCCTCACAGAGCCACTCAAACAGCAACAACCCTACCAATACTATAAAAATTACAGCAGGCTTAAAATAGTAATAAACCCCCTATTAGGAAAACAGAGCAATCCAAGCTGCTATAGATCCCTACATAGAAACTACACGCTAAGGGCCAGATTTTCAAAGGGTTATGCACGTAAATCCTCAGGATTTACGCGTGTAAGAGCTCCTGCACGCGCCGAACCTATTTTGCATAGGCCCAGCGACATGCGCAAGCCCCGGATTGCGTGAATGTCCTGGGGCTTTGTGAAAGGGGCTGCGGGGGGGGGGGGGGGGGGGCGGGAACGAGGCCTCCAGCATAGTGGCTGTGCCGGGGGATCGCGTGCCGGCACTCGGCCAGCACACGCAACCTACACCTGCTCAGAGGCAGGCGCAACTTAGTAAACAAAGGTTGGGAGGGGTTTAGATAGGGCTGGGGGTTGGATTAGGTAGGGGAAGGGAGGGGGAAGGTGGAAGGAAAGTTCCCTCCGAGGCCGATCCTATTTCGGA
This sequence comes from Rhinatrema bivittatum, assembly GCF_901001135.1. Taxonomy (NCBI): domain Eukaryota; kingdom Metazoa; phylum Chordata; class Amphibia; order Gymnophiona; family Rhinatrematidae; genus Rhinatrema; species Rhinatrema bivittatum. The sequence goes on from NC_042616.1 coordinate 766,345,149, forward strand.
GCGGCCTCGGATGGAATAGGGAAAGCCATCGGAGCTCCCCTAGGGCTCGGCACACCCAAGGTGCACAAGTGTACACCCCCTTGCAAGCGCCGACCCTGGATTTTATAACATGCACGTGGCTGCGCGCTCATGTTATAAAATCGGGAGTAGCTACTAAAATCTGGCCCTAACAGAATAACTCACTTCAGTCAAACATGCAAAACACAGATAGACCCTCAAATACAGAATAAAGAGACCATACAATATAAATAGAAATGTACAGACAAAAACTGAACTGGAAACCGCAACAAGCCAAATTCTGTATGCACGTAACAATGTAAAAAACAGAAACATTACCATTCCTCATAAAACAAAATTAGTAAAACTATACCAATAAAAAGAATAATTCTAAGCAATGAATGGATAGAATAACATTCAATAATTAAAAACTCATATAAAAATCTTCCAAATATCAACAAAATATTTCAAAACAGACACATCAAGTAACACCCAACAATTAAAATAAGGATTTTAAAAAATTCCCCATTATCCATACCTTGGAACTTTTGATTTCCAGATGCCCTGAAATTGTCATGGATTATCAGGCAGAGATAACTGGGGTAGTTGTGCACACACACATGCTCCTTCTCATACACACACATGCTTTCTCTCATCCTCCCTCCCATATACATACACACATGCTCTCACTCTCCCACACACATGCACACATGCTCTCTCACTCTCCCACACATAAACACACATGCTCTCTCACTCTCCCACACACATGCACATATGCACACATGCTCTCTCACTCTCCCACACACAAACACACATGCTCTCTCACTCTCCCTCGCACATGCACACATGCTCTCTCACTCTCCCACACATAAACACACATGCTCTCTCACTCTCCCACACACATGCACATATGCACACATGCTCTCTCACTCTCCCACACACAAACACACATGCTCTCTCACTCTCCCACACACATGCTCTCTTACTCTCCCACACACATGCACACATGCACACATGCTCTCTCTCACTCACTTCCTCCTTGACTTAGTAGGCAGCAGCATTCTCCTTCTTCAGCTCCATGGCCAAGGGAATGATCTCCGACCACAGGGCATTGGATTACTTCTGGCATGGTGCACTCCTCCTTCTCTGAAGCAGCACAACCCCGCCAAAATTGACAGCTTCATATGTGCTGCCTTAGTAAGTAGAAAAGCAGCGTGGCCCTGCCAGAATCAGTAATGTTGCCAGTGGGGCCGCGCTGCTTTTCCATTTATTAAGGCAGTGCTTACAACGCCGTCGATTTCGGCGGGGCTGTGCTGCTTTGTCTTTTGCTGAGGACCTGTGGGTCGAACTGCTCTCCTTGGCGCCTTTTGGTAGTGGCACCTATGGCTGATGCCATATTGGCCATAGGCATGCTATGGCTCTGGCGAAGTTCAGATCCCCATGACACTAACTTTCTTTTCTTTCTATCAGGCAAACACACTTAGAATTACCTACGTTTCCTTTTTTAATAAAGCACACAAACTAAAGATTAGTTTACTCCATAATCCCAGACTCCCTCAAACTTTAAGACCCAAAATTACGCAGTAGAGCAATACTCACGAATCCTCTTCAGTCACTAACAAAATCTTCTTATTTATTTATTTTAAAATATTTTTAACATGCTCTCTACAGTTTAGCCCAAGGCAGCGTGCAATAAAAACATTCACAGTAAAATCTAAACAAATTAGGTTAACATAACATAAATATGGCTCCGGATGTAATTAAAGCTTAAAGCAATATGGACTACATTGACTAGCAATGTATAACTCTTTTTTTTGTTTTTGCTCTGGAGGGAGCATTGCTCTTAGTGCTTCCACATGCTCACACACACACACACACACACACACACATACACACACACACACTTTCCCTCTCTCCTATATGCCCAGTCACACATAAACACTCTCTCCCACTCTCCCCCACACCTATTCTCCCTCTCTCCCCCACACCACACAGTCTCCCTCTCTCCCACATGCTCAATCTCACATACACACACTCTATCTGTCTCTTCCACTGTCACAGGTCAGGTAAGCTAGGCTGGGATTTCCCCTAGCAGGAGTATGACCAGACTTGGGGTCAGGACTGGACTGGGTCTTTTGTCTATACCAGTCACCTCTGCTGCAGGTTGAGCCCTTGGGTTCTGGTGTCTGGCACCAGATAGGCTGAGTGTAGGAGCATGGCTTGAGGTAGAACACTTTACAGGCTGGGAGCTAGGACATGGCTCAGGCTGAAATCTGGAACACGGTACAGTCTGGTAGATGGATCAAAGTACATGATAGGATTGAGTGTAGGCAAGAGTGTATTCAGACAGGGCAGAAGCCACGTACTGAAATCAAGGGCAGGCTGGGACCAGAGGGCAAGGGCAAAGCTTGAGACAAAGGACAAGTACAAGGCCTGGGAAAGAGACTGGACTGGACAGGGCAGAGCAAAGACTGGACTGCACAGGACAGGACCCGACAGGACAAGATAAAGTTTTTGCTTGGGACATTGACATTGACTTTTTTAAAAGTATTGGGGCAAAGTTAACTATTTGGGAATATTATTTAGTGTGTTTGTGTGTTTGTGCCTTTAATAGTCAGTCAGTGAATAAAACAAGTTAGACTGTTTGCATTTTTAAATAGTCAGTCAATAAGGTAGCAGTAGGTAGGCAGTGAATACACAAGTTAGACTGTTTGTATTTTTAGTCAGTCAATAAGGTAGCAGTAGGTAGTGTGTTTATTTTTTAAAAGTCTGCCTGACTATTAAAGTGTCCTCCAGACTTTTAAAGAGCTAAGTGTTTTATTTAATAAATAACTGAGTGCATTGTATTGAAAAACAAAAAAAAACACAAAAAAAAAGAAAACCCCACAAAAAAGTAGCCAGAAGCTAGAAATAAGCTAGGAGCAGTATATACCAAACTAAACAAGTTGAATAGTTCAGCTCAGTTACTCACCTTGGAAAGGTGTTGAGGTAGTGTGATTGGGTTTGAATAGGGAACAACATTTGTTAATCAAGGGAGCTGTGAGTCACTCAGGCTGACTAACTAAAGTTAGACTGTTTGTAATTCCCAACCCACCCACCCCAAGCTCATCCCTTAATTTATAGGCAGGTGCCACTTGCACAAAAAAAACCCCCCAAAAAAAAACCCCATCAACAAAAACTTTATTGAGAATTCGATCAGACCCCAGTAGGCCACTACCAGACATATAGTGAATTCACTAATACATTTAAAGGAACTTAGACACATTTCTACTCCCATAGCAACCTAAAACTTAACTAGGAACTGATCAAAATTGAGATGAAGGCAGCAGTCCAGCAGCAAGAGGGGGGCTTCCCAGTCTTTTGCATCGAGTGTCACATGTATGATTTTTTACCCACCGGTGAGAAGTTGTACATGTGCATGCGATGCAAAGAGCTCCTGGCTCTCAGAGAACGAGTCCGATCTCTGGAGGCTAGAGTGGCAGACCTGGAGGAGCTGAGGGAGACAGAGAGGTATATAGATGAGACCTTCAGGGACATAGTAGTCCAGTCCCAACTTCAGACTGGCAGCCCTGGTGCTGCCTTGGAGGAAGAAGGTCTCATAATGGGAGAGCACCAACCAGATGTAGCAGGAAAGGATCCTGTAGCAAGGACCTGCTCTCTAGGTGATGCATTGTCCTTTCGCACTGAGGATATCTCCCCAAGGCCTACTGCCCAGGAGGGAAGGGTTAGGTCGGCCATCATAGTTGGTGATTCGATTATTAGGAATGTAGATAGCTGGGTGGCGGGTGGGCGTGAGGATCGTCTGGTAACATGCCTACCTGGTGCGAAGGTGGCGGACCTCACGCGTCACCTAGATAGGATTTTAGACAGTGCTGGGGAGGAGCCGGCTGTCGTGGTACACGTGGGCACCAACGACATAGGAAAATGTGGGAGGGAGGTTCTGGAAGCCAAATTTAGGCTCTTAGGTAGAAAGATTAAATCCAGAACCTCCAGGGTAGCATTCTCTGAAATGCTCCCTGTTCCACGCGCAGGTCACCAGAGGCAGGCAGAGCTCCGGAGTCTCAATGCGTGGATGAGACGATGGTGCAAGGAAGAGGGATTCAGTTTTGTTAGGAACTGGGGAACCTTTTGGGGAAGGGGGAGTCTCTTCCGAAGGGATGGGCTCCACCTTAACCAGGGTGGAACCAGACTGCTGGCGCTAACCTTTAAAAAGGAGATAGAGCAGCTTTTAAACTAGAACAAAGGGGAAAGCCGACAGTCGCTCAGCAGCGCATTGTTCGGAGAGATGTATCTTTAAAGGATACTAATGATGCATTAGAATTAGGGCATCCCGACAGTGAGGTTCCAATAATTAGAAAAGTAGTCCAAGTGCCTGTAACTAAAAACTCACCTGAGCTAAAAAATTCTAACTTATCCCTATCAATTAAAAAGCAGAATAAAAAAACAATCAAAAAACAAACTTTGAAATGTTTGTATGCTAATGCCAGAAGTCTAAGAAGTAAGATGGGAGAATTAGAATGTATAGCAGTAAATGATGACATAGACTTAATTGGCATCTCAGAGACATGGTGGAAAGAGGATAACCAATGGGACAGTGCTATACCGGGGTACAAATTATATCGCAATGACAGAGAGGAGCAGTCGGGAGGAGGTGTGGCGCTTTATGTCCGGGATGGCATAGAGTCCAACAGGATAAACATCCTGCATGAGACTAAATACAAAATTGAATCTTTATGGGTAGAAATCCCTTGTGTATCAGGGAAGACTACAGTGATAGGGGTATACTACCGTCCACCTGGTCAAGATGGTGAGATGGACAGTGAAATGCTAAGAGAAATTAGGGAAGCTAACCAAATTGGTAGTGCAGTAATAATGGGAGACTTCAATTACCCCAATATAGACTGGGTAAATGTATCATCGGGTCACGCTAGAGAGATAACGTTCCTGGATGGAATAAATGATAGCTTTATGGAGCAATTGGTTCAGGAACCGACGAGAGAGGGAGCAATTTTAGATCTAATTCTCAGTGGAGCACAGGACTTGGTGAGAGAGGTAACGGTGGTGGGGCCCCTTGGCAATAGTGATCATAATATGATCAAATTTGATTTAATGACTGGAAAAGGAACAGTGTGCAAATCCAAGGCTCTCGTGCTAAACTTTCAAAAGGGAAACTTTGATAAAATGAGAAAAATTGTTAGAAAAAAAACTGAAAGGAGCAGCTACAAAAGTAAAAAATGTCCAAGAGGCGTGGTCATTGTTAAAAAATACCATTCTAGAAGCACAGTCCAGATGTATTCCACACATTAAGAAAGGTGGAAAGAAGGCAAAACGATTACCGGCATGGTTAAAAGGGGAGGTGAAAGAAGCTATTTTAGCCAAAAGATCTTCATTCAAAAATTGGAAGAAGGATCCAACAGAAGAAAATAGGATAAAGCATAAACATTGGCAAGTTAAATGTAAGACATTGATAAGACAGGCTAAGAGAGAATTTGAAAAGAAGTTGGCTGTAGAGGCAAAAACTCACAGTAAAAACTTTTTTAAATATATCCGAAGCAGAAAGCCTGTGAGGGAGTCAGTTGGACCGTTAGATGATCGAGGGGTTAAAGGGGCACTTAGAGAAGATAAGGCCATCGCGGAAAGATTAAATGATTTCTTTGCTTCGGTGTTTACTGAAGAGGATGTTGGGGAGGTACCCGTAATGGAGAAGGTTTTCATGGGTAATGATTCAGATGGACTGAATCAAATCACGGTGAACCTAGAAGATGTGGTAGGCCTGATTGACAAACTGAAGAGTAGTAAATCACCTGGACCGGATGGTATACACCCCAGAGTTCTGAAGGAACTAAAAAATGAAATTTCAGACCTATTAGTAAAAATTTGTAACTTATCATTAAAATCATCCATTGTACCTGAAGACTGGAGGATAGCAAATGTAACCCCAATATTTAAAAAGGGCTCCAGGGGCGATCCGGGAAACTACAGACCGGTTAGCCTGACTTCAGTGCCAGGAAAAATAGTGGAAAGTGTTCTAAACATCAAAATCACAGAACATATAGAAAGACATGGTTTAATGGAACAAAGTCAGCATGGCTTTACCCAGGGCAAGTCTTGCCTCACAAATCTGCTTCACTTTTTTGAAGGAGTTAATAAACATGTGGATAAAGGTGAACCGGTAGATATAGTATACTTGGATTTTCAGAAGGCGTTTGACAAAGTTCCTCATGAGAGGCTTCTAGGAAAAGTAAAAAGTCATGGGATAGGTGGCGATGTCCTTTCGTGGATTGCAAACTGGCTAAAAGACAGGAAACAAAGAGTAGGATTAAATGGGCAATTTTCTCAGTGGAAGGGAGTGGACAGTGGAGTGCCTCAGGGATCTGTATTGGGACCCTTACTGTTCAATATATTTATAAATGATCTGGAAAGAAATATGACGAGTGAGATAATCAAATTTGCAGATGACACAAAATTGTGCAGAGTAGTTAAATCACAAGCAGATTGTGATAAATTGCAGGAAGACCTTGTGAGACTGGAAAATTGGGCATCCAAATGGCAGATGAAATTTAATGTGGATAAGTGCAAGGTGATGCATATAGGGAAAAATAACCCATGCTATAATTACACGATGTTGGGTTCCATATTAGGTGCTATAACCCAAGAAAGAGATCTAGGTGTCATAGTGGATAACACATTGAAATCGTCGGTTCAGTCTGCTGCGGCAGTCAAAAAAGCAAACAGAATGTTGGGAATTATTAGAAAAGGAATGATGAATAAAACGGAAAATGTCATAATGCCTCTGTATCGCTCCATGGTGAGACCGCACCTTGAATACTGTGTACAATTCTGGTCGCCGCATCTCAAAAAAGATATAATTGCGATGGAGAAGGTACAGAGAAGGGCTACCAAAATGATAAGGGGAATGGAACAACTCCCCTATGAGGAAAGACTAAAGAGGTTAGGACTTTTCAGATTGGAGAAGAGACGACTGAGGGGGGATATGATAGAGGTGTTTAAAATCATGAGAGGTCTAGAACGGGTAGATGTGAATCGGTTATTTACTCTTTCGGATAGTAGAAGGACTAGGGGACACTCCATGAAGTTAGCATGGGGCACATTTAAAACTAATCGGAGAAAGTTCTTTTTTACTCAACGCACAATTAAACTCTGGAATTTGTTGCCAGAGAATGTGGTTCGTGCAGTTAGTATAGCTGTGTTTAAAAAAGGATTGGATAAGTTCTTGGAGGAGAAGTTCATTACCTGCTATTAAGTTCACTTAGAGAATAGCCACTGCCATTAGCAATGGTTACATGGAATAGACTTAGTTTTTGGGTACTTGCCAGGTTCTTATGGCCTGGATTGGCCACTGTTGGAAACAGGATGCTGGGCTTGATGGACCCTTGGTCTGACCCAGTATGGCATTTTCTTATGTTCTTATGTTCTTATAAGGTTAGACAAGGACAGTCAACAATCAAGAAGGCCCAAAAAGCACAAGGCTGGCTAGGTGAACCTAGATGGTCCAAAGGCGGCAAAGAGGACAGGGAACCTAGAAGGCACAGAGCAAGGCAGGAAGACCCAAAAGGCCACAGAGGCAAGGCAGCAGGCCAAGGTAGGCTACAAGATTAGGCAGGAGGCCAAGGTAGGCCATAGGCAAAGTAGGAAAGCACAGCAAGGATGGCCAGGTCAAGGAGCCAAGGGACTCAATGAAGAGGCAAGGAGGGAATGGACAGGCTGGATTAAGTAGAGTTGGAACTGCCATGTCAAGTGATTAGCGAGGAGGTGGCTACTGGCTAGAGCAACTATGTGCGAGGCTCACTGCTGACCTTTGCTGGCAGGGAGGCTGCATAGCAGGCAGAACCATGATATCCATATGCTCAATCTCACACACACTCTCCCTCTCTCCCATGTGCTCAATTTCACACACACACACTCTCCCTCTCTTCCACATGCTTAATCTCACACATACATACATATACACACACACACACTCACTTTCCCATATAATGAATCACACATGCACACACACACACACTTTCCTCTCTCACATGCTCAGACACACACATACAAACACACACATTCTCCCCCTTCTCCATGCTCAGTTTCATACACACACACACACACACACACATATACACACACTCCCTCATGCTGAAGCATGCATACACACATACTCTCTTCCTTTCTCCCATGTGCTCAATCTCACACACACACTCTCCCTTTCTCCCATATGCTAAATCACACACACAGACACGCACACATACTCTCCTCTCTTACTTGCTGAATCACACATACACACATTCCTCATCTCACTACATGCTCAATCACATACACACACACACACACACACACACACACAAAATCTCTCCCTCTCTCCTACATGCCTAGTCACATGCACACATACAAACACATCTTTTATGCTCAATCAAACACGCACATGCACACACACATATACACTCCCTTTCTTCTACATGCTCAATCACATAGACACACATATTCTCTATCTCCCACATGCTCGATCTCTCTCTTACACATACACACAGAAACTCTCCCTCTCATCCAAATGCCTAGTCACATACACACACAGACGCACACTTTCTCTCTCTTCTACATGTTCAATCTTTCACACACACAAACACACACTTCCTCTTTTCCCACAAGCTCAGTCACACACACATGCTTTCTCTCTCCGTGAAGTATTTCTTCATGGAGAGAGTGGTGGATGCCTGGAATGCCCTCCCGGAGGAAGTGGTGAAGTCCAAAACTGTGAAGGACTTCAAAGGGTCGTGGGATAAACACTGTGGATCCATCAGGTCTAGAGGACGTGTATAAAGAGGAGGCAGCAAAACACTGCACGGAGCGGCAGTAGCCACAGAGGCATTCACGGAGCGAGATGCCAGTGGCCAGTGGTTGGTGTTCCACCTTCACGAAGTGGAAGGATGGAGGGCTGCCATCTCCAAATTAAAAAAAAACAAAAACAAAACAAAAAAAAAAAACCACATGGGTGGGTAAGAGTTCATAGGCTATAGGTATTACCAATTATTAGGCTTATTCAATATTTGTTGATAGTTAATGTGGCTTTCAATGCATACTTCACTTTCAATGCATATCCAGCATACCTCTCTGCTTCAATGGCAGGGGAGAAGTAAAACTAATACTTCACGCATATCCAGCATTGCTCTCTGCTTCAACGGCAAGGGAGAAGTAAAACTAATACTTCACGCATATCCAGAATAGCTCTCTGCTTCAACAGCAGGGGAGAAGTAAAACTAATAGTTCACGCTTATCCAGCATAGCTCTCTGCTTCATCGGCAGGGGAGAAGAAAAACAACCAATAAGGGCTGAATAACATAGTCTGGGTAAACAAATAAGCATGGGTGTAGCTTGCTTTTTGCGGCGGTTACTACCCCTAACTAATCAAGCTTGATATTTCACTTGGATACAGCTCCATCACTGCTCTCTGCATTAATGGTGGGGGTGAAAGGGAAATAGAACCAAGGGTTGCTAAGAGCCAAGAGAAACAGAGAAGCATGAAAGGAAAGAAGTGTGAAGCTTGCTGGGCAGACTGGATGGGCCGATTGGTCTTCTTCTGCCGTCATTTCTATGTTTCTATGTTTCACACGTTCCCTTTCTTTGCTGCACTAAATCCCCCTCTGGAGGCACACGGGAAGCAGCATCTCCCTCCTTCAGGCCCCTGATGACAGGATGACTCCTCCTTTGGTGCAGGGGCCCAGACTGCTCTGCCTTCTGATTTCTTCCACCATGCGGCCAACCCTGCTTTGCCTAGGCTCCCACTGTTCTTGCCCATGCCATGGCTACTACTCTGCCACCTGCTCGTTCTGCTCTGGGGGCCTCCTTCCTTTGGCCTTTGTAATAGACACTGAACCACCTTCTATTTTTCTCAGCTCATGTAAATGAGGTTGCTTTGGAGTCTCCTTCTTGTAACCTAGGTGTCCAATGCTCCTCCGTCTCCTACTCTTCTCGGCTCATGTGGCAGACAGTGCTCTGGTGCCTCCTCCTTTCCACTGCATGGGACTATGCTGCAGCCTGCTTCTTCCGGCAATGGCATCTTCTTCCCACCTGCGCTGGGAAGAAGGAGATGCCATCATAGCTACTCCTAGAATTGTGGCATTCTAGGCACCTAGTCTGCTTAGTGCTTCCACCGGCCCTGATTCAGAGAATAATGACTGCTGTACCTGGCTGCAAGTCAGAATCACTGCTATATACCACTGCTGTGAAACAGAGATTTCTACTGTGCTGCATAAGAGAGAGACTGAGCATGCAGAAAAGAAAGAGTATGTGTGTTTGTGATTGAGCATGTAGAAGAGATGGAGTGTGCATGTATGTGTGTGTGTGTGTATTTTATTGAGCATAAGAGGATATACATTTGTTATAAACGAATCTGCAGAATGCTATGGATAAGGAACAACTCATTTCATTCGGGGAGCCATTAAATGAATTGAAGCCCCTGAATTAAACAAATCTTATTCGTTTAATTAATTTACAACTTCCAGGTGGACCTAAGCCTGAGGCTGGAGCCTCGCTTAGGGTACAAGACCCAAGCAAAGGCCCAGAACGCTCACAAAAAATGACTTACCTGATCCATAGGGTATCTGAAGCAAGGCCTGGCTGAGTCCTGATGTCAGGACCTCAACCTAGGCTGGAGACTAGGCCAAGGCTCAATGCAAGGGTCCAATCTGGAGACCAGGTCTCAAAGCCTGGCCTCAGCCAAGGCCCAGTCCAGAGGTCATGCCCGGCATGGGGGCCTGGACCAGTGGCCAGGTCTCGAAACCTGAGCCTAGGCACAGGTGCAGGTCTAATGTCGGGTCCTGACACATGGGCCTTGACCTAGGACAGGGTTTGGACCCAGATCCAATGCCAAATCTTGGCTTGGAGGCTGAGTCCTGACCTAGGCCAGGGCCCCATACAGAAGCCATTTCTGAATGCCTGGGCCTCATCCCAGTTCCAAGCCTGACAGCAGGGCCTGGCCCAGAGGCCAGGTCCCAAGGCCTAGGCCTCATCCTAGGCTAGAGCTTGTGTCCAAATGCCTAGGCCTCAACCTTGGCCCAGACCCGGGCCTGATGCTGGGGCCTAGCTTGGAGGCCAGGCCCAACATCTAGGTCTCAGCCTAGGCAGGAGCCTGATGCTGGGGCCTTGTTCAGAAGCCAGGTCCCAATGCTGGGAGCTCAGCCCTGAGATTGAGTCCTAACACCAGGGTCTTGGCTGAGACCCAAATCCAAGGCCAGGTCCCAATGCCTGGACCTCAGGCTAGGCCAGTGTCTTGGCCCAAGCCCATCACCATGGCTTGGTTCAAAGGCTTGATCCTGATGGCAGGGCCTCATCCAGGACCCAGGCCCAATATTGGAGCTTGGCCCAGAGGCCGGGTCCTGACATATGTACTTTGCCTCGGCCCAGACCCAAGACCAGGCCTGATGCCAAGGCATTAGCTCTGACCAAGGCCCAACTCCAGGGCCTGGCCCAGACTCCAGGTACTGATGCCTTCGCCTCAATATAGGCCAAAGCCTGAGTGCAGGCCTGGGCACGAGGCCAAGTCTTGATGCCTATGTCTGGCCTAGGCCAGGGCCTGGTCCCAGGTCCAACACTGGGGCCTGGACTGGAGGCCAGAACCCAATGCCTGGGTCTCGGCTCGGAGGTTGGGTCCCAAGACCGGGGACTAGGGCTGATGCCCTAGCCTTGGCCTAGACCCAGGCCTAATGCTAGGGCCTCATCCTGAAACCAAGCCCAACACTGCAGCTCAGCTAGAGGCCAGAACCTATTCTCAGAACCTTGACCTGGACCTAGGCTTGATGCCGAGTCCTGGCCTGGATGCTGGATCCTGATATCTGATGATATCAGGATGATATCAGGATGCTGGATCCTGATATCTGATGATATCAAGATGCTGGATCCTGATATCTGGGCCTCATCCTAGGGTCAGCCCAGGCCCAGAGACCAGGCTTTGCAGGTCCTCTTCTTAGGTCTTCTATATTCTTTCTTCTGATAATACCGTCTGAATAGCAAAATGGCACCCTTAACTGAGGAGGATGCATTAGGGTTTATTAACTTGTGCCTGGGATTGGGCCCAGGCTGAGGCCTAGGTGTTGGGACCCAGCCTCAAGGCCGGGTGCCGGCATTGGGGCTGGGTCCAGGTCAAGGTTCCAATGTTAGCACCCAGTCTCTGTACAGAGGCCTTGGCCTCTGGACCTGGCTTCTGGATCATGCTCAGTCAGGCCTGGGCCCAGGTCCTGTTCTAGGGTAAGTCCCAGGCTTTGGGACCCTGCCCCCTTACCATGTCCTGGCATCAGACCTTGGCTCAGTCTGCAGCCTAAGCCAAGACCGTTCAGACTGGGTCCAGTTTCTGTCCTAGACTGAAGCCCAGGCATCTGGATCCAGCCTCCATGCTGGTACCCAGCTTCAGGCGTGGGTCTGGGCTGAGGCTAGGGCATTGGGATCTGGCCTCTGGGCTGTGTCCTAGCATTGGGTCTGGGCCAAGGCTGAGACCCTGGCATCAGGACCCGGTCTCCGGACTCAGGGGTGGCTCAAGGCAATCTGCTACCTGAGGCGAAGGATGAGATGGTGCCCACCCCGCCCCCAGCTGCCGTGACAGGCGCAGGCAGGGTGAGGTGGATGCCACAGCGGCATTCTGAAGGGGGCATTTTCCACCTCAAAATTCTGCAGCTTGAAACGGCCACCTTACCATGCCTCATTATAGAACTGCCCCTGTCCGGACTGGGTTCCAGCAGCATCGGACCTAGGTCCAGGCTTTGGCTGAGGCCCTGGCATCTGGTCTAAGCTCAGCTTCAGACCTAGGCCGAGGCATCGGGACCAGGCTTCCAAGCCTTGGGCTTGCATAGACCTTAGGCTGAGGTCATGGCCTAGGCAAGGTCAATGCTTTGGACTGGGCCTAGGCCGCTCTAGCAGATCCCCATCAGATCAAGTAAGTGGGAGCCAGGGGGGATCCTGGCCCCAGCATTTTTCAGGGTGGGAGGGATGGGTGTTGGTGTCGGGAGGCTTTGGGAGGCTCCGTTTACTTTTTTTTTTTCCTTTTTGTTTATTTTTTTAATGTTTTATTAGTTTTTTCTACATGAAAGAAACAAATCTAACATTAATCAAATCGAAATTCATGGGGAAAAGAACTTCCAAACAAGAACCAAAAAATGAAACTTTTTTTTTTTCCCCAATCATTTCTTTATTGTTTTCCAAATGAAGCCAAAAAAATTAATGTACGGAGCGCATCAAAAAAATAAACTTATACAATACTCATCTTTTACAACAGAGATCCTGCACATCTCTACTGCAGAGTGCAAAGGCAGACACACTCTTCCCCCTGTTGAATGATACAGTAACTCCGTAACAGATTACTGTCTCTCCAGTGACACTGTGACAACAGGCAACCATTCAGGAGGGATGTGCTGTAGTTTATTTCATTTTGATTAGTGTGCACTAAATCAAATTAGCATGCACTAAATCATTTATCATGCACTAATTCAATTTAGCGTGTGTAACCCCATTCCCGGGTGTGGACTGCTCACCCATGGGGCCATAAATGAATTTGTTTCCTCTTGAGGGCCGGAACCACTCCTGGCTAGCTGATGTACTCTGATCTTTCCCCCACCCCAGGGCCTGAATCCTTTGTTGGTGGGGGAAAGACTTAGCTTTCACAGCCCAGAGTGACAGGGGTGACTCTTTTTTTTTTAATACTTTCTTGTCCCTTCCTTCACTATATGTGCTGACAGTGCCAAATGAAACACTGGAGAACTGGGTTGGTGTCCAAAATTGAAGTCTGCTGGCACGGCACAGTCCCCAAACCTGGTATGGGCTCACCTGCAGGGGAAACATGGCAGGCAGTCCTCGTGTGACGACTAAAGGCTGCCGTAGAGACTGATCACCTGCTTTAGTATGGGGTGTAACACCGAACCCTTCAGCCATGTACTGCTCTCACAAAGCCTTATTAGCATGCCATGCTTACAGCGCCCAGGGCTTGAGAGCAAAAATGCCCGTGTGTGTGTGTGTGTGTGTGTGTGTGTGTGTGTGTGCTGGTGGAGTGATGAGGAAGCCAGTCCTCGGGCTGCTGTGTAGCAATGCCTGCCGAGCTGATACTGTACACGCCCATCCCCTGTGGCCATTACGTTATGGAGAAAAACATTAGGAACTGTTCTCGGATGTGGCAGCACAAGGTGAGAGCTGGCTCAGGGAAGCTTGTACAGCAATGCCACGCGGCCTGTTTTGTTCCCCCTCCCCCCCACCCCCCCAAAAAAAGGGTTCACTAAATAGATATTTTTCCAGCAGGAGCAGGGGAAGGAGAGGTTTTTGTTTTTTTAAATCCTCCTCTCTTTGGCTCCCCTCCTCATCATTGGAGGATGCAGGGGGTTATACATCCCCCCCCCTGGAGCAGGATCAGAACCGAGAGGGTTTGGAGCTGGCGCTATGAGGAGAAGTCTTTAGTGTGTGTGTGTGTGTGTGTGTGTTGGGGGGGGGGGGGGGAGGGGGTCTCTGGCCTGGAGAAGAGAGGGGCAGAGGTGCTGGAGAGACTGATTTAGGTAAAGAGAAGGTTTGGGTTTTTTTTTTTTTTCTTGTTTTTAGACTTGATCCCAGTTTCAGGACAGAAAGCAAAGAGGGCCTGGGTGCCTTGCTTGCCCCCCGCTCAGCTGAACTGGGATGGCTTCTGCCTCTGACTAAAGAGAGGGAGCCGGAGTGGGAAATTTGTTGATGTTCATAGCCTCACCCCTTGGTTTATTTTATTTTATTTTTCATCAGAAGGAAGAGAAGGAGTTGCTGTGGATTGCTACAGCCTTTTTTTTTTTTTGGGGGGGGGGGGATATTGACCAGTCTGGAAGGAAGGGGCTCCCCCGGTATCCGGAAGAGCTGAGTCATTGATCTTTTTGCCCAACCTGCAAGTCCAAAGGCAAAGGCGAAGAGAAATTTGCAAGAACTGTGAGAGTGTTGGGATTTACTCTGGGATTTTTCTTAGCCAGCGTGGATGCCGGAGTCTCTTTTTGAACTTGGGGACTTTTCCATCTTCTGCCCAGTTTATACTGGAGCTGCAGCCCTCCTGTGGGAAGGGAGGGCTGGTGTAGCAGGGAGGAGACCAAGCAGGAGGCACTAAGTTGACAAGGAGATTGTCAGTTTCCTAACAACAATATTTTTTGTTATTTCTTATCATCACTATTCTTGCCTTGATCCTTATTTTTTACACTACAGCAAAACATTTTGTTCAGCTCCGGTTTGCCTCTTGCTTATTGTGAGTGGAATGACTACCGCTTGCTGGCAATTTAATTTTTGTGTTTATTTTTACTGAGGTTTTGGTTTCTGTGTGGGGCTTAGAGAAGTGGAATTTTCCTTGAATACCCCTAGAGCCCTGGAAGTGTATCTTCACCCACCCACTGCTGGACAAACCCCAGCAACTGTAGCTCCCCGAAATGAAGTTAACAACCCAAACAGGGCTCCTGGGCATTAATGGGAACCTTGTGACTCCTGATTTGATGAAATGTAACCTTTAATCTGTGGGCCGCTTGCGGTAGACTGTAAATAAGTTTTGACACCACTAAGGCCTAAAGTAAATCTAGCCTTTAGGCATTTATCCTTTATCTGTAAGGTGTGCTTGCAAAGGATAAATGCTAACATCTTTGTTGTGAAAACATGATGACAATAAAAAGGCTTTTATTTATCAAGTCTAATCTGTGGTCTGGTGTTATTTCTTTTAGCGGTAAAGTCAATATTCCAAGCCATTTAGATGCCTCACAGGCCTAGTCTTCAATATTCTCCTTTGTGATGAGGCTAACTTTCGGCCTGCATTACCAAGGAGAATATAGAATACTTGAGAAATTTGCAAATAAAGCCCTACTCTTCAAGTATTTCATATTCTCTTTTGTGATGCAGACCTAACTTTAGGCTAGCAGACCCAGCAGCTAGCCTAAAGTTAGCTGCTGGGTCTGCTAGCCTAAAGTTATTATAACATTAAATGCTTTGATGGTTCCCCTTTCTCCCTCCTCCAATCTTAACCCAGCCAAATCAAATCAGGAGTCACAAGGTTCCCATTGATGGCATTACTTTAAAAGGGAGGAATTTTACAGTGGCAAAATGATGTGAATCTACCTTGTAATGTACTTAGTAATGAAGGCAGAAGAAGACCAAATAGTCCATCCAGTCTGCCCAGCAAGCTTCTTATGGTATTAACTACCGCTCTATGCTGGTTATCCCCAAGACTTATGTTAAGGGTAGTAATTGCCACTCTGTGCAGGTTATCCCTAAGCCTTATAATAAGGGTAGTAATATTAAAAATCAAAACCAAGCAACTGTCAAACCCACAACAAAATTACTGTTAGCAACATTTTTACAGAGTGATCAGCCTTCCTGATAATCCATACAATACTGCACTGAGAGGAGAGGATCATTTGCTGGTGGCTGAAAGGAATCAGTACGTTTTTGCTTGGGAAATTTTCTTTTTTAAAAGTATTGGGGCAGTTAACTATTTCGGAATATTATTTACTGTGTTTGAGCTTTTAATAGTCAGTAAGGCAGCGAATAAACAGAAGTTAGACTGTTTGTATTTTTAAATAGTCAGTAAGGCAGCTAATAAGCAGTAGTTAGTGTGTTTTATTTTTAATAGTCTGTAAGGCAGCTAATAAGCAGAAGTTAGAGTGTTTGTATATTAAAAACAAAACAAACAAAAAAAAAAAAGTAGCCAGAAGCTAGAAATAAAATAGGAGCAGTGTATACCTAAGTAAAAAGGTTGAAAAGTTCAGTTCAGTTACTCACCTTGGAAAGGTGTTAAAGTAGTGTGATTTGGTTTGATTAGGTACCAACATTTGTTAATCAAGAGAGCAGTGAGTCAGTTTGGCTGACTAACTGAAGTTAAACTGTTTGTATGATAACTATATTTAAAAAAAAAATTTCACACAATATAAAAATATTTAAAAAATGGTTGGAGGTGGATTGTTATAATGGATCACCCAGTGTTGGGGATAAAAGATCATAAGTATGAAACTTTCCCTTCCTTCCTTAAAGTTTTTGGTGCTGATATTCATTTGAATTATTGCTACAAAGATATTAAATGAATGGTTAATTCAGTATTGGATATCCCAATATTGGAGTGATATATTTAGAAATAAGACTGAAGATAATTTTTCAAGATGTGATAGTTTTTGGATTCGATGTTGTTCAACAATTAATAGATCCCTCGAATTGGTATGATTAAAGTGCATATATAGTTTGGTAGCAATGAATGATGACATAGACTTAATTGGCATCTCAGAGACATGGTGGAAGGAGGACAACCAATAGGATAGTGCTATACCGGGGTACAAATTATATCACAATGAAAGAGAGGAGCACCTGGGAGGTGGTGTAGCTGTTTATGTCTGTGATGGCAGAGAGTCCAACAGGATAAACATCCTGCATGAGACTAAATACACAATCAAATCTTTATGGGTATAAATCCCTTGTGTGTTGGGGAAGACTATAGTGATAGGAGTATACTACCATCTACCTGGTCAAGATGATGAGATGGAGAGTGAAATGCTAAGAGAAATTAGGGAAGCTAACCAAATTGGTAGTGCGGTAATAATGGGAGATTTCAATTACCCCAGTATTGACTGGGTAAATGTATCATCGGGACATGCTAGAGAGAAAAGGTTCCTGGATGAAATAAATGACAGTTTTATGGAACAATTGGTTCAGGAACCGACAAGAGAGGGAGCAATTTTAGATCTAATTCTCAGTGGAGCACAGGATTTGGTGAGAGAGGTAACGGTGGTGGGGCTGCTTGGCAATAGTGATCATAATATGATCAAATTTGAATTAATGACTGGAAGGGGGACAGTAAGCATATCCACAGCTCTCGTGCTAAACTTTCAAAAAGGAAACTTTGATAAAATGAGAAAAATAGAAAAAACTGAAAGGACCAGCTACAAAGGTAAAAAGTGTTCAAGAGGTGTGGTCATTGTTAAAGGATGCATTCCTAGAAGCACAATCCAGATGTATTCCACACATTAAGAAAGGTGGAAAGAAGGCAAAACGATTACCGGCATGGTTAAAAGGGGAGGTGAAAGAAGCTATTTTAGCCAAAAGATCTTCATTCAAAAATTGGAAGAAGGATCCAACAGAAGAAAATAGGATAATGTATAAGCGTTGGCAAGTTAAATGTAAGACATTGATTAGACAGGCTAAGAGAAAATTTGAAAAGAAGTTGGATGTAGAGGCAAAATCTCACAGTAAAAACTTTTTTAAATATATCCAAAGCAGAAAGCCTGTGAGGGAGTCAGTTGAACCGTTAGATGATCGAGGAGGTTAAAGGGGCACTTAGAGAAAATAAGGCCATCGCAGAAAGATTAAATTATTTCTTTGCTTCGGTGTTTACTGAAGAGGATGTTGGGGAGGTACCCATACTGGAGAAGGTTTTCATGGGTAATGATTCAGATGGACTGAACCAAATCGCGGTGAACCTAGAAGATGTAGTAGGCCTGATTGACAAACTGAAGAGTAGTAAATCACCTGGACCGGATGGTATACACCCCAGAGTTCTGAAAGAACTAAAAAATGAAATTTCAGACCTATTAGTAAAAATTTGTAACCTATCATTAAAATCATCCATTGTACCTGAAGACTGGAGGGGGGCTAATATAACCTCAATATTTAAAAAGGGCTCCAGGGACGATCCGGGAAACTACAGACCTGTTAGCCTGACTTCAGTGCCAGGAAAAATAGTGGAAAGTGTTCTAAATATCAAAATCAAAGACAAATAGAAAGACATGGTTTAATGGAACAAAGTCAGCATGAATTTACCCAAGGCAAGTCTTGCCCCACAAATCTGCTTCACTTTTTTGAAGGAGTTAATAAACATGTAGATAAAGGTGAACTGGTAGATGTAGTGTATTTGGATTTTCAGAAGGCATTTGACAAAGTTTCTCATGAGAGGCTTCTAGGAAAAGTAAAAAGTCATGGGATAGGTGGCGATGTCCTTTCGTGGATTACAAACTGGCTTAAAGACAGGAAACAGACAGTAGGATTAAATGAACAATTTTCTCACTGGAAAGGAGTGGGCAGTGGAGCGCCTCAGGGATCTGTATTGGAATATACTTAGTTTTTGGGTACTTGCCAGATTCTTATAGCCTGGATTGGCCTCTGTTGGAAACAGGATGCTAGGCTTGATGGACCCTTGGTCTGACCCAGTATGGTAATTTCTTATGTTCTTATGCTTTTGGACTTGGTCGTAGAAGCAGTCTTGCGTTTTTTTCCATAATGTCAGTGAATTAGTACCCTAGACCGTAAAAAGTCAGGGCCCAGCTTTGGCTGCTGTATGAATCCAATTCCCCTTTTCTCCTCCCCTCCCCCCACACCGTTGAAGTGGAGAGCGATACTGCAGTTGCTTCAAAATCATGTAAGCTAATTGGTTAAGGATAGTAATCGAAAACAAGAGAAGTAGGGCAGAGAGACTCTCAAATGTCCATCATTTTCAGATTCAAAAGAAATTTTATTTATAATTGCCCAGATCGTGTTTCGTACAATGAACTGCGTCGGGATGTATCATCTCATTCTCTAAGTAGCCTTAATGCTCGATTAAATGCTTTAAAGTATTTTTCAATGCATCCATCTTGAATCCTGGGTGCCGGTATGTCTCTCAACATTTAAACACTTGCAAGACTGTGATGTTGGGTCCCTCCCAATGTAGTTCATTGCATAAAACATGGTTCGTGCACTGCAGCCGATATAGTCGGCTAAAGCTCCGAAGGATCTATTCTTTTTTAGGGTATCCTGTACTTCTTTTTGTGTTTATAATTTATTACTGTAGTTCATTTAGTTATTTATTTATTTGAGTTTTTTTCTATACCAGCATTCACGGAGCTCGTATCATGTCGGTTTACATAAAATAAGGGGTGATCAATAAATTATAAACGTACATAACTATAACATGAGAGTATGCATTTGCAAAATATAACAAATTATAACAAGTGCGCAGAAAAAGCAGTTACAATAAAACAAGGATGGTTCTAACTGGGAGTTGAAGAAGAGGATGATAGAAGTTTAACAAGAAGTTTAACAAGAAGTTTAACAAGTTTAACAAGAAGTTTAACAAGAAGTTCATCACAAGGGACCTTTGTTTTCATTGTATATTATATGTCCCTTAGGATTTTCCATGAACCAAACCAAATTCCAATGGCAACATGACTTATGCACAGATTTCTTTTCTGTTAGTAGTAATAATAATGTCATTTAGCAACACAAGATATTTTTAATCATATAGAAATGGCTATGGGAAAAGAAATAAACTATGAAAATGAAGATCCTTATGTTTCACATTCTGCATGTAGTGAAGGCAGCTGCCTTTTCTCTATGTGGGGCCTCTGGTGTGTTCTTGATGTGTATGGTAGCAGCATTTTAATGGCTGTGGGCCTCCTAGCAACTTGAATTACAGTTAAGCAATCTAAGGACGGTACCTCCTGGATCCACCACATCTTCCCACATCTCATCCCCTCACTCCTCCCCATGTCATCCCTTAGCCTCCTACCCTCCCAGTATCTTCCAGCTGAAAGTTCCTTAAAAAGGAGAATGGTAGCAGCTTACCACAACCTGAGGTTAGCTTTTCTAGTGTTGGTAAAAGAGCAATGCTTCCAGCATATTTCCCCTATCAACTGCTGAAACAAGGGGGCCTGGCTTGTAGTTGGCTTTAGTGAGATCCAAGAGGAAAATCTTTCAGGGAAATGGTTCCGGCAGGGTGTCTGGGTTAGGGCTGGAGGAGGGAGGGAGGGAGGGAGAAAGGGGCGCCATCAAGGCATGTAATATTAGAATAAATGGTTTGACATGGGACGGGGCTGCTGGGAGTTTGGGGTCTGCTAGCCTAAAGTTAGGCCTGCATCACAAAAGAGACTATGAAATACTTGAAGAGTAGGGCTTTATTTGCAAATTTCTCAAGTATTCTATATTCTCCTTGGTAATGCAGGCCGAAAGTTAGCCTCATCACAAAGGAGAATATTGAAGACTAGGCCTGTGATGCATCTAAATGGCTTGGAATATTGACTTTACCTCTAAAAGAAATCACACCAGACCATAGATTAGACTTGATAAATAAAAGCTTTTTTATTGTCATTATGTTTTCACAACAAAGATGTTAGCAAGCATTTATCCTTTGCAAGCACACTATACAGATAAAGGGTAAGTGCCAAAAGGCAAGATTTACTTTAGGCCTTAGTGGTCTCAAAACATATATACAGTCTACCGCAATTGGCCCACAGATTAAAGGTTACATTTCAAGCATTTCTTGGGGTCCGGGAGCCATCTACTGCACTCACGCCGTCGACTGCCGGTATTCAAAATGGCGCCGATAGCCTTTGCCCTTACCATGTCACAGGGGCCGACCAATGGCACCGGTAGCCGGTCAGGAGGGTCCCCCAAGACTTGCGAAAAGTCCCTAATGGTCCAGCGGGGGTCTGGGAGCGATCTCCTGCACTCGGGCTGTCTGCTGCCAGTAATCAAAATGGTGCCAATAGCCTTTGCCCTTACTATGACACAGGGCTATCGGCGCCATTTTGAATACCGGCAGCTGATGGCGTGAGTGCAGTAGAAGGCTCCTGGATCCCCGCTGGACCACCAGGGAGTTTTGGCAAGTCTTGGGAGGGGGTCAGGAGGGTGGGGGTTTTGTTTAAATTTGCTCCTTTAGACGACCAAATAATTCGGTGAAGATTCATTGTATTCGTGGGAATCGTGATACGTTTCGCTTCCCCACGAATACAATGAATATGGCCCTATATGTTGCGGATTGCCAATACGTTGCAAACGAATGCACACCCCTAGTCTGCTTACTGTGTCAGGATACTTCAGGAAACAGCTATAGGTCACTATACATACAGATATGTTTCAGCAGCAATCCTGTCAACTTCAGGCAGATGAACCATATTCAGCAGCCTGGCCAGCTACAGCTGCATCCTGATGGCAGCACATTACACAAGTCTTTCATATGATGTCAGTAGCACTTCAGGACCCATATCCCATCACCCCAACACAGGGACTCTTCAGCCAGGATTGGCTCAGCAGGCAGCTTCCATCACCCCAGCACAAAGACTCTTTAGTCAGGATCGGCCCAGCTACTAGCCTGATATAGCATAGGAAACCCTTAGGAAGGGCAACTCTCCTGTGCTACTGTTCATTTCTTTGATCCTCTTGGCCTCTTGGCTCATCCACTCCTTTGCTCAGACCATGGCCAACAAACCTGGGACTGCTCTTAGGTGTCATTGATCTTGATGGAGGACTGAGGGGAGCCTCTGGAATGCCTATACTACTTGCAGGATTATGGTGCTCAAGTTTTTTTTTATTTCTATAGTGAGGCTCATATTCAGATTGTTGACTGATGCCATCAATGTGTTCAGTCCCTGGGAAAGTTGGACTGTCTACTGCTGCTGGGCTTGACCAGCATCTCTCTGCAAATGCTTTGTCAGTCTCGATGAAGTGTGCTACCTTGCAGATGGATATCCTGTTGGATACTGGCCATGGAGTCATCTAGCAGCTCTAGCGATGCCTATGGTTCCTGTTGACCTTGCGGGACTGATGGTGGTGACTCTGTTCCCAAAGAGACAGAGAGCACTGCAGCTGACATTTCAAAGTCTTCAACGGGCTGTCTTTCCTCCTCTTCCTGCACATACAGTGATGAGGTGGTTGCTTTGGTCAGTAAGGCCTTTTCTATGTCCTCCCATGTCAGGTCATCTTAAATGAGCAATACAAAAGATTCTAGGCCTCATCTTGACTCTCTTCCTCCAGGTGTTGGTGTGGCTCTCTCTCTACTTACTTCTGTGCCCTTTCTTTGGCTATTGGCCCTCCTCCCACTGTGCTGTCCGGTGAGTGTCCTGCTGAGTGCTGGGTCCTGTGAAAGGAAGCAAATTATCTTATTATTGAACTGGACCAGACTTTAGACTTTGAATAACATAAGGTGTTCACTTTTCTAAGATGAAAGGTGAACATTGTATTGTTGTGAACGTTGGTCGCAGATGGCTGCCACCGATGCAACTCACTTCATGCTCTGCTCTCTTCTATGGGCCTATTCGCGGCTGAGGCTAGCCACTACTGCTGCATTTCTCCGGGTTCCCAGGTCTCCCCATTGAGTATGGGACGCCACCTCTACCCACGCCAGCTCCAGGCCTTCCTAGGTGCGCGCACACACCTCCAGCCTCTCCTTTGAAGACCCAATGGCGGGAACCTCAGGGGCATCCCTGGCTGATGATGTCACCAGGCTGGGATTCTTAAGCACTGCCTTCGCCCCTTGCTAGCTGACTTGGCAATGAGTTCCTTCGCTACTGTTACCTGCTCCTGGCTTCTCAGACCCATGGTTCCTGTATCGGTTCTATCTGCCTCTGGACTCTGCTCAGGTACCCGCTCCTCGGGGGCCATGCTGTGCTCCTGTGTGAGAATTGGTCTCCTGGCTTCCCCCGCTCCTCGGGCTAGGCCTGCGTCTCTCTGAGATCATGCCTACCAACCTCCCTGCTCCTCAGGGAGGAGTCTGGACTTGCACTTTCCTGCTCCTCGGGGCAGTGCCTGTGTTCTACAACAGAGACTGTGCCTGCGCTCGGGTAGCGCCTACTTTCTACACTGAGACAGTGCCTGCGCCTCCCCACTCCTCAGGGCAGCGCTTTAGTTCTGCTTCGGTGACACTACTCAGCTGCCCCGCTTTTCGGGGCAGCTGAGTAGTGTCTGAGTAGTGTTTTCTCTGCCCGAGATTCCATCATGCGCAGCCCCGCATTGCTTTCGTCACTGCAGAGATTCACCCAGGCTTCCCAGCTCCTATGTCACCACGCTAGAGCCTCTCTTGCTGCGAAGCACCCGCCGCTGTGGACCTGCAGAAGTTCCTGTCTCGCGCTCCCTGCTCCTCGGGGCCTGCCCAGCGCATCTCTCTCTCGGAGGCCCCTGCTCTGGTACGTGCCTCTCCAGTTTAGCGAGTATACTGTGGGTTCATCCTGAACTGTGTCTCTCACCCCACTCCTTGGAATCCCCCACAGTATTCCTTATTCTGCACCTACGATCACGTGGCTGTGACGCAGGATGCTCCATTCCTCTACACTATTGAATCTCCTACCATAGCTGACCTCGCCTCCCAATGGTGGGGACCTGTGGGGCTTCTCCCCTCAGGTGGTACCAACCCTCCCGTCAGGCCAAGGGCCCACAAACCCACAAATCCTAACATGTATATTTTGCCATTAATCTTCCTGTATGTTACCCTCACATCTCCCTAAGGCCACTTCTTCATCTGCAGTGTCCAGATGTGATGTCATTCCCTCAAATAATCTGACCCCAGTCTGTCTCTCAAGCACTATTCCATATTGGTGAGTGTTGATCTTATAGATTTTGTTTTTAAGGGCAACTTTCAGGTTCCTGAAGTGGTGGGACATCTGGTCATTGGTACATCTCTCGAAACTCTCTCTGGCAACCAGAGCCATAGCATGCCTAGGCGGTCACACACACTGCTACTGAAGGGCACCACAGTACCACCGGTGCCATTAGAAAAGTGCGGTCCTGTTGGAATAGGCAGCATGGCCAGCAGGGCCTTAGTAAGAGCAAAAAAAGGCATCATCCTGCTGGAATAACAGCTTGGTTGTCAGGGCCTTGATGGGAGGAAAAGCAACGCGGCCCTACTATAATCAGAAGAAGCCTAAGGCCAGAGCTGAGTCAGCCTCTGTGACCAGAAGTTGTTTCCTTGACCATGGAGGTTCAAAAAAGGAGAATGATGCTGCCTGCTTCTTCACTGGGGAGGGAGGAGTGAGAGAGAGTATATGTCTGTGAGTTTGTGTGAGAGAGAGAGAGAGAGAGAATGAACGAGAAAGAGAGAGAACAAGCACAACAACCCCACTTCCTCTCTGCCTTCTAATTTCAATTCATCTGGAAATCAAAAGTTTACAGGTATGTATGGATAATGGGGGATTTTAAAAAATCCTTATTAGTTTTAATTATTGGGTGTAATTTGATTTGTCTATATTGAAATATTTTATTAGTGTTTGGAAAATTTGTCTATGAGCTTTTAATTAATTATTAAATGTTATACTATTCATTAGTTGTTTTGAATTAATTTTTTTTTTTTTTTTTTGGTATGGTTTTACCAATTTTATTGTTTTATGAGGAATGGTAATGTTTGTTTTTCCATTTTGCAGGGTAAACAGAATTTGGCTCATTGTAGTTTCCAGTTCAGTTTTTGTCTATACATTTCTATTTATACTTTATGGTCTCTTTATTCTGTATATTTTTTTTTAATTTATGCTTTTACAATATAATATAAGCATCCACTTGAAAAGCAATACATGTGGTATTTCAGCAAAACATAGATTGGAAATATTTAAGAAATAGAAAAAACAAACAAACCACATATCTAACAAGCCCATAATAAATGATCCAAGATTTTCACTATCTCTTACTACAATATAAAGAATTAGCGATAATGGATCGACTTAAACTAAGAGGTCAAGTTACTTCTTTTAAGGAGCTCTTTAACCAGAGGCCGGAGGAGTGCTAAACTGAATTCCAACTTTATTAGACAAAAAGGTTATTAATTGAGAAGGATGAAAAAACAAATAGGAAGCCCCTTGATGCTTAACAAGCATTTATAAGGAAATTTCAATACAAATAACGATCCTAATTAAGCACTTGGGGCTTTAGTAACAAGAACTGATGTCTTCTCCTATGAGTTTGTCTAGAGAGATCAGGGAATATTTGAACTTTATGGTTCAAAAATAACTGTTCGATGTGAAAAATATTTTTTAAAAATCCATTCTCTATCCATCTCAAGCAAAAAGGTAACAATCAGAGTAGAAGATGTTGCCAAACTCTCATATGATTGTTCCAAGACTGCTGAGATATCCATCGTAGGTGTTTCAGTAGGTAATAACACCTGCATATTATTACTGTCGAGGGAACTCTTCTTCAATGCAGGAATATAATATATCTTAGACATTATTGGAAGCGTAGCCTCTGATATTTTTAATATTTCCATCAGATACCTCTTCCACATGTGTCTAGGTGAAACAAAGGAAACTTTTGGAAAATGTATACATCGTAGATTTTTCCCACACATTTGGTTCTCCATATTTATTTATTTATTTATTTATTTATTTATTTATTTAAGGTTTTTTTATACCGGCATTCAAGGACTCGTTCTCATCATGTCGGTTTACAGAAAACAGGGGTGCAAAAAATAGAACCAAAAAACATAAATAAACGTGATGAAGAAATGCAGTTACAAATAACAAGGGTAAATGAACTGGGATTGTAAGAAAATAAAGTGAGATAGAGGAGATTAATTATATACAAGTGTACATTATAAATATGGAGACCACTATTGAGAGATTATTCTCAAATTTAAACTACAGAAATTGATTTTCCTTAATCAATGCTTTCTGAGTAATAGTAGAACTCTCAAGATTGATTTTAAGGAATTCCAAAAGCACTTTACGTTCTCCATCTTCCTTTTCAACAGTCTTTAGACCACATATCCAACTCTTTAACTGTGTTTGTAATAGAATATACTTGAACCGCAATATTGGAGTTCAAAATGTGTATTGCATCCCATATGATCTCTAGACTGAATATCTGAGGTTTTACCAACTCTAATAATCGTGAAGGTGTATAATCAGCTGAACTCTCAACAGCCTAATGTGAAGCAGCTCCAGCAAGAACCTCTCTCGCTTCCCCAAAGTTCTCACATAAAGCTGCAACCCCTTCCGTCAGCATCGCGGGTCCGGCCGAGACTCACTGAGGGTGCTATGGATGTGCAGAGTGACACCATATGTTGCATTCGGGATTCATATTCATCGGGGGGGCAGATACGTTGCATTCGGCAAGGGGGGCCTCCGATACGTACATGCGTTAATTCTTATTCGTTTCCTGGCTAAGATAGAATTAAGTACAACCCCCCACCCTCCTGACCCCCCCCAAGACTTACCAAAACTCCCTGGTGGTCCAGCAGGGGGTCCGGAAGCCATCTCCTGCACTCACACCTAGTAGGTCAAAGGCTATCGGCGCCATTTTGAATACCGGCAGCCGAGGGTGTGAGTGCAGGAGATGGCTCCCGGTCTCCTCGCTGGATCACCAGGGAGTTTTGGTAAATCTTGGGGGGGGGGGGTCAGGAGGGTGGGGGGTTTGTTTAAATTGGCTCCTTTAGACGGCCAAATAATTTGGTGAAGATTCGTTATATTCGTGTGGAATCGCGATACGTTTCGCTTCTCCACGAATACAAGGAGTATGGCCCTATACGTTGCGGATTACAAATGCATAGGAAACGAATGCACACCCCTAGAGGGTGCTCATCTCAAGCACCTCCGTGTCTCATCGCAACTGGTGTAAGCATTTTTCAGCAGGCTAGCGGGTGGAGACCTTACCTCCGGGGGACAGCGATGTCAACAACTCAGGGATGAGTTCAGGCTCTTCTTCCCCCCGAAGTCCAGCCAGTGAGCCTCCTCCCGGGATAGCTGATCCGTGGCAGACATGAGCATCCATTGGTCCCACCACAGGAAGGGAAGAGAGAGCTTCCGAGGCCAATCGCTCTCTTGCCCTTCATTTGCGGGCCAAATGCGGCATTGCCCTGAAGAAAAAAAGCAAGCAGAGAGATGCTTCTGTCCATCTCACTAAGGTGCCATCTTGGATCTATAATTCTTTTTTCTCTTTATTCTGTATTTGAGGGTTTATCTGTGTTTAGTATGTGTGACTGAGGCAAGATATTCCAAAAGGGTATAGTTACTATGTAGGGATCTATAGCAGCTTGACTTGTTCTGTTTTCCTAATAGGGGGTGTATTGATGTTTTAGGCCTGGTGTAATATTTGCAGTGTTACCTTTTCATAGATAGGGTTATTGCTGTTTGAGTGCTGGCAGTTAGTGCCAGCACTCGAACAGTTTATTGCATTGTATTTCTGATTTCTTGTGGCTTTCTGAGGTTCAAGCCCATGCCGAAAACTCATTTACAGTAGGCCTAATTATGGGTTCCTAGAGTCTCTTGCTTTTTGTAGGGTTTTCTGGTTGGCACCACAGTTAGTGCATGCAAATATAATATATATATTGTAAGTGATATTTTTACCTCTGAAGACTGCTTTGAATGTCTTTTTTTAATATAAAATCTATTATTATAAATGCTTAATTTTTAATTGTGAGGAGGGTGTGATGGGGGTAGGGATTGCAAGGCTCTAAGGTTTGCCTAAGGTACCTATTGCACTGGCCATGGGCATTGCTGTGCAAACATTCAAAAGAGTTTCTGAACTCGAGATGTCATGTGTTGTGCAATGGGTGAGGGTATAGTTTTTCATTTGGCTATAGGTGCCACTTTTCCTCGCTATGGTTCTTCTAGATAGAGATGATCCAATCTTTCTTTTTTTTTTCTTTCATATGGCTTCAGGGAACATAGCAGCAATCATTATAGTTTTAATTCTAGCTTCTCCAACTGGTTCAATGCTCTGTTAGAAAGTAAATGCAGTTCTAGCAGATCTCCTTCAAACTTGTATCTGGAGTAAGATGTTATTATACACTCCATAATTTGAGCCATATTTCTGCAGATGACTTGTAAGATGCCACTTATAAATCAAGAGGCCATATTGGCAATATCCATTTTGAATTTTATTAAGACTTGTTCACATATTGCGTAATGGGTTAAAATCTGGTTATCATACTGTTGGTTTGAGCACAAAAGAAAGGTTTAACTTTTACTTTGGAGTTGTATCTAAAACAAACCAGATAATGTTTTCTAAGCCAGAAATGCCATTACATTAAGGTTAGTAGGACAAGGCTAATAGTGAAGGAGTAGTCTAGTGGTTAAAACAGGAGGCTGCACCCCAGGAAAGCCAGAGATCAAATTCTGCTTCTTCCACATGTTACAGAGCTATGCCAGTCACTAACATTATCCCTAGGTGAATTTTTCTATCTAGGGGCAGTAGGACAGATTTTGATATTTTTGATTCCTCCCAGTGATATAACCCCACCTTTTGGAAGGATAGGCTTTTGGGGGGTATATAATATGTTGGAGCATGCCCAGTGCTTCAGTGGGTCAGCAGCTAAGGAGAAGGAAGGAGGCTAGAGTTTCCTCCAGGATCTCAAGACAACAGGACAAGAGATAGGAGAGTAAGGAGCTGAAACCTTTCCCAGGGTTGAGAGAAAGAGAGAGAGAATATTGAAGAGCAAGAGATTTCCCTAAGATCTTAAAGCAAGGTGGTTGGAGAGCTGGAGATTCCCCCTGGATCTCACAGAAGGGAATTCAAGCATTTGGCAAAGAAGTATTGAGGAAAAGTGTTTTTGCAAGGATTTTTGGATTTTGACTGACCAGTGTTTGAGGGAAGGGCATACTCCCTGTATCCCAAAAGACTTGAATCAGAGATGTTTTGATCCATTTGACCAGTTAACTGTTATGTTTATGTAAGAATGTGAATCCTGGGCTGAGATGAGAGGTGTCTCCACCCACAGGGAGGAGCCTTGTGAGCCTCACCGTCAGCAGGCGCAGTCTCAGTAGCGCGGGACACAGCTAGAAGTAGAGACTTTATTATAAATAAAGGAAACAGTAATGTCCACAGAATTGCAGATGTAGAAGTACAGTCCAGAGCAATGGGAAATGCCCAGAGTGAGGCTACAGATGAGAAGATCCGGTAGTGGCCTGCGGAGTAGGGTATGCCGGGGATCCCCTCTGTCGAGTGTAGGCACCCCAGGAACACAGATCCGGTAGTGGCTCGCGGAGCGGGGTATGCCAAGAATGTCTGTGCAGTAGATGTTGAAGAACTGGTAGAGAACCTGGAACCTGGAAGTGGTTTCCGTAGTTGGTGTGTAGATATTCTGCAGTGCAGGAAAGCTGAATGGCTTCTATTGAAGAAAGGCGGTAGTGGCCCGAGGGTCGGGGCACACCGTGTGGAATCCACAATACAGTTTGTATAGTAGAAGACAGTAGAGGTATTCACAGTAGATGGTTCCTGGAGAGAGAGAGAGACCTGAGAAGCAGGTCTAGTAGCAGTCAGGCAGGTAAGCCCTCTGAGGAGCGGATAGCTGGGAATGCAGGGGAGCCCCCAAGGAGCGGGTACTCAGAGCGTTTAGATGCCAAGACCAAGTCAGGTACCTTTTTCAAAAATCTCCGCCCAAGGTGAGGTAAATCTTATACTGCACACAAAACTCCAAAGCATCCCACTCACACTCAATTTTCATAACATTAAATTATAATATGGGATGATGTAGGTTTCATACATAATCTGTTGCATGCCTCCACGGCCTTGCTCACAGTAATTTCTTTAATGTAATCATGAACCTGCCTCCTTCCCAACCCTATATTTTTTAAATTTTAAATTTTTCTTTATATTTCTTTATTATCCTTTGTGAAATTTAGTGTATCTTGTGAACATTTAAAATCCAACTTGTGTACTCTTTATCAACACATCATTTAACGCTCTTTATATCAATTCTTTATATGCCACTCTTATTTCTTAACCTCATCAAAATTCCCCGATTCACTTAGCTGTTAGTTTCTCCCAACATAGCCATGTTTCGAAAAGATATTTTCATCAGGGGAGTCCTAATTTGATCTCATCGCCTCGCTGTCGGGTCTCCTCTCTTATTCCTTTCGCTGCCGAATAAACATAAGCCCCCACCCAATCACATTTTAGCTTCCCACTCCCTATCTCCGATAGGTGTGTCTCTTGCAAGCAAGCTATTTCCGCATGAATCCTTTTCAGGTTCTGTTTCACCTTTTTTCTTTCTTTAGGGGAGCCCAGGCATTAACATTCCAGAAGATTAACTTATTCATGTTACCCCACATTTAAGAGTTAATGCCCGTTTCTGATTGTGCACACCAGATTTGTGGGAGGCTCCCAGTTCTACCCCCCACTGTACATAAAGGGAACACCGGTAGGCAGGATTACATATTAGGCCTCAGTTAAGAGTAATAACGTTCCACATATCTGACCCTAATTGGTTCCCTTCCCTCTTCCCAAACACTGCCCCCAAGAAACAAGCATCCAACATGTATTTCACCCAACACCCACAGCCTCAGCCCTAGATCCCCGATCTAATGCTTATCCCTCACAAAAAGAGGGAGAGAGGTCATCTATAGATGTGGTTGGCTGCCACACCTCCAAATCGCACATTTTAAATAACATAACATTGTATGATCAATTAACCATAACCCGAGACCAGCCTCTTACGTTCTAACTCTGATGGGGTGCTTACCAAAAGGTAAGATATTGAATAAATTTACAGACTGGCAAGAGGTCCAGCCTAGTGGCTCAAAGGAGTGAGTGCATTAAAAAAAATAAGAAACACTCATAGTCCAAAAAATACAATAAAGGCTAAAACCCACTCTGGCTGGGTCAGCACCGTTCCCAAACCTTCTATGCTTGTTGTTCAAATGCATGATGTAGCTTTCAAGATGGCTTCCGTTGCCGGTGCAAAGCCAGTCTGTGCACTCATCCACAGGTAAAACGTAGCTCATCCTTAGCTTGCCGCATACACTACCCTTTGGACAGAGTTTTAGGAAGGTCTGAGCCATTTCGGGGGTCTCAAAAATGCGTATTTTCCCCTCATACCAGATCTTAAGTTTAGCTGGGTACTGCAACGCAAATTTGACTTTCCTGTTGTACAGCGAGGAGCAAATCTGGGAAAAGCTGCGCCTCAGTAGGGACATGCAGGTCGAGTAGTCTTGTAGAATGCGAATGCGAGAAGAGTTTAGAGTAACTCCGATTTCTTCCTGTATGCAAACCAAATGGCCTACTTGTGGGTGTAATTTAAAATCTTTGCAATTCTTCTTGATACCTTCATATCTGAGTGTTAGAGTTTTGTATGTTTGTGGGCCCCTGGGCCAACGGAAGTGATGGTACCACCCACAGGGAGGAGCCCTGTGCGTCTCACCGTCGGGAGGCGAGGTCTCAGCAGGCTTCAGACACAGCTGTGGAATAGAGTCTTTATTAGAGAGAGAGAGAGAGAGAGAGAGAGAGAGAGTGAGAGACACTGCTCGAGGAGCAGGCAGTGCAGAGAGTAGCACAAAGCTCATGTGATGGGGTATACCCAGGGGGAATACCTCTTCATAGTAATCTGGTAATGGTCCGCAGAGCGGGGTACACCGATAAGGTCCTCTCGTGGAGATAGCTTGGTAGTGGCCTGCAGCTCAGGGTACACCAACAGGGTTCCTCATGTAGATCAGGAATGGTAGTGGCCCGCAGCACAGGGTACGCCAGAGGAGTCCCATAGATGATGGTGTGATGGAGGTCCATGGATATGGTGCACATAGGAGTGTCCTATGCAGGTGATGCGGTAGTGGCCCGCAGTGCGGGGTACACCGGAGAGAGGAGGCATTCCAAGTAGTCAAGGTACTCATAGCAAGGAGCTTTCCAGCAGTAGTCCTGGGCTGCAGGGTAGAGCAAAAGCCCAAGGCAGAAGGCCCTCCGAGGAGCAGATAGCCAAAGAAGGAATGGCCCCCGAGGAGCGGGTACCCAGAAGGTGTCTCGCCAGAGTAGGAGCTGGAATGGATGTCGGTAGCATGAGGTGTGGAATCAGCAATGAGGGAACTCGTTGCCAAGTCTTTAGTGGTCAGGTTCGGTCGGCTTAAGTATCCGAAAGCAGAGATGTCATCAGCAGGGGACGCCCCTGAGGTTCCCGCCAAGCAGTGCTTAACCTGACCTGTGTGCGTGCGTGCGCGTCTATGTGATTCCAGAGTCAAGATAGCGGTTGGCAGCGCCCATGGCATCCCGGGAACGCAAGGTGGGTCAGCGGTAGCTGGCGGAGGCTGCCACTTTCCCCAATGGAGTCACTGAAGAGAAGAGAGAGGTGAGCAGAAGTGGTCGCAGCCATCTGCGACCGACGGGCGTAACACTAAGTTAGACAGAACTCAGTTTTCAAAAATCTGCAGAACATTTATCATATCCTGGTACAATTAGCCAGTTATCTTTGAATAAATATTCAGCACGATTTGCCCATTCTTTTAGATGCTAGTAGGATGGGTCCTTCTTGAGCTGAGTGATGATCTCCTCCTGCTCCAAGTAATTCCTCTCTACCTCCCGTGGCACATATGAATAATGCATCTGTCATACATGAAGCTGAGCTATGTATGCTGCTTGATTTAATTGCTCTAATCAGAATCTTCTGGAGCATCTGGGTTCCACTAGATTGTCTTTTTTGCATGACTTCCATGATTTCTGCAGTTACCTCATTCTGGGTCTGGTCCAGTTTGCTCCACTCTTCATGTTTGAAAATACCAGTGAACCCTCCCTCTGACTTTTCTGGGGTCCACCAGATCAGCCATTGTGGAACTTCAATTAATATGACTCAAAGCTGTATAGACTCCTATGCTAGACTGTGGTTACTGGAAAAAGACAAATGCCCTTTTTCTGCAGAAGGCTCAGACATTCCACATGTCTTTCTCCATGCTTTCATTGCAGCAATAGGTCACAAGCTTTCCATGAGAGGTATTAACCCCATCCTCTGATGCTGGGCTTGATGGACCCTTGGTCTGACCCAGCATGGCAGTTTCTTATGTTCTTATGTACATAATCATATAGACATGTATATACTTATAGAATCTATTAAACCTGTATGTATTTGTACATACTGCCAGCCTTGTTCACAGTCCCATTTGTTTTCCTGGGGCGAAGGGTGGGAAATCCCACCCACAAACACCTTCTTCCCCAGATGGAGGCATCAGAATGTGAGGACCAATGGAGTCTGCCCTAAGGAGATTCCTGCCAGGTCGGTCCTAGACCCAGGAATCCCCTGTGAGGTAAGTGGTTAAGGGGGAGTTACACAGTGATTTGAAAATGCAGTCACTGAGAATATTCACCTCCCCTGACCTAACCCTGCTTCCCTTTTAATGCAGGTAAAAAAAATGGTTGCTGTTTCACAATGTATATACTCAGGGTCAGTGGAAGCATTCGGCAAACTAGGCGGCCACTCAGAGCACCACAGGTTTGGAGGTGGCAGCCTAGAGCTTCCACCAACCCTCTTCAAAGGTGGAAGCAATGGCCCAGACTTTGTGGTAGTCTGCGGAAACTGGGCCTCCTTTCCACTTGCGGCCGAAAGAGGAAGTGGATTCATGCAGGTGAGAAGAAGGAGACCCTAATCTGCTGCTGGAGGCAAGGGCCCTGTGGAGCTGGAAGAAAAATCCAAAGTGGAAGAGAGGATTGGGAGCAACGACAGCAGGGCATGGAAAGGCTGAAGAGAGGATCAGGAGCAGTGACAGAAGGGCCCAGAGGGACTGAAGAGAGGACCGGGAGCATCGTTAGTAGGGCCTGCAGGGCTGAAGAGAGAGGATCGAGAGCAGCTGAAGAAAGAAATAATGTCTGGCCCCAAACGAGGCCTCCTGATGCTGCAGAGTAATCTTAGGCCATGGCTGCTGCTTCTGTGGCTGTTTTGCCCTATCCGAGGAGAGAGAGCATATATCTCCGGATCAGCCCACAACTGGTTCAGGTCCTTTCTCAGCAATAGGACTTTTAAAGTCAAAATCAATAACAAGAGTCACCTCTAACAAAATCTTCCCTTGGCGTACCACAAGGATCCTCCTTATCTCCAACCCTCTTTAATATATACCTCCTCCCCCTCTGCCAACTACTGACAGACCTCAACCTTATTCACTATCTGTACGCAGATGATGTACAGATTCTAATCCCAATAACAGAATCCATCTCAAAAGCTCTCACCTACTGGAATAACTGTCTTCTATCCATTACTAATCTACTCAACAGCTTAAACTTGGTCCTCAATGCCGCAAAGACGGAACTTCTCTTCATCTCTTCAAATGAAAACAATCTTCCTCCACCTTCACCGCACAATGCTCACATCACCTGTACGCACGTCAGAGACCTTGGGGTAATAATAGACAATCGTCTAAACCTTAAAAAAATGGTCAACACAACTACCAAAGACAGTTTCTTCAGACTACAGGTTTTGAAACGACTGAGACCACTCTTATTTTTCCAAGACTTCAGGACAGACCTCCAGGCTCTTCTGTTCGCCAAAATAGATTACTGCAGTGCCCTCTTTCTAGGCCTCCCTAAATCTACCACCAAACCACTGCAGATGATACAAAATGCGGCAGCGAGACTGCTGACCAACTCCAGCCGCGGTGAACACATCTCCCCCGTCCTCAGAAACCTACATTGGTTACCAGTAAATTTCAGAATCCTGTACAAATCTATTACCCTAATACACAAAACCATCCATCAGCAACTCCAACTCGACCTGGATATCCCTTTCAAACTCCACTCCTCTAACAGACCAACGAGAGATATCCACAAAGACACTCTGAAATTTCCCCCTACTAAAGCCACTCGCCTCTCTACGACCAAAAACAGAGCTTTTTCAATTGCAGGCCCAGCTATCTGGAACAATATCCCAGCAAATCTCAGATTGGAACCCTGCCTCTTAACCTTCAGAAAAAGACTAAAGACGTGGCTCTTTCACCAAGCCTTCCCAGATCCACCGGATAATCACTAGTTTGAGCCTCACTTCTTACAAGGACTTTGACACACTTCCTCCTGAACAATGGACACTGGCATTTCCTGGTTAAAGCATATGCTCTAACCCGTTAAATTATTTGTATCATGTTATATTTATTCTTCCTGCCTCTATCTTCCTTCCAGCTTGTCCTTAAGCCTCCAAGTTTTCCATACCTTGTTGATTGTAACTTTGACTTATTCCTTTTCCTTTGTTATCTATTATTTACCAGAACTGTTACCTCAGTTTTACCCTTTGTTAAAATGTAAACCGATCCGATATGGTTATCTACTATGAGGGTCGGTATAAAAAACTGCTAAATAAATAAATAAATAAATGTTTGTGTGAAGTGGGACAGAGAGAGAGTATGCATGTGGTGTGGGAGGGACAGAGAGAATTTTGCGTGAGAGCATGTGTGTGAGAGAGAGTAACATGTGTGTGAGAGAGAGTATGTATACGTGTGTATGTGGACGGGAGAGGCCGTGTGTATATTTGTGTGAGAGCAGTTGTTTCGATGGGGCAGGTGAACAGAAAACGTGTGGGGGGGTCATGGGGTACAGACAGCATATGTATATATGGTGCCACTTGGGGGACAGAGAGCATGTGTGTGTATGTATGTGTGTGTTTGGGGGTGATGGGGATAGACTATGTGTGTGTGTAGAGGGGCATGGGGGATAGACAATGCGTGTGTGTGTGTGATTATGGGGCAGACAGCACATGTGTATGTCTGGGGGCATGGGGGACAGAGAGCATGTGTGTGTGTGTATGAGAGCATGTGTATATATGTACATTGGGAGAGGAGTGACAGAGAGCATATGAGGGAGACAGAGGAGAAAGTTTGTGTGCATCCATCCTGCCTCCCCCATCTAATCCTTGACAACCTTATGGTGACTGGAAAACAAAACTTTGCAGGTATGGAGTGAGTTCTTTTAAAAACCTTATCAGTTTTAATTAATGGGTGTGTCTGCTGTTTTGAAATGTTTTATTTATATATGAGTTTAATTTTTGGATGTTTTCTTTTTGTCAGATTTTTTTTTATTGATATTGTGTTACTATTATATTTTATGAGGCATGTTGATTCTTTTTTTCCATTGTTTCACTGCAATCAGAATCTTGCTTGTTGTAGTTCCGAGTTTAGTTTTTGTCTACAAGTTTCTATTTATTCTCTGTTTTTTTTTTTCTTTTGTATTTGGTGAGGGTCTGTCTGTATTATGTATGTGTGACCAAAGTGAGGTATTCTGCTGGTTTGTATTTCTGCGAGGGATCTATAGCAGCCTGATTTGTTCTGTTTTTATTATAGGAGGTATATTGGCATTTTAGGGCCTGGTGCAATATTTGTAGTGTTTCCTTTTCATAATTAAGTTTGTTATGTTTGAGTTCTGGCAGTTAATGCTGTTTTGGTATGGGACATTTACTATATTGTAATTGTTGTAATTCAGTTTACTCATGGCTTTCTGACGGTCAAGACCATACCCAATATATGTTACAACAGAACTAAGTCTTTATCAGTTCCAAATGTCTTGTTTTGGGAAGATTTTCCGGCTGGATCCTTAGTAGTGCATGTAAATATAATATGCATGCTTTAAATGATATTTTTATCTCAATCACCTTTTCCATGTAAAATCTTTTATTATAAATGCATACTTTTTAATTGTGTGGGACACGTCTGGAGGGGGAAGGGCTCCAGGATATAAGGTTTGCCTAAGACATCTAATGCCCTTGCACTAGCACTGTGCATACTTTTACCTACCTGGGGAGGGGGGAAGGGGGGGGGGAATCATTTTTAAACTACTTTTGTATATGGATAAACATGGGCTTGCCCACGTAAAAACATTTGAATATTGCCCTCGTGATGCATAGTATCACACATCACATTTGTGTTAATTGAGTGAAATTGTATCTGATTGCAAAAAATAATGTTCCTCCTCTTCAGGTACATGCAGGGCTACACGAATGTAATCTAATGCACTCAGCACATTAGGAAACCTGCTATCTGAAAATGTCCAAGTTTTGTAGTACTGAGTGATGCTCGGGTAACAGGGAATATTCCTGTCCTTGCTACAAGAGCCTGCAGCAGTTGATGCAGTGCCCTAGAAAAAGTAACTGGGGTGATTTTTTTGAGTAGCTTGGAAAGGAGCCTGGCATCAAGAAATGAAGCACGTAGAGCAATGTAACATGAACAGGGACTGCATCTGTCCCAGCTGTAGCAGGTTCCAGGTCATCCTTTAACTCATCATGTGGATCCCACGGCTGAGAAGGTGATAACTGGGTGGGTATGATATCCTCCCCAGCCATAACAAAATGTGTTAACTTTGGTTCCTAAGGCTCTCCTCCTCCTCCTTAGAGTATCTTCCCCTCTAGCAATCCTAATTTACTTCTTCAAACAGAGTGGAGCCATGATCCCATCTGTCACAACTGAATCAAATCAAGAGAAGGCTTTTAAACCAATCCTTTCAAGTTTGCTTCTGCTTTGCAGTAGGGCTGAATTATTGCCACTAATTAGGACCCCCTGCTGCAAAGTTTTCTTTATTCATATCATTCAGCAAGGATCTGTACCTAAAATGACCCTTTCTTTTCTGCCTAATTTAAATGCTTGCTGGATTTATTGTTTGTGATTGATGTGTTTGCTTTGTTTGTGCCTCTGTCATCATCATTGTTGAAGCTGTTTTATTGCTTGCATGTACTGTTAATCTGCTTTGAACATGATCCATGGAAAAACAGATAACAAATGTAAAAACATACATAAACATCTTCTTATATATAATGGGAGTGATTTTCAAAGGGATTTCCACAGGTAAATGGGTGTTAACCCATGGGAAAACCCCCTTTTGTAGATTGCTTTCCCACCTCTACAGGGAAAAGGGGGCAGGTCCGGGATAGGCCAGTTGTACCATGTGCTGGGATTTCATTTTGGAATCATAGCACATTCTTTACTCCACATTCTTTCTACCTGCAAAGTAAGTGGGGCCAAAATATCACTGCAGCAGGGGTAGCCATGGAATTTTCAAAGGAAAACTCCATGGGGAGTTTCCCTTTGAAAGTCGCTTTAGACCTGTGGGTGCAAAAAGTACCCACAGGCCTGGAAGCTACCTGTGGCCACTGAAACTTACCCTCAGTGTCACAAAGGCAGAGGGAAAGCACTTGCAGTTCAGGTGCTATTTAGCACCTATTAACACCTCTCCCCAAACTTATAGTACCAGGATAAGGCCTTGTGTGTTACGCTCACCACCCGCGGCAGCCCCTCGGTGCGGCCCTCTCACCATTTTAAGCAGATTCCAGGCTCCAGCTCCTCGTCTCTAGCTGCAGCGGGCCACCGGCCCCAACCTTGGGCTTCCACCAGCGCCTCCGGCCCTGCTCCATTTCCCGGGACCTCCAGCCAGGACGCTTCCATCCAGAAGGCCTCTCCGCGAGCCTTGCGGAGAGATGCCACCAGCAGCGCCGTGCTTCCCCTTAGACGCACGCACCTGTGAAACCTTTAAAGGGCCCATGGCGGGAACCTGACCGCAGACACGGATGCTGACGTCACCCACTCAGCGCTTAAATTCTTAGGCCACGCTCCTCAGCGTCGCCTTTGCAACAGGTCTCCTGTTCCTGATTTCTGAGCTCTCGTTGCTTCGGTGCTTATCTTATTCGTGTTCCTGATTCTTAAATTCCTGGTTCCTGTTGCGCTGTTCGTCTCGTCTTGTGTTTGATTGACTTCTCGGATTTGACCACTGAACATTTGACTTCACCTGCCTGCCTTCTCCTTGCCTGACCTCTGCTATGCCTGACCACTCTTGCCTTGCGATGGAGAAGGTACAGAGATGGAGAAGGTACAGAGAAGGTACAGATGGAGAAGGTACAGAGAAGGGCTACCAAAATGATAAGGGGAATGGAACAGCTCCCCTATGAGAAAAGACTAAAGAGGTTAGGACTTTTCAGCTTGGAGAAGAGACGACTGAGGGGGGATATGATAGAGGTGTTTAAAATCATGAGAGGTCTAGAACGGGTAGATGTGAATCGGTTATTTACTCTTTCAGATAGTAGAAAGACTAGGGGGCACTCCATGAAGTTAGCATGGGGCACATTTAAAACTAATCGGAGAAAGTTCTTTTTTACTCAACGCACAATTAAACTCTGGATTTTGTTGCCAGAGGATGTGGTTAGTGCAGTTAGTATAGCTGTGTTTAAAAAAGGATTGGATAAGTTCTTGGAGGAGAAGTCCATTACCTGCTATTAAGTTCACTTAGAGAATAACCACTGCCATTGGCAATGGTAATATGGAATAGACTTAGTTTTTGGGTAATTGCCAGGTTCTTATGGCCTGGATTGGCCACTGTTGGAAACAGGATGCTGGGCTTGATGGACCCTTGGTCTGACCCAGTATGGCAATTTCTTATGTTCTTATGTTCTTATGCCTTCTCCACACCTGACCTCTGCTATGCTTGACCATGTCTGCCTTCTCTGAGCCTTGACCATTGCTACATCTGACCACGTCTGCCTTCTCCATGCCCTGAGCATTGCTACAAACGATTACTCTATAGACTTTCTTGAGTCCAGAGTTCCACGTTGCTTGCTACACCTTCCAATTGCCGTCAGCTCCCATTCAAGCTCGACAGTGACGCCTCTGTCCCTATCCTCTGGACTCAGACTATTAAGGTTTTGGCCTTCCTTTGCTCAGGCACCTTCAGTCACTCTTGGTTCTTCGGTGCTTGAGTTCTTGTTCCACATCCCGTCTGGGATAGAACGCTGCCATCTTTGGGTGCTGTCTCTGGATTGAACCACCTATTACCTGTACCTGGCTTCAAGACCCGCCTAAGTCCTGCCGGCCCCGGCACCCAAAGACTCAACCCAAGGGGAACATGGGCTGGTATAGGTGAAGCTCCAGTGGCCTCTAGCTTCAGCCCACTCCACCTGCTGACAGTGGGGATCCATAGGTACTTGCCTATGGTTTGTGTCAACCCCAGCTCAGCCCAAGAATCCACCTCCGATGCAACAAGTTGCAAAGGCCATGGATTTGGTGGAGCTGCATGCCCTCCAGGCCATCCCAGGCCTGGCCTCCAAGGTGCAAGAACAGCAGCAGTTCCTCAAGGCATTAGCCTCCTCCATGGATTGTCTTCATGCCCAGGTCAATGCCTTCTTCAATGACTCGGCTACTCCTTCTTCTCAGCCACCTCCATCTTCACCATGTGCCTTGTTGGCACTTCCAGTGCCTCCACATTTCAATGGCAACTCCAAGCTTTGCAGAGGGTTCATAAACCAGTGCTACATGCAATTTGCTGTGCAGTCTTCCGTCTTCTAGGATGACTTAACTAAGGTCATGTTTATCCTGTCTCGCCTAGAAGGGAAAGCCCTGGCCTGGGCTTCCCCCTGTGGGAATGCTCAGACTCCTTGTTGAGAGAACTGGTTCAATTTGTGGCATGCCGCCCTGGGTCAATTTGATGACCCAGGGCGGCATGCTGTAGCAAGCACCAGTTTACTACATCTTCGTCAAGGACAATGAAGTCTTTTTGATTATACAATAGAGTTTTGGACGTTGGCTTCTGAGCTCGCTTGGCAAGAGGACTGCCTTCGAGCCATTTATTTGGATGGTCTCTCCTCACAGTTAAAAGATGAGTTGGCTGCTCGGGAGCTCTCTTCCTCCTTGGAGGACCTTATAGATTTGACATGCCAAATTGACCACCATCTTCAAGAGTGTCACCGGGAGAGTTGAATGCCCAAGAGGCCCTCACAGTTCGCTCCCACTCACCACCCGTTACTGATCCCATATCTAGTGACAACAGAGTGGTCAAGGCGTAAGAACTCATGCAATTGGGTCGAGAGCAACTGACACCGGAAGAGCGCCTCCGGCGAAGACAAACCAGCTTGTGTCTGTATTGCGGAGCAACAGGCAACCATCTACAGAATTGTCCTATTTGTCCAGGAAACTCCAGGGCCCAAGTTCAGTAGGAGTCCTGAACTTGGGTGCAACTTCTCTGGCCCCCCAACTTTCTGTTCCAGTCACATTAATTTGGGACTCACGGTCCTTTCCGGTTCTTGCTCTGGTAGACTCCAGTAATTTTATTCTCAAAGATCTTGTGCAACTCTTGGGTATAAAGACCCATTCTCTCAACCCTTCCTTATGTATCGCCTCTATTTTTGGAGAGCCACTCCCTGACCGTATCTCTTTAACTATGGAACCTGTTCAGTTACATACAGGGGCCTTACACCTTGAGGAACTTGAGTTACTGGTATTGGATAAGTCTATCCATCCCATAGTGCTTGGACTTCCCTGGTTACAGAAACATTCTCCTCAGTTCAATTGGGCATCACTACAATTGGTAGAGAGGGATCTTCACCAGTCCTGTCTTCAAAAGGTGACTCCATCACCGACAATTCCTTTGGTCACCACTTCTTCAGGTATATCTGCTCCATATGCTGCCTATGAGGATGTATTTTCTAAACAAAAGGCCGATCTCCTCCCGCCTCTCCAACGGTTTGATTGCCCAATTGGCTTTCTTCCTGGAACCACGCCTCCTCGTGGATGCACCTACCCTGTACCTGAGACGAAGGCCATGACCGAATATATTCAGGAGAATCTGGCAAAAGGGTTTAAGATAGCTGGCTATATTCAGTGGGGCGATTGTGCCACTGAATAAGTGAATATACCCTACTAGTTAGCCAGATATGGTTATCTGGCTAACTAGCAGAGCCAATCAGTGGCTGAATATTGCCACCATAGAGAATAATATTGGCATTAGGGGAGAACTAGTGGGAAACATATCCAGCAAATAAAAATAAAAGTATGTTTTACATGAAATGACAAAATGTGTTTTTACAGCAACCTGCATTGTTATGAAGTACAATAACTTAAACATATTTTGCGATGCAAATTGGCATCTAAATCACACTTCTGGATAGTTAGACTATTCCAGCCGCACAGTTGCATGCAGTAATTTATTACTTAATGCCATAATGAGAGTTAATTAAGCACTGCAAGTAATTGAGATTTGTAAACAGTCATCGCTTTCTTAATATAATGAGCCTGCTGATTTTCAGCATTGGGTGAATATTTAGTGGTTGATAATTACTCCAAAAAGGCAATTGTAATTTGTTTAGAATTCTAATGAGGCTTTGCAAATGTAGGATATAAAGATAGGGGAGAGTTATCATTTTAATTTGTGCAAGGCATTATTATGGACAGCAATTTAAAGCCAATTAGAAGTGCATGGCATTCCATGAAGCAGAACTCAGGGAAAAAAGTTGTCTCATTGTTCTAGTATTCATGGACTCAGTCCACCTTGTGACCTGAGTGCTGTCATTGGAAGGGTAAGACTTAGAACTGGAGGTGTGGGCACAAATCCTCTTCTTTTGAAAGAGTGTGTGTGTGTGTGTGTTAGGTGGGGGGGGGGGGGGGGAGAGAGGGAAGACAGGAAATCTGTGTTTTCCCTTCTCATTCAAAAAGTGAAGCTAAAGCTGATCGCTCAGGATAATTTTAGCTTAATGAAAGGAGAAAATTGTGTTACCTAAGTGTTTGGAAATGATTAGGAGTAAAACAGCTTAGGAACAGGGAAATGTTTTGCAATTTCAAGTTTGGAAGATTTTGCCAAATTGTTAGAAAGTTTTGAGCAGAGGAAATAATGCATGAATTTCTGCCGTTATACCTTTTCCTGTTTGTTTTCTCTCTATCCCAGTTTTTTTTTTTTATTTCTTCCCTCTTAATTTTTATGTTTCCCTTATGTAGAAACCCCCTTGAGATCTCCACTAGATGGCTCTAGTCTAGGAATTGGGGTTAAGAGAGGAATGTACCATTTCCCTGTGAGGCTGACTGGAATGGTGAGCTCCTCTCTGCTCAAAGGCAGGCAGAGTGGCAGATCAGTGTGGCATTTCGGGTTGGCAGTCTAAGGAGTGATTTTTCGCTGGTCTCCTGATTTCTGGTGGGCCAGGCCTCATGACCTAGTGTTCCCAGGATAGGAAGAAGGTGCTGTATCCTTTCAGTCTACAAACAGGCTAGAGAGGTTGCCTCAGTGTTTTAGCAGTTTTTCTTAAGGGATTTTTTGATTTTACTTTACAGTGTTTTCCCCTGGAACCTCTAGCTTTGTCTTGAGGAGGAAAAAAATACCCCTGCTTCTGGGAAGGACTGGGATGACAGAAGCTCTTTTCTTCCATCTCACATTCACTGGTTGGACAGAGGTGACACTTCTCTAAGTGACTGAGTATTTTTGTGGAGATTTGTCTTCTGTTTTGGGTGGGAGTTTGTTGTCACTCTTCCTGCCCATGAGCAGAGAAAAGAGATGATCCAAAATACATTCTGGACCTCAGGTATTGTCTGGGAAGGGATTCCGCTACAACAAGGAAACCTCTACCCATCTGGAATAGTTGCCTTTCCATGCCTTGGTGGGTGGGATTTCCCATCACCATTTTACTTGGTAACTACTGGGTGCACATGTTGTTTTACGTGCCTAGCTATCAACTCTGCAGCATTTCTTGTCTCTGAGTGAGACTTGGATGGGCAGGTGTTACGTATGTATGCAACATGCCTGAATAAATGAACCAAAGGTGTTTCAAGCTCAGCCTATCACCACGAAGATGGGAACACATTTCTCCATTATGTTTTGCATTTCTTTGTGATGTTAACATACACATTTAATTCATCGCAGAAGGAGTCGTAATATTTTTTCATTTTAGTGGGACTATCCATAAACATTGGTCCCTATTCATTAGCAAATAAACTGGGGGGGGGGGAGGGGTGTGTGTGTATGTCACTAATTTATTATAAAGGGG
Organism: Rhinatrema bivittatum; assembly: GCF_901001135.1. Classification (NCBI taxonomy): domain Eukaryota; kingdom Metazoa; phylum Chordata; class Amphibia; order Gymnophiona; family Rhinatrematidae; genus Rhinatrema; species Rhinatrema bivittatum. Next base: position 766,389,289 of record NC_042616.1, read on the forward strand.
TTCTTATGATTTGTGGGTTTGTGGACCCTTGGTCCGAGGAGCCCCACAAGTCTGCGCCGTCAGGAGGCGGGTTATCAGCACAGCAGGGAGCTCTAGGCACAGCAATGGAGAGGCCCCAGGGACCAGTAGTTAACCCCCGCAAGATGGTAGATTGAAGGAGGTTCTCCGAGAGGTCGACCCTAAGGGGGCACAGCTGCAACGTGGTGGACATAGGAGGGAATGTAGACCACCCACAGGTGGAGAGTCCGGTCTCGGCCTCGGCTACTTGGTGTAGATAGGAACCCGGAGAGCGGAGGTGATGCCAGAGACGAAGCAGTAGCTGACCAAAGGAGCCGGACAGTTGCCAGACAAGGACAAGCTGAAGTGGGGCAGGACAAGGTAGATCTCTGGAGTAACAGTGCAGCCCGAGGAGCGGACAAGTTCTGTTAGTCTCAGACAAGGATACAGGCAGAGCCCCGAGGAGCGAGGAGGCCAGGCAAAGAACTCACTGATACTGCGATGATCCAGAAGAGACACAGGTAGCTGGAGCCAAGGCAGGGTTGGACCCAAGAGGCGCAGAGCCAGCCCGAGGAGCAGGGTAGGCCAGGGGAGCAAGTCCCCAACGAAGCGCATACTGAACCTGAGGAAAGGATGCCAGACAGGGTCCAAGGAATGGCAGCAGGCGACGTCTTAGTGATCCGCAGGAGCTCAATGCAGGAACTTGTTGCCAAGTCAGTTTGCTGGGGGCGACGGTGGAGCTTAAGAATGAGAGGCCGATGATGTCATCACAGCGGGACGCCCCCGAGGTTCCCGCTGAAGAGGCTTCAAAGGTGGGGCCTGTGATGTGCGCTTGCCTAGGAAGGCCCAGCTTCGGAGCAGGGAGAGGCGGCGACCATGCCACCGAGGAGAGTCCTGCGGAACGCGGCGATGCAGACAAGCCCGCGCAGCGAGCAGCCCCGGGGAGGGCAGGAGAGCAGTGCAGGACGTGAGTACTCGTGGTCGCAGTCATCTGTGACCGACAGGCATAACAGAGGGATTGCTGTGGCAGAATTTGACCATTGTGAAAAGCACTGGAGAACAGTTACTTTGGGGGATCAGAGGGGAGCCATGACTTCAGTTTTTTATAGCCAAGGTGGTTTGCTAGACAGAAGGATTATTTTAAGCCACTTTCAAAGCATGATCCAGAGTGCAAACACTGACTGGAATATATGCTGTTATGGTTTAGCTATGCTTTCTTCTAACAACTACTCCAGCTGTCTGATCATGGCACAAAGTCTTTAGAATGTTATAGCTGTAAAAAAGACATTTCCTCCATCACACTTGCTCTGGTCATACAAAACGAATCTTAGTCTGAGGGATTTCTCCAAATAAATTTAGCTGGTCTTTAGATTTTTACTTCTGCTTGCTAAATTAAAAATTAATTTACAAAGTTCACAGGAATTTATTTGCATATTATCATTCCCAGAAGGGCCTGTGTTCTGGGTCGTTCCATGACTACCATTATATGAAGGAGGTTTCAGAGCATGAGATATCATGGGGAGGGCAACTTTCAAAAAACACTGAAATACCGATTTGTCTGGGTGAACTGGCTGACTGAAAATTGCTCACCTCTTACCCAGCTAAAAGTGCTCACAGGCTTTGCCACAGTGTGGGGAGTGGTGGTGGGGGCATTTTTCAGAACAGCCCACGATGCTGCAGAGTTCATGGGCACTTTTATCCATGGGCTTCGCACCAATTTTCAACAGGAACGTATGTACATTTCTTTTTCCTTTAAAACTTGCCCTGGAGAAAATCTTTTTTCCATAAGTGCATTTTCCATTGAAAATAACATTCATAGAATTGAAAACACAATCTACATCTGCAATTTTCCTCTCCAACCTAAGCACAATCCCCATAAATACCTGATCCTATGGTGACTAAAGGTAGTTGATCCCCGCGTGCAGTTTTAGCTTGGTAAGGTACGGGCAACTTTCAGATGGCCAATATATCTGGATAAGGTTAGTATTTCCCTGTTGAGAACGTGGACCCTTGAGCTGGCTCGAGGATGGAAGATTCACTGGAAGAAGGCGTCACAGCAGTACTCGAGGCCAGGAGGCAGAACAGGTCCAGGAGACCTGACAGGACCTTCACCTATACCAACCCTCGTTCCCCACAGGTTGAGCCCTTGGGTGCCCGGGCCGGCAGGACTTAGGCGAAGATCTCCTGGCAGAGGAGGTCCGAAGAGCAGTCCGGGTCGTGGCAGACTGAAGACTAGAAGAGACGGAGACGAGGTCTTGAGGTTTTGAATGAGTAGATGTGAATCGGTTATTTACACTTTCGAATAATAGAAAGACTAGGGGACATTCCATGAAGTTAGCAAGTAGCATATTTAAGACTAATCAGAGAAAATTGTTTTTCACTCAATGCACAATAAAGCTCTGGAATTTGTTGCCAGACGATGTGGTTAGTGCAGTTAGTGTAGCTGGGTTCAAAAAAGGTTTGGATAAGTTCTTGGAGGAGAAGTCCATTAACTGCTATTAATCAAGTTTACTTAGGGAATAGCCACTGCTATTAATTGCATCAGTAGCATGGGATTTTCTTAGTGTTTGGGTAATTGCCAGGTTCTTGTGACCTGTTTTGGCCTCTGGACGCTGGGCTTGATGGACCCTTGGTCTGACCCAGCATGGCAATTTCTTATGTTCTTATGAGACGGTCCAGGGGTTGAGGCGGGCAGTGGAGGTGCAAAACGAATAAGCAGGCCAGAGGTCAGGGCAGGCAGCAGACTAGGAGAGTCGAGGAACACTCCAAGGTCAGGACGGGCAGCAAACAGGAGAATCCAGGAACCAAGCCGAAGTCAAACCGAAGAATTAAGCAGAAGCAGGAGCGGGATCACAGGAACTCGGGAGCGGAGGCAGGAACACTGGAGCAGGATCAGAGCAAGCAGGAACACTGGAGCAGGAACAGGAACAAACAGGATCAGGAACACACAGGAACAGCAACTAGTTACTCACAAGAGATGACCTGTTGCCAAGGCAAGGCAAAGGAGCAGGAAGTGGGCTTAAATAGCCCCAAGCTGTGATGTCATTGTTAGGGGCCAGGCCGAGGTTTCCCACTGCGGCCCCTTTAAATGTGGAGCTAGGCTGCGCGCGCGTGCCTAGGGGGGCAGATCCCAAGCAGCAGTCAGCGGCGTCTCCCTCGTGGGGAGAACGCAGAAGTGGAGGCTCGGTGCGGCCTAGCCGCTGGAACTGTGGGGAGTGTCGGAGACCGGCGACCGCCGGGTAAGTGAGAGGGACACGGCCGCAGCAGTCCACAACTGGGGTTCACAACAGTACTCCCCCTCTACGCCCCCTCCGAGAAGGCTCTGGCTTGTCCGGGTGCTCACGGTGGAACTGTAGTAGGAGGGACTTATCCAAGATGTTGGAGGCTAGCTCTCAAGAGTTCTCCTCTGGGCCAAAAACCTGCCAGGAGATCAAGTATTCCCAGCATCTTTGGTAGTATCTGACATCCAATATATCCTGATCTTGGTAGATGGGGTCCTCATCAGCGGCCACATCCAAGGGTTTAGGAGGTCTCCGGTGGAAGGCTGACAGGACTAGAGGCTTCAAAAGCAACTCATGAAAGGTGTTATGAATCTTTAAACTGGAGGGCAAGTATAATTGATATGAGACTGGACCTAAGCGCTCCTTTATGGTGAAGGGTCCGATATTCCTGGGTGCCAGGCGCATAGAGGGTACTCGTAAGTGTATGTGATGAGTGCTTAGCCAGACTCTGTCCCCAGGTTGGGAGAGAGGAGCTTGCCATCAGTGTTTGTCCATATTTCTCTTAGTGGACTCAGTCACTTGCTGCAGGTGGGTCTGGGTGGAGTTCCATAAGGCATGGAGCTGCTGAGCTGTGAGCCTAGCTGCCGGTGATGGTATGGTCAGAGGTAAGGGCAAAGGTGGAGTCGGTTGTCTACCAGAGACAACTTGGAAGGGAGATGCTCCGGTGGCTGAGTGTACGTGGTGGTTGTTCGAAAATTCTGCCCAAGGCAGGAGGGAAGCCCAGTCGTCTTGTTGGTTACCCATGAAGGAGCGGAGGTAACCCTTCAAGGTGTGATTAGTCCACTTGGCTTGCCATTTCCTTGCAGGTGGAACACAGACATAAAGTCTAACTTGACTCCAAATTTCTTGCACAGGGCCAATACTTGGCAGTGAACTGTGATCCCTGATCTGAGGCAATGTGTCGGGGTAGGCCATGTTAAAGAAAAATATGCTTGATGAAGAGTTGAGCAAGTTCAGGTGCTGCAAAATGGGCACCTTAGAAATGGGCCATCTTAGAAAATCTGTTGATAGTTACCCAAATAACCTGTTTCCCTTCTGATATCGGTAAATCCACCACGAAGTCTTTGGAGTTGTGGGTCCATGGTTCCTTAGGAATAGGTAGTGGCTGAAGCAGGCCCCAAGGGCATCCAGGAAGCAGTTTTTGCTGGGCACACATTGGGTAGGAGTTGACATACACTTGGACATCCTGCTTAACCTGGGGTCACCAATAGTAGCAGGCCAGTAATTCAAGAGTGCGTGCTTTGCCAGGGTGGCTGGCAGTCAGAGAATCGTGTGCCCAGGATAGGACCTTCCTTCTGAGGTGAAGAGGTACAACGGTTTTGCCAGCAGGGATCATGTCAGTCACGGTGAGGTGAACTTGGGCTGGATTTAGGATGAACTGGGGAACCACTGGGGTATCCTCAACCTCGGAGGTGCATCTGCTCGGATGTTTTTCGAGGCTGGGTGGTAACAGATGGAAAAGTTGAACCTGCTGAAGAACCGGGACCAGCATGCTTGCCGGGGGTTCAGGTGTCGGGCATGGCACAAGTATTCCAAGTTCTTGTGATCGGTCTAAATGGTTATAGCGTGTTGGTGACATAAATAGGAGTCTTGGAGAAAACCTTGTTTCAGTCTCTTGAAGGCCTCTAGCGCGTCCGGTGGCCAGTTTTTGGCATTGGCCCCTTTTCTGGTGATTGCCGTGAGAGGAGCTACCATGTGCGAGTAGGAAGGTATAAAGTGCTGGTAGAAATTGGCGAAGCCAAGAAAGCGCTGGAGGGCACGAATCCCCATGGGACGAGGCCAGTCTCTGATGCTGGCAATCTTCTCCGGGTCCATATGGAAGCCCGTGGTGGACACAATATACCCCAGAAAAGGTAAAGGTTCTTGCTTGAAAAAGCATTTTTCCAGCTTCGCATACAATTGATATTCTCAGAGGCGCTGCAGCACTTGACAGACTTGTTGGTGGTGGGAAAGCAGGTCGTGGGAATAGACGAGGACGTCATCAAGGTAGACTATTACACACAAGTGGAGCATGTCCCGGAAGACCTCATTCATGAGATTTTGAAAAACCGCTGGAGCATTACATAAGCTGAAAGGCATCACCAAGAACTTGTAATGTCCATCACGAGTATTGAAGGCGGACTTCCATTCGTTGCCTGGTTTTAACCGGACCAAGTTGTATGCTCCTCGAAGATCAAGTTTTGTGAAGACCATGGCTCCCTGCAATCGAATCAGGAGTTCGGGAATAAGTGGTAGAGGGTACCAGTCCCGGCGGGTAATGGCGTTGAGGCCTCGGTAGTCAATACATGGCCTCAATCAGCCATCTTTCTTAGCCATGAAGAAGAAACCAGCTCCAGCCGGGGAAGATGAGGGCCTGATGAACCCCATATCGAGATTGTCTTGGATATACTGAGTCATAGCTTGCGTCTCGGGCAAGGACAGGGGATACACTTGACCTCTGGGGGGAGTAGAGCTGGCGAGTAAATCAATAGCGCAATTGAAGGGTCTGTGCTTTGATAATGTCTCAGCCTTTTCCTTGGAGAAGACGTCACTGAAGTCAGCATATGGGGCTGGTAGGGTCACTGCCGCCGCAGCTAGAGGTATAAAAGGTCAGGGCAACTCCGGTAGGCAGGTGGAGAAGCAGGCCGGGCCCCATGCTGCGATTTGCAGGGTCTCCCAGTCTATGCAGGGAGAATGCTTCTGGAGCCAGGGTAGCCCCGAGACCACAGGGTGAATGGCCTTCTCCAGAACGAAGAAGGTGATTTGTTCTTCATGAAGGACCCCCATGTGGAGGGTCAGTGGGGTGGTGACCGAAGTTACACAACCAGGAAGAGGGCTTCCATGATGTAGGAAATCCACAGCGATAGGAGTACCGGGAGATGTAGTTGTTTCACCAATTCCGCCAGGATGAAGTTTTCGCCGGCCCCCGAATCAACGAAAGCCAGCATGGAGAAGACCCCTCCGGAGTAAGACAAGGATACTGGGACCGTGCATTGGAGAGCAGGATTCACAAAGCCTAGGGTCAGCTCCCCTGTGACTCCTAGGCTTGGGAGTTTTCCGGACACTCTTTGCACTAGGCCAATAAGTGGCTTTTCCCACCATAGTAGAGACAGTAGAGAGGACTGCGGCCTAATTGCATGGGTTCCTCAGTTCGTGTTGCATTGACATCGGCAGTAGGAGGAGCCAGTAGCCGTGAGAAGGAGGGTGCCAGAGAAATGGGTCTACGTCCGGGTTTCACTTCTCGGGCTTGCTGCTGAAGCCGACGGTCAATCCGGCCCATCAGGTCAATCAGGGATTCGAGGTCCTCTGGTAATTTTTGGGCTGCTAATTCATCTTTAATCCTGGAGGACAGGCCCTCCAGGAAGAACTTTGCAGGCTGTCCTCCCACCAGCCCAACTCAGAGGCCAAGGTGCGGAATTCGACTGCAGAGTCGACCAGCAGTCGAGAGCCCTGGCGTAAGTGGAGGAGTTCTGTGGCGGCCGTGGATAGCCAGGTCTGTTCATCAAAAACCTGCTTGAAGGTTGAGACAAAGCACTGGAGGTCCCCGAGGATAGCATCGCCTCGCTCACAGAGGGGGGAAGCTCATTCCAGGGCTCTGCCATCCAGCAGGTACAGGATGTACATGGTCTTGATTTGGTCGAACGGGAACTGCATAGGTTGAAGCGAGAATCACATAAAGCAGTGGTTAAGGAAGCCCTGGCACTGCTTGGGATCTCCAGTGTAGCGAGGAGGCATGGGTAGATGCAGAGATGGTGAAGGCAAAGGCGCCGGGGCTGGAGGCGGAGGTGAGGCCACTGGCTGCAGCCTGGAGTCCAAGCAGTTGGCCAGCTGCTCTACGGTGGCTACCAGTACGTCTAGGCAGTGTTGCTGCTGCTGCAGTCGCTGGGCCAGGCCTGGTATGGCTTGAAGACCCGAGAGGTCCGCTGGGTCCATGGCCTTGGCAAGCTGTTGAGAACATGGACCCTTGAGCCGGCTCGAGGATGGAAGATCCACTGGAAGAAGGCCTCACAGCAGTACTCGAGGCCGGGAGGCAGAACAGGACCAGGAGACCTGACAGGACCTTCACCTATACCAACCCTCGTTCCCCGCAAGTAGAGCCTTTGGGTGCCGGGGCTGGCAGAACTTAGGCGAAGGTCTCCTGGAGGAGGAGGTCCGAAGAGCAGTCCGGGTCGTGGCAGGCTGAAGACTAGAAGAGACGGTGGTGGACCAGGGGTCGAGGCGGGCAGTGGAGGTGCAAAACGAAGAAGCAGGCCAGAGGTTAGGGCAGGCAGCAGACTAGTGGAGTCGAGGAACACGCCAAGGTCAGGACAGTTAGCAAACAGGAGAATCCAGGAACCAAGCCAAAGTCAAACCGAAGAATCAAGCAGAAGCTGGAGTGGAAGCCGGAGCGGGATCACAGGAACTCAGGAGTGGAGGCAGGAACACTGGAGCAGGAACAGAAACAAGCAAGATCAGGAACACACAGGAATAGCAACTAGTTACTCACAAGAGAAGACCTGTTGCCAAGGCAAGGCAAAGGAGCAGGAAGTGGGCTTAAATAGTCCCAAGGTGTGATGTCATCGCAGGGGGCCGGGTCGAGGTTTCCCGCCGCGGCCCCTTTAAATGTGGAGCTAGGCTGCATGCGCGCGGCTAGGGGGGCAGAGCCCAAGCAGCAGTCAGCGGCGTCTCCCTTGTGTGGAGAACATCGAGGTGGAGGCTTGGTGTGGCCTAGCCGCCGGGACCACGGGGAGCGTCGGAGACCGGCGACTGCCGGGTAAGTAAGGGGGACCTGGCCACAGCGGTCCGCAGCCAGGGTTCACAACATTCCCAAGTATATGGCCTTCGAAAATTTCCTTCTAAAAGGAATTTCTGCACAACCTTCAGACAATCAGAGTGCTCCATAGAGTTCTGCCCTTATTAGACAATAAAGCTCATGTTTTTGTGGATTCAAACAGGCATGCTCCAGTCTGCCATATTTATAATTTCTCCTGTTGTTCCCCAGAGACAGATCTGGTCCCTTCCAGTTCTGTTCTTTACATTGGTTTTGCTTTGAAGTAAGTAGTCAACTGTTGCTTTCTGTATTGTCCTTCTCTCAGTGGACTGATCCATATGTAGTACTGTTTTCCTTCATTAGAGAGCACTAGATAGCAGTTTTTTAAAATTTTGTTTTATGCTTTTTGGCATTTCAAAGCAGATTACATTCAGGTACTGTAGGTATTTCCCTGTTCCCAGAGGGCTTACAATCTAAATTTGTACCTGAGGCAGCAGAGAATGAAATGGCAAGGAGCAGCAGTGGGATTTGAATGCTGGTTTTCCTAGATTCTGAAAACTGAATGACACAAAAGTATAGGCTAATGCACAGATAAGGGGTCTCATCCTGATATCATTGTGTAACATCCCCAGTACTGCTGCAACACAGTTTCACTCTTCTTTGAGGTATGCTAATGGCCAGAGGTTTCAAATTTATAAGGGCTCCTTCAGGCCATGTTCCTAGTGTACAGGTGCACTTCAATTCAAGTCAATGTCCGCACCCAATTGATTTGTTTCCAGCTTGCTGAATTTATTTGGCAATATGGTCTGATGTTAAAACATTGATTAACATTATTATTGGTATTCCTTAATAGTTCAGAGAGTCGTTAGTTTGCCGTTTGATCAAAGATGTTCTCAGGTTTTACTATCCCCGTTTTGAACTTGCATTCGTGATTTACCTGCACCAGGTATACCTGCACCAGGTATATGCAGAAAAGGCCAAAAGTCAGTCTTTTGTTACATTCACATACTAAACTCTTCAACAGGAATTCCTCCACTTTGAAGTGCGTGTAGGACTGAACATGATCTGCTCTGAGAGCAATTGGAAGCTCTACCAGAGAGCTGGGTATATGGAAGCAGCTGCCATCCTTGGAACATCACCTTACTGCAGTCCCCCTGTTCCCCAACACTCACTCTTGTTCTAACTTGCATCCTCTGCAGGATCATGCTCCGGTCTCTTGCACTAGACCAAATTCACCTTCTGCTTGGGTGGAGGTGGGTGGACAGAGTGACTGGATCATACCATGTATTTTTGTAACATGGGGTACAATTGCACTCAGTTTTATTATGTTTCTAACTAATGTAGATTTGCCTGGATTCTGAAAAACGTCATGATTAGCAGTGTAAAAGTACTTAGACAAAAAGGGATGATGCAAACAGCCAGGATAATGCTGATAAATGGGCATTGGACAGGTACCATCTAGAAAAGCGATAAAGATAAAACAATGCACATCTAAAAGAAACCACAACCTAAGAGTAACAATGGCTATGGGGTAACTGGGTTGGAATAAGCAGGCTACAACGTTACAGAAACTGGCAAATTGATGGCAGGGTATCATACTTGGGAACTCTCCGGATTTGACCCAGAGACTCCAGACTTCCAAAGGAATTGCCGGATCTCTGGTGAAACCCAGGAAAACTCTGGCTACATAGCTAAGATGGCCCATTAGAGACCTGGAAGAGAACGTCACCAGGTCCCGTGCAGGCAGGCAAAATGAGGATAATTGGTGTGCAGCTGAAAGGGGAGGAAGAGTTATGTTGTCTGCAAACAGTGTCAGCCAACATACCTGTGAAACCCCACCCTGGAGTGCATGTCTTGCATGGGTAGGCCCATAAAAGTATTTATAACCTCTTTGGTGCAGGGACCCTAACTAGCTTGTCCACTTCCCCTAACTCCCATGGTGTGGAACCTTTTTGACTGGGGCAGAAAGGGGTCCTCTCAGGTCCCAGCGCGCGGTGACTGACTTCCTTTTCTGAATTCCCTGGGTGAGGTGAATTTACATTACACTGTGTGCTCTGTGCTCAAAGAAGAAGTACGGACTACTGGGTTAGTGTCCAATACAATAACTTTACTGACGACAATGATGGCTTTATGGCAAAATAAACAAGAATGTCCAGCACCACAGTTCTCCCTCTCTCTCTCTCTCTCTTTTGACAATTCTGTATCTGTGCAAGAATCTTTTAGAAAGACTGGAAATCCAGCCACCCTCCTGGCTTAGGCTGAGCAGTGGTCCCCTTTGGTTAGGGCCCCTTTAGTGGGCAGGAAACCCTTCCTTGACGGCAAAAGTCTGTCTTTGCACAGAGAGTGAATTTCTCTTTTTTCCCCAGGGGTTGTGAAGACTCTGATTGGGTGTTCTCCTTTTATGAATGAGTTCTTACTCACAGTTAGATGTCCTTGATCTTGGTGAGGATCCCTAATGGAAGGAATTCTGTATGGAACTACAGGTCACCCAGATCCACTGATGTGTTGGAAGAGAAGCAGAATAACACTTCCTCCCAGGTATTGGAAATCAATTTCTTCTGTTCCCCAAAAGGAAATAACACTGGAAATCCCTTGCAATGGGTCACCACCACTTCAGGGGCAGGTCTTCCCTATCTGCTGGATATCATCCCGCAGCCGAGATGTTTCAACTCAAGGTTCCCCAATCCCTGAGTCTCAGAAAGGACCAGATGTTCAGCAGTGTTAGGATTTGTAAGTGGGCCCTTTGGCCGAAGTGAGAGGTGGTACCGGCCAGGGGAGGAGCCCCGCTGAGCCTCACCATCAGGAGGTGGCGCCTCGGCTGCGGGATGATATCCAGCAGATGTATGGATGGAGAAAGAGAGGGTGACCCCAGGAGGCGGGACACGGAATGACAGCGCAGATGCTGACGTCAGACTAATCTCGAAAGACTGGAGTCAGCCTATAACTGCGGCACTACTCGAGGAGCTGGGGTGCCAGGGAAAAAGTTACAGTCACTGTAGTACTCTGGGTCCGTAGATATGGTACACAAGAGGGTTCCTCGGTGGGAGATCCCAGTAGCGGTCCGCAGAGTGGAGTACACCGGTGAGGGTTCCTCTAGAGATATCACAGCACGGGTCCACAGAGCAGGGTAGACCCGGAGGTGGCTCCTCTAAGAATAATGGCAATGATCCGCAGAGCGGGATACACCGGAGAGGGTTCCCATGTAGATATTACAACAGGGTTCCACAGTGTGGAACTCACAGCAACTGAAGACAAGTAATAGTTCCGTAGAAAGCCTCAGGAAGTGAAGCAGGCAGGAGTCTGGGTGAAAGGCCCTCCGAAGAGCGGATAGCCAAGAGACGAGGAACGGCCCCTGAGGAAGCTACCTGTTCATGCAACAGCCTCTACTTTTGGGAGCTGTTTAGATAATTACAAAGCTTGGTGGTAAGGTATGGATGGGGCAGAAGGGGGTGTTAGAGTATGTATAGGGATTTTTACGATCATCTACCCAAGCTGCCAAGGATGACAGAGAACCAATGAAAAAGACAACAAAAATTGAATTGAAGGAAAAGCAATATTCTTCAAGTGGCCAAGCTTCTTTCCTTGTTGGGCAGCTGGGATATCTCTTTAGCAAAGTGGATCAGAATAACTGAGCAGGCTGGATCGGCCAGTGGGACTTTGCTGGCTTCACCTATGTCACTATATTTCTTGCAGCTTTGTGTGAACGGTTTGGCAAAGTAGCAAATATGGAAACTTATGCAGAGCTGGTTATTTTGGTGAGCTGGAGCGTAATGAGGTTCTCATCAAATTTCCCAATGTCACAAACAGAGGAGATTGAGATGATATTACCGGCCAGGGTAGCAATGGGGGGGTTACATTATAATCTGTCTCGCTAATTCACAGACCTAAGTCAGTCAGAATGAGGCATCCTCCTTGAAGATAAGAAAGATTCAATAAGTCTGCATTTTCAATTTTAAAGGGGTTGCTGGGACAATGCAGAGACGATAAACCTGTCAGTAAATTATTGATTGACAAACAAAGTGCTTGCTTGAACTGCACATTGGTGGCATTTATAAAGGCTCTTGGACATGTCTGATCATTATTTTTAATGAAAGTGGCATTTTTATGTCTGATCTAATTGCAGTCACTTCAGCTTGTGCAGTTGGTAGTTGCCGTTTTGTTTCCTTTTGGCAACAGCATTGATTAAATTAACAAGAAATGTGTTCTTAAATGGTAGAAATTACACAATTAGCAACTATTCAAAACAAAGAGTGGATTCAGGCTTTGATAAAATATGTATGATTCATATGCTAAGCTGAGCACTTGAGGCCCAGTTCACTGTAGATGGTATTTGCTGTGCAGCAGATAAAGGCAAGTTAGAACACAGATGTAACAAAGGAAAAAAAAAAGCCCTTGTGAAGACGGCTTTCACAAGGGTGCGCTTTTCATATGGATTTATTTTCATCCTCTCTCTTCTGGGCTTTCCTGCTACTGCTGTTTGTGGATTCATTATCATCTTTGTTACATTTTCCAGCTGTGGCTGGCATGGACACTTCCAATTAATTATCACCTGCCACCCAGTAACTCAGATCCTTGCGTGGCAGTGTGCAAATTAAAAAAAACCAAGAAGAAAAGAAAGTTATTTGAGGATTGCTCAAATTAAGAACATAAGTAATGCCATGCTGGTTCAGGCCAAAGGTCCATCAAGCCCATTATCCTGTCTCCAACTGTGGCCAATCTAGGTCACAGGTATTTGGTAGGATCCCAAAGATTAGATCCAGTTCTTCTTGCTCATAAGCAAGGATAATCAGTGGCTTCCCCAAGTCTACATGGCTAATAATAGTTAATAGACTTTTAGTTTTAGTTTAGTTTATTTAATATTTGTTCAACTGCATTTTTAGTAAAAAAAAAAAAAAAGAAATGAAAGTGGTGAGCAATATAACCACATACATAATTAAAAATAACATTGAAATGAAGCTCAAACAGACAGTTATTATAAGAAGAATGATGGTGCTTGATTAAACTAGATAAATAAAAAATAAAACAATAAAAGTTATGAAAGATTTCACAAATAGCAATACCCAACATATATCAATCTTAAGAATGAATCAGCAGGGCCAGAATAAAATTCTAGTTAAACAGAATAATACTAGAGAAAAGAATACCCTGCTAAATAAGCATTATTTTCAAAACGTTTCTCGAAATAGCCATGTTTTCATTCTTTTCCTGAATTTATGATAGTCTGACTAACGGGGTACTTTCAAGGGCAGAGCATTCCTCAACATAGGGGCTTGATAAACAAAGAAAGTTTGTCTTCCATCTTCCAACTTGATCTCAGTAAAAGAAGGTAATTTTAACAAATCAGCTTGCAATCATCATAATATTCAGCTGGCTTATAGGGAATAAGAAAATTAGCTAAATACAGTGGGTGGCCACTATGAAATGCTTTAAAGAGAAGACATAAAATCTTAAAGTTTACCCTACATAGTACAGGTACCAAATGACATGGAGGTTTGGGGAGTGTTAACATTATCAAACTTCTTACCCCACAAATTACTTTTGCTGTGGTATTTTGTTCAAGTTGCAAATGCCTAGTTGATGACAATGTTAAGCCCTGGTAAAGGTCATTACAGTAATACAAATAATTCAATATTAAGGCATAAACAAGCATCCAGAAACTTGTCTAAATCCTTTTTAAACCCATCTGTGTTAACTGCTTTCACCACATCCTCTGGTAGCAAATTCCATAGATTAATTGTGCGTTGAGTGAAAAAATACTTTTTCCAAATTGTTTTAAATGTGCTCTCTATTAACTTCATGAAGTGTTCCTTAGTCCTAGTTTTATTTGAAAGCATAAATGGGGGGGGGAGGGGGGGAACGCTGGTGAGCACCACGGATGATGGATGCTTAATCTCTTAGCTTCTCAGATCTCCCTGCTCTTTTTAGTTATCTGTTGCCCTTTTTTCACGTACTGCTCACTTGGTCTGCTATGGACTTTTATATGATGTTTGCTACTAAGTCTGGGAAGACTGAGGCTAAGGCGATGGCAAATGTCGCAACAAAGAGAACCAAGCATAATCCTCCCACTCCGGAGAAGGCACCGGCTGGGCAGACCTCGTTGCTGCAGGACACTATTCTCCGTGAGTTGCAGCAGCTAAAAATTATTCAGCACCATAATATGGAACCACTTGTGTAATCAAATGATCAAACTGGAACTCTCGGATCTCACTGCTAATGTTGCAGCCCTGGCACCGCATTTGAACACGGTGGAACGTCGACTTGATTCCTGCGAGTCGGCTGTTGTAGATCTTCAGCTCCTCTCTCAGAAACTTACCTCTCTGCAACGGGATTTCGAGGATTTTTCGAGTCGCATCAGGTGCTATAACCTCCGTATTCTTGGACTGCCTGAAGGCCACGAATGTGCTGACATTCTGCCCTTTCTTCGAGAGCTAATTCCTGCTAGCCTGGGCTTACAATTTGAGCTCCTGCTGGAGATTGAGCAGGCTCATCGGATCCCCTCATGACCGGCATCTCAAGCCTCTCATCCGCGGCCCATCATTTTGAAGCTATTGCGCTATCAGCACGTTTTTATGATGTTAGTGGCTGCCAAGGCTAAATTGCCTATCCTATTTGACAACATGTGCTTGCTCTATGTTTCTGATGTGGCCAAGACCACCGCCACCCCGCAGGAAAGCCTTCCTGGGTCCAAGACCATGACTGCAAGAGGTTGGAGTGCACTATGGCCTGCTATATCCAGCTAGAATGCGGGTCACTCATAACAACTCTACTCACTCGCATGAAGAACCGGCTGCGTTGATTGCCTGCCTTGATGGCCTGCGGCTGACTTCCCCCATGGTCACTTGAACTTTGCCTGGTGCCGCCATTTTCTCATCTTCTTCCCTAGACTTTGCTCTCTGTGCCTGAGTCCCCATTTTGTGTGTGCGAAGAGGCTCTCCTGAGTTTTTTCTTCTTACTGTGGCTCGGACTTTCAATTCATGCCTGAGCCTTCTTTTCTCCTTTTGCAGTTTTTTTGTTTTTCTCTCATTTGTTTTATAACTGTTTGCAAATGGTTGGATGCTGTCTTCGACTCCCAACTTTTTTCTTCGTTTTCTGGAGTCATCAATGGCTGATATTTCTTGTGCGATGTTTTCGCTATCCTCCTTGGTTGGCGTGGTCTCATTCGCATGACTCTCCTAGACTTCTTACTTAGTAAATAATTTATGTACTGATATGTTTTCATTTTCCTTTGCTTTTCATATCATGGCGTATCGCCTGTGTTACTATTTATCTCTGTTGTCTCGGAGTCAGAGACATGTTGGTTCTCTGTTTTTCATTTTTTTTATATGTTCTTGTTTATTCTCCTTTTGAGTGTCCTTTTTTTCTCTCTCTCTAATTATCGAGCTGGGCAACAGCTTTGAGAGTTCTTTGTTTTTTGCGGGGGATTGAGTGGACTGTTTCCTTGCCCCACCACCTCCATCTCTTCTTTTTCCCCTTCATTGGGGGACACTATAGCACTCATTTCGGTGCGCTTTTTCATTTCTACTTGTTATGTTTCCTTTCCCCATTGGAGCTTCCTTCTGGATTTCACATTATGGTTTTCCTGATTGTCTCTGTCTCAGGGTCTGTCTCTTTTTATTCCTGGTTTACTTGCAGTATTGTATGTGCCTGTCATCTAAATAATGGCTACTGTTTTAAAACTTTTTACCCTGAATGTTAATGGTTTGAACCACTGCATCAAGCGCAAAAAAAGTCCTGACATACTTAAAATCTTTGCACCTGGATATAGTCTTTATGCAGGAAACATCTCTGTCTTCCGCCGAATTGCTTAAACTGCGTCAAGACTGGGTGGGTCAAGTTTTTTTTTTTTTTGCTTCTGCGGTTCATAAGAAACATGGGTTAGCAACTTTGCTCCATAAAGCATTGCCTCTTGAACTTATTCACCAAGAAACAGCCCCTGATGGATGTTGGGTTGCTGCAGTGGTCTCTCTCTCTACAACACTCATTTACTATTATTGAACATTTATGCTCCTAATATAGATGTGTCTGCTATTGATTTGGTCAATCCTCTACTCCCACTAGACCTTCTGCGTCTCATGCAGCAGTTCTGAATTTCATTTCTACCTATCATTTGGTGGACCCTTGGAGACTTTTACACCCCACGGCCAAAGATTTAACCTATTTTTCATTTCCTCACCATTCTTACTCTCATATTGATTACTTTTTAGTTTCTTCTTCTTTACTGCACGATGCTCATTCTTCTATAAATTCCCCTATTCTTATTTCTGACCATGTTCTGGTCTTTCTTTCTATTCATTGGAATCTACCTCTGCCTAGTATGCCAATGTGTGCATAGCTTTCCAGATAGTGGAAAGCTGAGCCCTGCTCTGAACTGTTCTCTGACATTCTCTGGCTCCAGTCCTCAGCCTGTGCTTCAGCCTCCATGCCAGCAGGGGACCTCCACAAGTTCAATCCCCTGACTGAACAACCCCTTCTCTCCTGCCACACCCAGACTCCAGTCCTATTTAACTCTGTCTATCCCATGCCTCAATGCTTTAGCATCAAATCCTTCTTGGCTCCCTGCTCTAGCCCTCACTGCCTTGCAGCTTTCTCAAGCCATTTCTAGCTTTGTCTCATGGCCTCTCGGCCTTCTGGCTTCAGCCTTCGCTTTTCCCTATCTCCTGGCCTCTGGGCCTTCTATTCCCAGCTTGACTTGCTCTTGCCCTGTGACAATCCGGCCTTCTGTTCTAAGCCTTGCTCTGTGGCCTGTGGGCCTTCTGACCCTTCCTTGCCTGGTGGCCTACCCTTGGCCTCCCTGTTTCCTGACCCCTGGCCTAGCTCTGAGACCTCCAGGTTTCTCCCTGCTTTCCGGCCTCTCTGTCTTGTCCTTCAGGGCCTCCCTTGCCTATGCTGTCTCCGGGCCCAATATATTCCATGTTCTGTGTAGTCCTTGTCCTGGTCTGTTCTGTCTTGTCTTAGTCTGTCTTGCCCTAGTCCCTGTCTCCAGTTCTATACTTGCTTACACTCAGCCCCCGACTGTTCCAGCTTTCCATTTCCACATATACCTGCATTCACTCCACTCTTACCCACACCCAGATCCAGTCCATGCTTATCCACACTCAGATACTGTCTATTCCATTGTTCTAGTTCCACGCTTAAATGCATCCAGCTCCATGCTTATCCTCACTCTGTTCCAGTGTTCCAGCTCCATCCTTACTACCACTCAGTTCCAGAATTCCAGTGCCCCGGCCCAGCCAGCACCTTGTTCCTGCATTCCAGCCTCACTGGACCATTCACACTCCATTCCAGCCCTGTGCCACTCCAGGCAGTGGTGTCTATAACACCCCCTCTCTAGCTGCCCTTCATTCACAACATAATGCTCATAGTATGGGAAATAAAAGTCCCTCATTTAGAGTTAATCATAGAAGAGGCTGAATTGGATAGAGTGGCTGTCATGGAGACGTGAAGGATACAGTTATACCAGTTTATAAATTAATCAGGAAGGACAGGGTAAGAAAAAAGGGAGGAGTTATGGTGCTCTATTTATATCTATATAAAAATAATATTAAAGCAACAAAACTGCAGGGCTTACAAGGTAAGGAGTAGGCACTGTGGGTTAATCTGGAAAGAGGGAATAGAACATCTATTTGTAAAGACCTTCATCACATGCAGATAGAGATTTAATGGAGGATATTCTCAAAATTGCTGTGAAAGGGGAGGTGCTATTGCTCGGTGATCTCAATCTGATTGGGACATCCCAGCTGCTTTGTCAGCTAGAAGCAGAGAGATCCTGAATTCTTTGCAGAAAGAATTGTTCTGTCAGTTGGTAACAGAACCCATATGGGAAGAGGCAATACTAGACTTGGTGCTGTAAATGTGTGGCCCTACTACCCCAACTCAACCTGTGTGGGACCAGGCGGTGGGACAAGGTAGTCGGTGGTCTGGTATTTGTGGCATTAGCGGGCTTCACGATCTTATCATCAGGAGATAGTATATATATACAGAGAGAGAGAGATCACATGATCTCCGCCTATGGTGCTCTACACTCTTCCACTGGCCAAGATAGTGGATGCCCTTTAATGGGCTCTATTCCAACAAATGGTACTGGAAACTACGAGGGAGGGAGTGACAATCGATCCAGTGCTCGCAAATGGGGACAGTGTCTCTAATGTCTGAGTAGGAGCTCATCTGAGCACAAGATGGTATGGTTCAATACTGCAGACAGGAGAGAGAGAACTCACATGAAAATCTAGGCTTTGAACTTCAAAAACACAGACTTTGTCCAAATGGGGACATACCTGGAGATTGAATTAGAAGATAGGGAGAAAATGGGTGAAGTGGAACAACAGTGGGCCAAATTAAAATGAGGTATTACAAAGGAAACAAATCTATATTTTGAAAAATAAGCAATAGTAAAGGAGAAATAAACCTATCTGGTTCTCAAATGAGGTGATTGAAAAAATAAAGGCAAAAAGAGCAGCATTCGCAGCATTCAGGAAGTACAAAGGATCCCAAATAGAGGAATACAGGGAAGAATATCTGGTGAAGCTGAAGGAGACAAAGAAAGAAATCAGGAAATCAAAAGGTCAAGTGGAAGAAAGGATTGCCAATGAGGTAAAGTGAGGTGACAAAACATTTTTCAGATTTTTCAGATATAAAAGAGAAAGGAGGAAGGCACAAGGTGGTATAGTGAAATTGACTGGTGACGGAGCAATATATGGAGAAAGACGAAGAAATAGCAGAAATATTAAACAATCTTCAGTTGGTGTTCACTAAAGAAAACTCTGGAGAAGGAACATTGTTGGTTGACAAGACCTTAAACAGGAATGGAGTAGATGCAACCCCATTTACAAAACAGTATGTATGTATGTATGGGAGGAGCTAGGAAAACTGAAAGTGGAAAAGGCATGAGGCTAGATGAGGTATATCCCAGGATACTGAGAGAAGTCGGAGAGGTGGAGTGGAGTGATGCCACGGGATTTGAGAAGAACATTGGTGGTCCCACTTCACAAGAATGGTAGCAGAGAGGAGATTGGAAACTACAGGCCAGCCAGCTTCACTACGGTGGTGGGAAAAGTAATGGAGATGCTGCTGAAGGAAAGGATAGTGAACTATCTACAATCAGGTGGGTTGCTTGACCTGAGCAGCATGGATTCATGAGGGAAAAATCAAATCTGATTGATATTTTTGATTGGGAGATTAGAGAATTGGATCAAGAAAGAGCGCTCATATAATCTAGTTGGATTTCAGCAAAGCTTTTGATACTGTCCTGCATAGGAGACTTGTGAATAAAACGAGAAGCTTGAGAGTGAGCGCCAAGATAATGGTATGGATTACAAACTGGAGACAACAGGTAATGGTAAATGGAACCTACTATTTATTTATTCTGCTTTTTGGTACTTCAAAGCAGATTACTATCAGATACTGGAGGTATTTCTCTGTCCCCAGAAGGCTCACAATCTAAGTTTGTACCTGAGGCCCAAGGTCACAAGGAATGAGATTGGAACCCTGGCTTACCTGGTTCTCAGCCTGCTGCTCTAACATCTAGGCTATGTCACCACTCTTAAGAGAAAACTGTATTAAGTGGAATGCGACAGGGATCGGTATCTGTTCAATATATTTGTGAGCGACATTGTAGCAGGGATAGTGGAGGAGTAGCCTAGTGGTTAGAGCAGCGGGATACAACCCAGGGAAACCAGGGTTCTAAATCCCTGGTTTCTCTGGGATTTAGAACCTTAGATTGTAAGCCCTGTGGGGATAGGGAAATATCTATAGTATCTGAATGTAATCCGCTTTGATGTACACTTTGAAATGCCATAAGAACATAAGAACATGCCATATTGGGTCAGACCAAGGGTCCATCAAGCCCAGCATCCTGTCTCCAACAGTGGCCAATCCAGGCCATAAGAACCTGGCAAGTACCCAAAAACTAAGTCTATTCCATGTTACCGTTGCTAGTAATAGCGGTGGTTATTATCTAAGTCAACTTAATTAATAGCAGGTAATCGACTTCTCCTCCAAGAACTTATCCAATCCTTTTTTAAACACAGCTACACTAACTGCACTAACCACATCTTCTGGCAACAAATTCCAGAGTTTAATTGTACTTTAAGTGAAAAAGAACTTTCTCCGATTAGTTTTAAATGTGCCACATGCTAACTTCATGGAGTGCCCCCTAGTCTTTCTATTATCCGAAAGAGTAAATAACCGATTCACATCTACCCATTCTCGACCTCTCATGATTTTAAACACCTCTATCATATCCCCTCTCAGCCGTCTCTTCTCCAAGCTGAAAAGTCCTAACCTCTTTAGTCTTTCCTCATAGGGGAGCTGTTCCATTCCCTTTATCATTTTGGTCGCAGAATATAAAAATAGAAAGTAAAGTATGTCTATTTGCAGATGATACTGTCCGCAACAGAGTGGACACATCTGAAGGAGTAGAGAGAACGAAAAGTGATTTAAGAAAGTTTGACAATTGGTCAAAGATTTGGCAGCTGGGATTCAATGCCAAGAAGTGCAGAGACATGCATCTGATGAGGGGTAATCTGTAAAAGCTGTATGTGATGTGCATGGATCAAGAGAGGGACCTTGGGGTAATAGTATCTAGTGATCTAGTGAATCAATGAGATAAAGTAGTAATAGCTAAAGCCAGAAGGATGCTGGGCTGCATAGAGAGAGGGATAATGAGTAAGAAAAAGAAGGTGATAATGCCCTTGTACAAGACTTTGGTGAGACCTCACTTGGAGTATTGTTTTCATTTCTGGAGATCGTATCTCAAAAGAGATAGAGACAGGATGGAAATGGTGCAGAGAGAGGCAACCAAAATGGTGTGGGGTCTATATTGGAAGACAGAGGAGAGGCGAAGGATCTAAATATATATACCCTGTAGGAGAGGAGGTGTAGGGGAGATATGATACAGACCTTCAGATACCTGAAAGGTATTAATGGAATGCAAACTTTAAACCTTTTCTGTTGGAAAGGAAACTGTAGAACTAGGGGGTCATCACATGAATCTCCAGGGTAGTTCACTCAGAACCAACATCAGGAAATATTTTTTCATGGAAAGGGTAGTGGATGCCTGGAAAGCCTTTCTGGAAGAGGTGGCAAGGTCAAAAACAGTAAATGACTTCAAAAGGGCATGAGAAAGATACTGTGGATCCCAAAATATTAGATGTTGGAAATGAAAAAAGGAGACCATAGAGATAACCTGTACGAGCTGCAGCTTACTACCCTTAGCAGACTGCATGGATGAAACCTGCAAGGAGCGGCAGTTACTACCTTAAACAGAAAGCATGGGATAACCTGCATGGAGTGACAGTTAATACCCTTAACAAAAGGCATGAGGGTAACCTGTATGGAGTGGCAGTTACCTCCTTTAACAGAAGGCATGGGGGTAACTTGCACAGAGCGGCAGTTATTACCATGAGCAACTTGCTGGGCAGATTGGATGGATCATTTGGTCTTTATCTGCTGTCTTTACTATGTTACCATGTTATTTTTTTTTTTTTAATTAGGGGACCTATTTCATCAAAGCAGCTTTCCATTTCTGAAAGGATAATGAAACTCATCCATAGGAAAATGAGGCAGCTTATGTTTTTGGTGGCACAGAGTTGGGCAGTCCCAAACTGCTTCATTAAATGTCCCATTATTCCCTATTCATCACTATTCTGCCTCTCCAAGTCTCTGCTTTGAGTTTGAATAATAACCTTTTTTTCTTCCTAGCCTATTCACCTCTGGCTGTTTTCCAGTAGCAAAATGGTTGAATTAACCCCTTCACATGTAATATTAAAAATCAACTGTACATAGTATGCTCAGTTTGTTTCTATAGATTATGGATAGGAGTTAAATAATATAATTCTCAAAGCTCCACTGAAATCACTAAAATCCTAAGCATCACTAAAATCCTAAAATCTCATCTTGCTATAGAAAGAAAGGAAATGCAATTTCTTTTTTGTTTCAAACTTCTAACAGAATACAAAGCACTTGGATGGGAAGGGTTGCAAGCTGAGGCAACTTTCATTAGCTTCAAGTCACTAATTCTATCAAGAATATGACATCACAATCAATAGAGAACCAAGTACAATTATTTTCAGCTAGCCACATGATTATCTCCGTTAGGCTGGCATGGCTTAATTACAAGGGCAATCTCTAACTGTCAGTTTGAGTGCACATCCTTGCACTGATATGGTCCTGCCACTACAATATCTATAACACATTAAACAATGCTGGTGAATGTGGAAGGTTAACGACCAAGCACAAAACCACAAAAATAATGGATCATTGCTTAGGATGTATATAGAAGATAGGCCATATGGATTCAGAGTTTTCACCCAGACGCAAACTAGTTTGAAGGCCACAGCCAACCTCTGCATGAACTCCTGTTTACTGTTTTGCACTGTGAAATGTTTATGAACAGACAAGAGTGTGTTTAGTTATTCCACTAAGTTTATAATGAGAAATCAAGCAATTAACTTATACTAAAGCCTGAGAGAGAGAATCAAGGCTGCATAGATGTGTCTGAAATCTGATAAGAACTCAGTGGGAGGGAACGTGGCTGCTTTCACAAGCATTTGTAGTGTATAAGGGGAGACAACGAGAAAGAGAGGGGACAGAGAGCTCTGGATGTGATGATATGGCTGATCTTTTGGAAATGTAAGCTTTTTATATCTATGTAGCAATTGTTATTATCTACCATTAATTCTTCTAAAGGATCTGATTTTATTTGTTCTATCCTCCTATTGCTCAAATAAACTTACTTTCTTACCTGGAACCGTGATGTCCTGACTCAAAGTTTGTGTGTAGCTCTTTGTGTTGGGGATAAGCTCCTGGATTCAAGCCCCCAGGTATAATCCAAGAAATTGCATCGGCTATTTGTGTAGGGGATAAACTCCTGGATTCAAGCCCCCAGGTATAATCCCAGTAATTGTGTGGTTTATATGAGATTAGCTCCCCCAGGTCAGAGCCCCTGGGCAGGACTCCAGTGTGTCCAATCTGAACCCTTAACAATCCTATTCTTTGCTTATGTAACAGAGGCATAGTAATCAGAATCAAATCCTTGTTGACAGTTTTCAAAGAGATCTAGTTGCTGAACCAGGGAAACTGCTCTCAAAGTTTCTCTATGAAATTCGGCTAAAGGCATACAGATACTTTGACACTACTCCACGAATATCGTAAATCAACAGATGAAGCCAAGAAAAACTTTTACACAGCAAAAATCCATCAATACCAGTTCAACCCGCGTGCCCTCTTCCAATACGTTTCTAGCATAGTTACCCCACCAATAAACATCAACCCAGAAAACGAGGATAAAAATAAATGTGAGAAACTAGCTACCTATTTCCATGATAAGGTTGCTAATATCCTGGCTCGCTTTACCTCTCCCTCTCCACCAGTATCCCTATGGTCCACAAGCACCATGATCTCCTCAGCCACACTCTCAA
The DNA here is from genome assembly GCF_901001135.1 of Rhinatrema bivittatum. NCBI lineage: Eukaryota > Metazoa > Chordata > Amphibia > Gymnophiona > Rhinatrematidae > Rhinatrema > Rhinatrema bivittatum. Next base: position 766,412,712 of record NC_042616.1, read on the forward strand.
ATTTCGAAACTACAACTGCATCTGAAATTGAAGCAATCCTCAAAAAAATTAAACCAGCAATGCACCCGATTGATATCATGCCAACAAAAACACTCCTCTCCATTCCTACAAGGATTGCCCCTCCCATTTCTAACATTATCAACAAATCCATATCGTCTGGGGTTTTTCCTACGCAACTCAAGCACACAATAATAAAGCCTACTCTCAAAAAATCTGACCTGGATCCCTCAGAACCTGCCAACTATCGTCCAGTCTCGAACCTCCCTTTCTTGTCTAAAATCATAGAGAAAGTCATCAACAAACAACTCACAGACTTTCTATACGAAAATCGATTACTCTTCCCATCACAATATGGTTTCCGTAAGAACCATAGCACAGAAACTCTGCTAGTGTCCCTCTCAGATTCAATACTCAAAACCCTTGATTCTGGTCATTCTTACTTACTGGCTCTCCTGGATATTTCTTCTGTTTTTGACACTGTCAACCACAATACCCTCCTCTCTCTCCTCTCACAAATTGGCATTGCTGGCACTGCCCTATGCTGGCTCCAATCTTTCCTGAAAGACAGGACGTACAGTGTCAAGATGGGCTGCCATGTTTCGAAACCCAGAAAACTATCACAAGGTGTCCCACAAGGATCCTCTCTTTCATCTACTCTGTTCAACATATACCTATCTCCTCTCTGTCGACTTCTGGTGAAACTGGATCTCCTTCATTTCATATACGCCGATGATGTACAGATCCTCATCCCCATCAACGATTCCCTCGCTAATGCTCTGAAAACTTGGGATACGGCTCTGGCTGAAATAAAAAAACTACTCACAGAAAACTTCCTAGCAATAAACACTACCAAGACAGAGCTCCTCATCATCACACCACACAATAACATCTCCTCTAACACTACTCTACATTCACCTTCAGACTCTCCCCATTTGCAGCAAGTCCGCAGCCTTGGAGTTATTATTGACAATCATTTCTCCTTAAAGAAATTCATCACGGCCACAATCAAAAATGGTTTCTTCAAGCTACATACTCTAAAAAGAATTAAACCTCTTCTACATCCACATGACTTCCGGACAGTGTTACAAGCTACAATATTGCCGAAACTAGACTACTGTAACGCCTTACTACTAGGTCTCCCTAAAAATACAATACAACCATTACAGATGCTACAAAATGCTGCAGCACGCTTAATACTCACTAATACTCGCCGCCATGAACATATCACACCAGCTCTCATGTTTCTGCACTGGCTTCCTGTAGCATCTAGGATTATATTCAAAGTACTCACACTCATTCACAAGTCGATCCATAACTAAGAGATGCAATGGTTCTCCGATCATTTTATTTTCCATACATCAAAGAGACCAATAAGAAATATCCACCAAGCTAAACTTGCCCCTTCCTCTCTTAAACACATCAAACACGTTGCCACAAGAGACCACTCTTTCACCATAGCCGGAACCAACATCTGGAACAAAATGCCCACGGACCTGCGTCTCGAACCCTGCCATAAGAAATTCAAACAAAACCTCAAAACCTGGCTGTTTGAACAAGCTTATACGCTATGAACACCTAATCTGAAATGCTGTTTACATGTTCCCTGTCTCCCTGAACCTATTCCCCTCCCTAATTTATTTTTCTCTCTGCTAATTTCTCCTTTTCACTCGCCCACCCCCGATTATGATTTTGACTTGCCATTAACTTATAGAATATGACTTTCACCAGTTCAATTGCTTTTTGTTCTTAACTGGTTTCGTTATTGATTTATATTATGTTTTGTTCTTAAATAGTTCTTAAATGATTATTATTATGTCCACATTAATTTCATATTGTCTGTAAAGCCTGTTGCTAATTTATTGTTTATTGTAAACCGAGGTGATGTTTTACACGTGCCGCGGTATATAAAAAAAATAAATCACTAAATAAATAAATAAATAAATATGATTTATTGAAGATTGGTCCCTTTTAAGAGTAGGCTACTGGCTTACTCTTTGCTTTGCTTTCATCAGTGATCATTATGGAGTGAAATTTCAAAGGGGTTCTGTGTGTAAAAATGGCAAATGTGCAATCAAGTAGCTTGTTTGTGTGTGTATATATGCAATTTTACAAATGTCGAGAGTACGTTTGGTTTCAAATGTACATTTTACTGGAGGGAAAGAGGGGTGGTCTAGGGGGGTTCTAAGGTAGGGCTCAGATATACATGTGGTAGTTGGTATTTTGTCAAAGATATACAAGTATATATTACCCACCTTGTTCATTCACGTTAACACCTGATAATTGATTTGTGCAAATAAAATTGGACTAATCTCTTGTCTGCAGTTTTTGGGTCAAAGGTCTTAGAGAAATGGTGGGGGATTCAGGGTGAAATGCTAGAGGGTCTAGGTGAACTGGAGAAGGACTGGGTGAACTGGTAGAAGTACTGGTGAACTTGTGTATTGGTGTACTTATTGGTATACCTGTGCATACTTTATAAAATACTTGCCTCATCTTTTAATTCTGGGTGTTTATTCAAGCAATGTCACAATTACTTTGTATGTAAAAGGTTTGCGCGCATGTTTATAAAAGTCAAGAAAGTATGTATTTTCTTGTTTTGGAAATATACATGCATACCAAAACAGATATGCATACTGTAAGAGCAGAAATATGAAAGAGTTTATAAACTGTGCAGCTCCTACTGCACAGTGTAAAATACTAGTATTAATCTCTGTACATACACTTATGCGCATAAGTGCTGTCCCACAGATAAGTTTGAAAGTTGGGCTCCAAGTCTACAGTATATCTGTTTATCTATCTATTTAGCTATACACACATACAGAAGCCGATATTCAATGCCACATAGCTAGGTAAGTCTAACTAGCAGTGGCTGAATATCTGGCTGCATTCAGCAGTCAGCACTTAGCCAGATAAGTACTTATCTGGTGAAGTGATAGATGTGATATTGGCAAACTGGGGGAAGAGCTATTTAACCGGTTATAAATTAGGAAGATAAATGCCAATATTTGGACTTATCCAGTTACATTACATTAACCGGATAAGCAGGTCTAACTAGTTATTTTTATGGGGATATTCAGCAGCCTAGCCATGCTGTTGAATATCCCTTGTAAGTTGTCTGGATAAGCTTTGTCTGGCTAACTTACTTAACTGGCTGTGTTTGAATATTAGCCCACAATGATTATGTTACAGGTCAATGTAAAAGAGCTTAGTGGCCTTAAAGGACAATGATCTTTTTTTGTTTTTTCTGTAATCATGTCAGTTATAGGGGGAGGTAACAGTATAGCTATACAATCCAGATGTTTATATGTTCTTCCCAGACTTGGATGTCTAATCAGGTGACTTCTCCCACTAAGCAGTGTTCTAGAACCGCCGCTGGCAAATTTTAAGGGCTTGCACAGTCTGTGTACATGAACACAATGGGTTGCAATTCCATAACTTTTCATCATTTATGATGACTTTTTGATTTCTCCCCACCCCACTAGCTCTTTCAGTTTTTGGCACACATGTGTTACTCCCTAAAACTGCCAAGTGATACTTTTTTCTCTTTTCTCACTCATCCTGATTCATCTTCTATCTGCACTCTGAAAGTTGAGTCTAACAGAGCAGCATTTCATTCACCAAAAAAAAAATGTTTTCTTTAACTGATAGAACCTAAAATATAGCGGTATAAAAGCGGCATAAAAACCTGGTGGTTCTAGGGTGTAGTGTTTTAGTACATTGTTTAGATTTTACTGTGCATAAACAGTAAGGAAGTAATTTTCAGAATGAGTTACGCACTTAAATGGAACTACTATTGTAGCAATTTTCAAAAGACATTTACTCCAGCAAAATGCACTTACGCGGGTAAATGCACAGGCATATATTACAGGAATTTCAAAAGCCTAGGTAATGTTTTAACTTTTGTTTTTAAAGATTCTGTTGGCTTTTTCATCTAATTTTATGTTAAATTTTAAACATTTGTTATCAAGAAACCAAAGATCTACAATGAGTTCCTTTATTGTAAGTCATATGACACTAACAGTAAAAAAAAAATTACTGTTGTCACAGACTAAACCACCAAAACTTTGAAATAAGTAGACAGAATGCAGAATTCTTGTCTGTACTTATTACAGAGCATCAATTTGTGCACTAAAATCATTTTTTTTTCTTTAAATTATAGAGCCTTAAACATAGTGGCAAATAAATTGCTGGTGGCAGTTCTAGTGTGTTCTAAGCTTAGTGGTTCTAGTGTTATTTTACTTTTTTTTTTTGGTTGTTGCAGCATATTTATACTTTGCAGTAATACTGGACCTGCTGCTTACAGATGTGGAGTTTCTGATCTCATAGCTGGGAATCACCTGACATTCAGTAATCCCTGACTATGACATGGTGGTTCAGTATTAAAGCACTGGCAGTAGTGGTTTATTCAAAGGCGACTTCAGGAAGCTAACTTTGCTGAGAGGGTAGAGTACCTCAAAGAGTCATTTACTGGATGGGATAAGCTAGGGGACATAGAAGAGCAGTGGGCAAAATTAAAAGGAGATATTTTAAGGGCAATGAACCTTTTTGATAAGAAAATAAATAAAGGTATGAGGAAAAAGAGGACATAGAGGTTTTCTAAAAAGGTAAATGAAAAGTCAAGTGAATAAAGGTTAGAGTTCATAAATTACAAGAGATCACATAAAAAAAAAGAAGATAGGCAACAGCATCTGAAAAAGGTAAGATAAGCTAGGAAAGTAGTCAGGAGAACAAAGGCACAAATTGGAGGAAATATTAACTAATATGTGTTCCCTGCCCAGGGGACAAGACTCTTTTTTAGCTATGCTAGAAGGAAATGCAAAAATTGGATTTTAAAATTCAAAGGTGAAGGGGAGTTTATTAAATTAACTCCTGCGCAACCTCAGCGGACGCCATTATTTGAAAGATGAACAAATAGGACTGCATGTACAAGACCTGAGCTCTGGCTTCCAGGCTAGGCCCTGGCATTGGGCCTGGATATGGGCTCATGCCCATGCATCAAGACCCAGCCTCTGGACAGGGCCCCCAGCATCGGGCCAAGGCCCTTGGCCTATGCTGAGGCTCAGGCATTGAAACCCAGCCTCTGGACCAGGCTCCAGTGTTGTGCCTGGACCCAGGCCGAGGCCTTGGCATCGAACCCTTCCCTGGCATCAGGCTTTGGTCTATGCTGAGGCCGAGGTCCTGGCAGCAGCCTAAGCCCCGGTGTCTGGCCTAGGTCAAGGCATCTAGACCTGGCCTCGAAGCCTGGCATTTGCGAGGTGCCTAGGCTGAGGTCACGGCAATCTACCATGTCCTAGGACTATGCAAGGTCAAGGCTTTGATCTGGACCTAGGCCTTGTCAATGGATTCATTTCAGACTGGGTAAGTGGGTAAGGGAGGATCCTGGCCCTGGCATTTTTCTGGGTGGGAGGGATGAATTAAATGAAATGAAATGCATGAAAAAAAAAGAACCTCAATATGAAAATTTAGAAATTAATTTTTTCTCTTCACCCATCCCTAGAATCTAAACAATTTCTTTGACTAGGTGACCTTTGGCATGGTTCTGCATAGGTAACTTATAAAGAAACTAATTGCGCTAGGTGTAGGCCCTAATGTGAGTGACTGTGTTAGAAATTGTTTGAGTGGGAGGTGACAAAGATAATAATAAATAGATTTAACTCAGAGGAGAGGGGTGTTACTAGTGTTGTGATTCAGGGATCAGTCCTTTTCAACATTTTGGTAAGCGATATTGTGGAATGACTATTGCTAAAGGTTTGCTTTTTTGTGGATGATACCAAAATTTGAATTGGTGTAGTAACTATGGAAGTGGTGGAAACCATGAGGAAGAATCTAACAAAGTTTGAGGAATGGTTTAGAATCTGCCAGCTAAGATTTAATAATAAAAAAGGCAGGGTCATGTATTTGGCTTACAAAACCTAATTAATGATACAGTATAGGGGGAAGAGTTTTGCTCACAAAGCAAGAGCAGGTTCTGAGGGTGATCAAATCTGATGATCTTAAGGTGGTCAAACAAGTAGATGAGGTGATGGCAAAAGCCAGAAGGATGCTTGAGTGTATAGTGGGAGGAATAGCCAGCAGGGAAAAAACAGATGACATTGCATCTGGATACAGAAGATCTCTGTTGAGGCCTCATTTGGTGAACTGTGTATGTATATATATATATATATATATATATATATATTTATTTATTTATTTATTTATTTATTTAACATTTTTCTATTCCGAACTTCATGACAAGCTTCATATCAGGCCGGTTTACATCAAACTTAGGGGTTAACTGAACAAAACCATATAACAGGAAGGCCGAAGCGCAGATACAAATAACAGGGAGAAAGAGCTTGGGGGCTAGAGTAGCCAGGAAATAAAGGACAGAAAAAACTGGAGCATGAGAACTTATGAATATATAGTAGCTGGGTCGGTCATTTAGTCTATTGGGCTAAATGAAAGAACTGTTGTAATGTTTGGCTTATGGGAAGGCTTGGATGAAAAGCCAAGTCTTGAGTTTTTTTCGGAAGGTAATCAGGCAGGGTTCCAGTCTTAGATCAGTCGGCAGGTTGTTCCAGATGATGGGGCCAGCTGTGGAGAATGCCCGTTCTTTCGTGGAGGTTAGACGAGAGGATTTAGTTGGGGGAACTTGAAGGGTTCCTTTGTGTGCCGCTCTAATGGGTCTTGCAGATGTGTATAGTTTGAGTGGGAACTGAAGGTCTAAAGGTAATTGGTTGTGTATGGATTTGTGGATAATGGTGAGTGCTTTGTGCAAAATTCTGTATTTAATAGGTAGCCAGTGTAGGTTTCTAAGTATAGGAGTGTTGGTTAATATCCTGGCTGCTGAGTTCTGGAGCATCTGTAGTGGTCTAGTGGCAGAGATCGGAGTCCTAAGAGGAGAGTGTTACAGTAGTCAGTTTTGGAGAATATTGTTGACTGAAGGACAGTTCTGAAGTCCTGGAGATGGAGGAGGGGTTTGAGTCTTTTCATGACTTGGAGCCTGAAGAAACAATCCTTCGTAATATTTTTGATAGATTTTTTTAGGTTCAAATGGTTATCAATGGTGATTCCTAAGTCTCTAACTTGAGTGGTCTGAGGAATAGAGGTTGTCTGATCATGGCTGGTAGAAAGGTCGGTGGAGATGAGAAGGATTTCTGTTTTGGCTGCATTGAGGACCAGGTTCAGGCTGGTGAGTAACTGGTTGATGGACTTAAGGCAGTTCTCCCAGAAGGAGAGCGTTTTTGGAAGGGATTCTTTTATTGGGATCAGGATCTGAACGTCGTCAGCATATAAGTAGTGGATTAGGTTAAGGTTTGTGAGGAGCTGGCAAAGAGGCAGTAGGTAGATATTGAAGAGGGTGGGGGATAGGGAGGAGCCTTGGGGAACAGCTAGAGTAGATTTGAAGTTAGGAGATTCTTTGTTATTGATAGTGATCTTGGAGCTTCTATTATTGAGGAATGAGCTGAACCATTGGAAAGCGTATCCAGATAATGCAATGTCTGAGAGACGAATGAGGCGGATGCTATGGTTCACGGTGTCAAACGCCATGGAGATGTCTAAGAGAACAACGCCGCGGAGATGTTAAGAGAACTATATATATATATAGTGCTCTCTTACCTAGCTCTTTGTGCAACCAAAGCACTAATGATTCACTGCTTCTGAAAACAAAGCAGATCTCCTCAATATGGCTGCTTCAGGCTATCATCATTGCTACAGATCACATAACTCTAACAACCAATGGAGTCAGGGGAGGATTTGATCAATGAGAATGCTGACTGGAGGATTTCAAATTTGCTCAAGTTTTGAGAGAGGCAGTTAGAGAGAGGCAGGGAGAACAGCAGATGAGCTGTGACTGTCCTCCTGGTCTGCAGTCCCCTGCAGATATGTTCACAGTAACTGGGAAAGATAAGCAGACAGCTTTGGATGGGACTAGCTGCAAGTTACTAGATGTTGCAGTGCCTCTGCTTTGCTAAACATTGGATCGCTGCTATTATCTGCTGCCCTGTGATTACCATGTCAGGCTGAGAGTTGCGGTCATGCTGCTACATTCTGACAGAGGTGCTTTTGCTGCAATGTTTATGGAGGATAAAGGCTTCTTGGAGTAGAGATCAGGATGCTATCTGATGGCTCTTTGAGAGCATGATTACTCTTCTCAGATACACACAGGGGAAAAAGCTTTGGTTACTGGGCTTTGACAATGTTATCTCAGCCTAGCTTGATGGACACATTATCTGGGTAACATTAAGCTAGGTTGAGAGAACATTGCATAAATCTCATCTTTGGCTGAGTTTCCTCATTCCGAAAGTCATCAAATCTTCACAAGAGAGCACTGTGCTGTTCGTCCGTCTCACTTTGAATGTCAAAATGGCCCCTAACCTCTACACTAATACCTAAACCTCACCTCGAGTTACTAGGTGGGCTTCCTATTGAGATATAAATACCTATCTAGTATGAGGGCATTATGGCTAGTCTCTCTCTCCCTTCCTCCCTTCTTCTCTCTCTCTCACTCTCTCTCCCCCCCCCTTCCAAACCAGCATGGGCAAAAACATTGCAATAAAGCCATATTGCACAGTCTAACACTAACAAAAAAGGTATAGTTAAAGCCATGCAATAGGGCTTTGCAAAACAGTGAGTCCCACTCCTCCTCTTTTTCACATTTGCATCACACCATGCATTATGATGCTATCACATGCATTAAGAGGTTTTCGCATGTGTTAAAGGCATTTAACACATGCAAAAATGCCATAATGCAATTTGATGATCCCCTTAGAATGCATAAACAGTGTTGCTCTCTGATTCTACGGCAGGGGGAAATGTGGAAAAGAGGATTTGCAATCAGACAACAACCAACAAGGACTGAACTTCATAATCTGGATAAACAAATAAGCATGGGGGTAGCTTGCTTATTACGGCAGTTACTACCCTAAACCAATTAAGCCGGATACATCACTTTGAATGCATATACTATGCATTGAATGGCTTCCTATAAAACATAGGATCCTCTACAAAGTTCTTACTATCGTTCATAAAGCGACTCACAAACTCGCGCCCATCATGCTAAGCTCACAGCTTCAACCTCATACATCCTCCAGACCCATCAGAAGCGCCTACAAAGGCATACTTTATGCCCCACCTGCAAAAACGCTACTAAGGAAACGAGCACTATCTTCAGCAGGCCCCCACCAATAGAACGCGCTCCCCCCAGATCTAAGACTTGAACCTAGTCATCAGGAGTTAAAAAAAAAACTAAAAACCTGGCTCTTCCGCCAAGCCTTTCCAGATACTTAACACTGCCTAGATGCTCGTATTCTCGCGTAATATATATTCAGTATTCAATCACATCAACCCGTCCCCTTGTTCCCTATTAAGATACTATGTTTTATTGTATATACTGCGCTTATACATACTTTATCATATTTAATATATACTTTATTGTATATACTGTGCTTTATTGTTTTTACTTTTACTTTCACTTTTATTTATTTTTATTTTTCAATACTATGATACCCAATGTTTTATTTGTTACTATAATATGATATTGAGTTCAAAAGTTTTTCTTTTTCTTGTAACTATTTCTATGCCATGTTCAATTTGTACTTTGTCTTATAGTTATATGTAAAGCCCCTCCCTTTTGGGCATCTCACTGTTTTATATAAACCGGAGTGATTTGTATCTGATACAAGAACCTCGGTATATAAAAATTAAAAATAAATAAATAAATAAAATAAAATATACAGTGTTGTTCTCTGCTTCTACGGCAGGGGGAAATGTGGAAAACAGGATTTACATTCAGACAACATCCAACAAGGCATCGATTTGTGCAGTCTGGGTAAACAAGCATCGGGGTAACTTGCTTGATGCGGCAGTTACTACCCTTAACTATAAGCCTTATGCTCACTTTTGTGATGCAACTCCAACATTACTGTCTGCATCAATGACAGGGGATGGCAGGAAATTTGAATCAAATAGTTACCAACAAGGGCCCTGAACATGGTGGTTGATGAAACAGATAAGTATGGGAAAATAAGTGGGAGCTGCTGGGCAGACTAGATGGGCCGATTGGTCTTTTTCTGCTGTCATTTCTATGTTTCTATGTAAATCAAGGCTAGGTAGGAATCGGGAATGGAGTCAGGAACAAGGACTAGGAATGAACACAGGAATAGGAACCAGGAACGAAGTCAGGAACAGGAATGAGCAACGATCACACAACATGCATGGAGACCTGTTGCCAAAGCAAGGGACTTGGCAGGCCCTGCCTTAAATAGCAGGCCCCGATGATGTCATCATCCGAGGCCATGGGTTAATTTCACGCCGCAGCCCCTTTAAATGCTGGCAAGGTGTGTGCGCGCGTGCCTAGGAGAGGCAGAGCGCTGGATGGTGGTGTCTCCCCGTGGCACACATGGGGAGACCCGCCGGGAGCCAGGGAGGTCCTCAGAGGAGCCAGGAACAGCCGATGAGGCGGGAGTTCGGGAGTGCAGTCGGTTGCCCATTGCCAGTAGCGAGGACGGGCCGGGTGCCGGAGGTAAGTGGACCCAGTCACAGGCCTGCCGTGGGAGGGACACGCAACACATCCCATAGACAATGCCATGGTAATGCTAGCCCACCCTAGGGTCTATGCAAGGCAGCTGGGTGATTAGGTCTGCCTAATAATACCAAGAAGCTGAGGCAAAGCGCAGAAAGATTTGAGAAGTAATTTGCCTTTAAAGAATATTTTGATCATACTGAAAATTCTTTTGAAAGCTGTGTTCCTTAGTCAAGGTGTTCTTAAAAGGTTTCTTGGTAGATAAGAAGGTGAGACTTCAGAGGAGTAAGGATCTCTTTTGAGGATTTTTTCAGAAAGCCCATGTAGTCTGAGGCAGAGAATGCACCTGGAGACTGCCAAGAGAGCTGGCTGGAGCCTGAGGCAGAGAAAGTTGTATGTTAGACGCTGCAAGGAAGCTGCAAGGAAAGCCATGCAGACTGAGGCAGAGTTGTGTGCCTTTAGGCTGCAGGGAGAGCTACTGGTTGGAAATCTGAAGCAGGGCTATGTGTTGCAATCTGAGGCAGAGAAAGCATGTGGAGCCTGAGGCAGGGCTCTGTGATGCAGTCTGAGAGAGGGCTGTGTGCTATAGGCTGCCAGCAGAGCTGTAATGACAGTGTGTGAAAATGGTGCTTATTGAAATTCTAATCTTTTTCTGAGGTAAGGAATTAGTTAAAATTAGGATAACTTTCTATAGCTGGTCTGCAATATTTTTCCCAGCTTTGATAGATAAGTGGATGTGAGAAAAGTGGATGATTGATGGTCTGATTCTGAGCTGATTTAATTGAAGTAGATATTACCTTAGAAAGAAAAATCTTCATTAAGTCCTACAGACTTCAGATTGTGTACCCTCCACCTGTAGATAAAGGTGCTGCAGTGTTTAATCATAGGACTTGTAAATAAAGGTATATCTGTGTTGTTTCCTTAGAGGAAAAAAAAAATCTTTGACATAACTTGGAATATAGAAGTCCTACAACTTTTTCCTGTCTTTATTAGCAAATAAGTGTGGAATATGAGAGAGAGAGTGATTAAATATTTTCTTTACTTTGTGATTTCTCTCAAAGCAAGCATCCTTAGACAGGATTGAAATAATTATTTTTTGATTTCTAATAGGAAGAACTACAGTATCATTCATATACACACATGCTAGCAATATTATAGACTGCGGAAGATTGGCAGTGTGAGGCAGTCAGTCTTTATTATTAATTTGGTTTGAGATAGCATAATACATGAACCACTGTATCCTGAGACTTCATGGTCAAGAGTGGTAGATCAGGTCCAGTCTGCGCCATCAAGCAGCGTGAGCTATTCCTCGATCACAAGCCACCAAAGCTTCACATCATTCCTGGGTCAGCGCTCTCTACCAGTGTTCACAAGCAGCGCTCTTAAAAATGATTACCCAGCAATCAATTATAAGTACGCACCAACAAACTGTGACACAATTTTGGGAAAATGCACTAGTGCAATACACATGGACATACAAGAAGTCAAAGTCATTGAGTTAAATCAGGTTTAAGATAAAAGCTGTTAATAGATACCTGGCGATTTCCAGACTCGCCTGACGGGCGTGTAAAAACAAGATAACACAAAGAATCAGATTTCTTGAATTAAAGTTGAAATTCAACATTTGTTCCCACTAAGAAGTAGTTTTTGTACAGGAACCAGTTTCTATTCCAAACTGTGTTAAAAATTAAAGTGAGTCGCATATGAAAAATTGTTTTCGAGCACTAGAAGTAAATTATTTCTCATTGAAATATTTGACATTATTGAAAGGTTTGTTTGTTCAATAATTACACCTGTTTCCTAGAGGTGAAGAACCTAGAAAATTATCCATTTGCCAGAAAAATAAAATCCTTTAATTATAAATGTGTTTCTGAAATCATTGTTCTATTTGGATTTATTTTCTGGTGAAGACACTCTGGGTGCACAAACTATCTCCATACCATCTTTGAAAGCAGAAACCCCAATAGCCGTACCTTCTAGCTACCCATGTGACAGTGCTCGAGACAGTTTGGTGCCCAAGGGTGTTTACAGCGCTTTGCCTAATCAAAACCCTGTCTAAAGATATCAAGGGTTGAGAGGAGCCATGTTTCTGTGTTAAGAAAACCCCCTGAAACCAAACTGTAATTTTCATCAAGGAAGTTATTTAGCTGCCTTAGGATCACACTCTCAATGATCTTTGCAAGTAAAGATAGTGAGGAAATTGGGCTGCAGTTTTTCAAGTCGGATGTTCACGATATGACTTTTTCAGCATCTGGGGCACAGATACCCACTTCAGCTCCGAAGGTAGATGATCTTCAAGTAGTGAAAGATTCAATATCTTAGCTAGCGAACCATTGATATAATTTCTGAGAATTTTTAATACAACTGTTGGGCAAGGATTCAAGGGACAGGATTGCAAATTCTTACCACTAATATAACAGCTGCCTTTGATGCCCTTAACAACTCCATTTTAATATCCATATTAAGGCAAGTTGGTATTGCGGGCACAATCTGATCATGCTTTGCACCCCCAAATTTTCTAAAGGAAACTGCGCAGTGTTTCCCTTCAGAAAATTAAGCTTTCAGGCCCATGTGTACAAAGTACCCATGCACCTACAAGCTACCCATGGGATTTGAAAATTGCCTCCAAAATGACTATTCATTACTATGGGGTAGATTTTAAAAGGAGCGCGCGCGGCGTACATGTGCGCACACTACTCGGCACGTGCACCTGTATGCCCAATTTTATAACTTGTGCGCGCCTGCAGGCGCATACAAGTTATAAAATTGGGGGTCGGCGCGCAGAAGGGGGTGCACAATTGTGCACCTTGTGCACGCCGAGCCCGTGCCAAGACGTGCTGCTTTCCCCGTGCCATACCCCCCCACTCCACCTTCCCTTCCCTTCCCCTACCTTCCACGCCTTTTCCCCCCTACCTTTTCCTTTTTTTTGTTTCAAAACTTACTTCAGCCCTGGGGCTGAAACAAGTTGCGCACGCCAGCCAACTGCTGGCACGCGATCCCCGGCCCAGTGGCCATGCGGAGGCCTCTGGCCATGCCCCCACCCCGCCCCCGTCATGCCTCTTTAGTAAAGGCTTGGGAGTTACACGCGTCCCAGGGCTTTACGCGCATCGCCGGGCCTTTTAAAAATAGGCCCGGTGTACGTAAACCCTCCGGATTTACACGCACAACCCTTTTAAAATATAGCCCTATTTGTACCACTATAGGTGTCTGGAATCATGAAAGGGTCCTGGCAGGGCCAGGGTAGTACAGCAGGAATTTTATTCAAGGATCAGCAACAGAAAACATCAAAACTTGTCTTCAGCAACACAAGCTGGCACATATGCAGAAAACAAACCACGGGAGGTGTTTTTTCAGCAAGTGGCATAGAGAAACCACACTTTACCAGTGCTGGGAACAGAAGATCAGAACGAGGTAACAGCAGTGTCTTATTGAGTTTTTCTGCAGTTCCCACTATGGGAAGCCAAATAGGGTTGCAAAATCAATGTATGAGGTCACGAGAAATAGGTCCACTTAATATGTCTGAGCACCTCCTGAACGAAGGAACTGGCTTTAGCTGGGTTTAGGCTGCTTTTGTAGTGTTTGTTTTCCATTGCCAGCCTTGCAGTCAAGGGGCTACTGACTAGAAGATCTGGACTAGACTGAGTAAAATGCTGAAATCCAGAATAACAGGCTTGCTTCCTGTTTGACCTGGGATTTTGGGGTTTAGAGACCTGACTCCATGTCTTCAGGAGAGAATCCAGGATCTCTGGACCCTGTGACATAGGCATCAGCACTGAGTTGATAGGGGAACAAATTCTTCCCCCCTCCCTCCCCAGCAAGACTGTCTCTCTTCTCTCCTGTGCCAGCTGTGTATTTTTATGCCAGCACCAGATGGGCACTGGGATCACTGTGGAAGCAAAGGCCAAGAGGAAGCAGCTCTCAGCTTACTGCTGCCTCCTCACCTCCCACTGTTGATTGATGCTGCTGAGTAGGAAGTGGTAAAGAGCTCAGAAGCACTTTCTCCTGCTTCTGCTGGTGGCACCCTCACAGTACCAGCCAACGGTATGACATGGGGGAGAGTGAAAGAGGACAGCAAGGGGAGAAAGAACAGGGGTGAGAGAAAGAAGGGAGATCAAGAGTGAAGGAAGAGAGAGGGGAACTAAGATTGGGGAAAAGTTGTGTATGAGTGGGGCGAGATCAGGGGTAGGAGGAGAAAGAGAAGGGGGTGAGCAAGAGTGGGGGAAGAGTGGTGCACAATGGAAAGAGAGAGACATGAGCAAGGGGGAAGAGAAAGCAAAGGGAAAGGTAAGAGTATGGGAGAGAAGAGAAGAGAGAAAAGGTGTGAGATGGGGAGGAATGGCTGAGAGGGGAGAGTGGGGAAGATAGGTGAGCAAAGGTAAATAGAATAAGAGATGAGGGACAGCAAGGTGGATAGAAGGGAGAGAAAAATGTATCAAGGGTGAGAGAGTGGACTGAGAGAGAAAGAGAAGTGAGCAACAGTGGAGAGAAAGGGAAGAGTGAGAAACAAAGGACCCATATTGATTGAGAGAGAACTGGGAACAAAGGGAGATTACTGGGGATCTGGAGGAGGATTATGAAAAGGGAAAGAAGACGCAGGACTGGTATGGCAGGGTATGGCAGGAATGGGAAGTGAGAAAGAAAGAAAGAGGACCTTGGATTTAGGAGGGAAGAATCCCGGGAGGTAATGTAGGAGGAAGAGATAAGGCATGGAGGAGAAGCACAGGAGAAAGAGTAGATAAAGAAGAGAAGGAATAGTAAAATGAGAACAGGCAGGATGGATATAAAGAGGAGACTAAAAAGAAGAGGAAAAAGAAGGAAAGAAGCAGAAGATAATAGAGAGAAGAAAGAGCAAATATTAAAATATTCGCAGCTGAAGGAAAGAGAGAAAGAAGGAGTGTATGCAAATCTGATGCATATTCATTGTGGATATCCTGAAAACCTGCATATTCATTGTGGATATCCTGAAAACCTGACCTGTTTGTGGCACTCGAGGACTGGAGTTTGCCATCACTGCCCTAAGTGTACAGGGATCATCTGCCGCCTAAATGCTTTCCTGTACAGAACTTTGTAATTTAGGGCTAAGATATGCAGCAGCTGCTTAAATCTCACATTTTCAACCACCTGTAAGGGGGGGGGGGGGGGGGGGGGGTTGTCCAGGCCAATCATTTCCCACCTTTGCTGCTGCCTATCTCTTGTCCCTGAAGTGTTAGGGAACACCACTTTATCTGCCCCATACTGACTTACCACTGATGCGGGGATGGGGGCTACTGGGCTGCTCCAGGGAAGGGCACTGAGAGATGGGCTTCCCATTTGCTGTGGCTTTCCTACTGCTGCTGCTGCTGCTGCTATGAGTGAAAAATGGCCTTCCCAATTCTGACAATAATTGGTGCAGCTTTTGCAAATGATGGAGTATACCACTGTTTGAAACAATGGCCCTTTACTTTACTGATGACCTTTCAACAATGATTGCATTCTGCAAAATACTGATCCTGAATAACTGTACAGTGCCCTACCTCTGAAGTATGGCAGGATCCCATCTCTGGATCCTTGGGTGTGTTGCTGCTGGGGCAGGGATTGGGTGTGCCTCATGATTTCAACTGCTTGCTATTCCTGGGGGAGAGGGGTGATCTTGGCCCTGGCAGGATCGTTTACTTCCTCTGTGGCTATGCTGATGCTCACCAAATGTCACATTAGTAACTAGGTTCTATAAACCCTCCCCGGCTATGCTTCCCCCTTTGACTTCATATCTATGACATGGCGCTTCTGAATCGGAAGTTTCTGCAATGATATGCCACAGAAACTGATTACAATAGAAAAGGGAGAGCTGGGCTGAATTTTGCTGATGCTCATCTGTTGCACTCGCACCTCTGCTGCTGCTGCTATTCCTGCCACGCTGCACCAAGTCTGCCTTTTTTTCTGCCTCTGCACCATACTAACAAAGGAGATGGGAGCAGGCAGTGGCTGTTCCAACTTCTCAGCCCACCCTGCATCTCTAACTGATTTTTTTCCTCTTAAAAACATCTCTTCAGAATTTGGTAGGCTGGCTTCTTGTCCTTATCTTGTGCCTCTCATTATCGCCATTGCTACTTGTGCTTGTCCCAGGCCTTTCTGAAGGAAGAAGAGCCTTCCTCTTTTTCTTGACGTTAGTGACATGATGGAATTTACTCAGATTACTAACGGGTGGGAGCTTTTAGTGTTGCAATCAACGCATACCCAAGTGTGGACACACACAGACAGCAGACCAGTCACTTTTGTTACAAACAGAGCACAGCGAATGGCTGATGCTTGCTGTCTATATGTATTAAGAACTTAATGGAAGAGTCACACACAGAAGAATTAATAGTGTCACAATGTCACTGATTCTTGCACAGAGAAAGAAAGCTGCCCTCATCACAGTTGGTCATTAGTCATTCTACATATGTTACAAGAGAAAATCAATCTCTGTGACTGTATGTTTCTTACATCCTACCAGCGTGCTGTAGCAGCGAAGTATAGTCTTACTCTACTGATATATAGTTTATTTCTGACTGAGAGATTATAGCATCTCTTGCTGCTAGCAGCACAGCTGGGATACAGTGATGGCGAATGTAAGAGCATACTTTGCATTCTCTTCTAAATTGGAAGCTTTTTGTTCCTAATCTTTTCCTTAACTCTGGAACTTTGAAAGAAGGAGCTTCAAAATCTCTGCCTTCTCTCTCTAAGATCCAACAGAGGGAACAAAATGTTCACTGACTGCTCAGTGTGCTTTCAGTTTCACTTTCACCTAAAAAAAAATGATGGTCAATCCAAGCTTCTGCCAGCTGGGATAAAAAAAAAACTGGTTGAAAAAGTGCTAAAACCTGATTGATCTTGCTCCTTCCTTGTCCCATCTCAAACCAGCTCTACTCTCTGGCTTTGCATCCTCTATAGACTTTAATGGGTCCAAACAGAAAGAACTGAGCCTATTCAGTTTGGAATTGCCAAACTGAACCAAAAATTGACTCATTTGTCATGTTTTTCTATTTGAATGAATCCAAATATACATCCCTAATATTAATTTATCTTAGAAAAGGTCATTAAGCAATAAGCAGAGTAAATGCCAAAGTTATAATTTAAACCAAAAGAAACTGGAAAATAGTGGTATCAATATAACAAAATTAAAAAAACAATAAACCACGTAATGTACAATGCCAATATTAATGAAATTTTGACAAAACCCTCATTGGTGAGCAGCAATCGTTCCAACACAACAATGTGTTTAACAATGTTCACTTATAAGGGCATATTTGCAATATACAAGTGTGAAATAAACTGCTCAAAAATATTTTTTTATAATCATATGGTTTGTCAACAAAGTTTTTTTTGAAGGAGTTTTTTTCTTTTTTTTTTTTTTCCAATAGTCTTAAATTTTCTTTTAACTTTTCTTAATACCTTTAAATATTATTCACAATGTTAAATTGCTGTTGGGAAGCAATTAAACGCCATATAGCCATGAGAAGGACACTTATCGTTTGGATGTCTGCAGCGGCGCAAAGTTTAAATGCCCTGCCTGGAATGCCCAACGCCCGACACAGCACGTGTTTCGTTAAGAAAACTTCGTCAGAGGCTCAAAGGGCGCAGAAGACAATATCTGTGTCTCTTTGTTGGTAACACTCCTCCCAGTATATTATAGAAGCTCAGTCCATCTTGAAATGCTGAGCTTCTATATGGCGTTTAATTGCTTCCCAATAGCAATTTAACATTGTGAATAATATTTAAAGGTGTTAAGAAAAGTTAAAAGAAAATTTAAGACTATTGGAAAAAAAAGAAAAAAACTCCTTAAAAAAAAAAACTTTGTTGACAAACCCTACGATTATAAAAATACTTTTTGAGCAGTTTATTTCACACTTGGATATTGCAAATATGTCCTTATAAGTGAATATTGTTAAACACGTTGTTGTGTTGGAACGATTGCTGCTCACCAATGAGGGTTTTGTCAAAATGTCATTAATATTGGCATTGTACATTACGTGGTTTATTGTTTTTTGAAACATAGTTATAAGGCAGGTTTTCAAAAGACTACTTAAGTAATCCAAATTTTTAAAGCTGTACAATAGAACCTGTGGCATGATTTATGATGGGCTCATTTCTGTTGCTTCTAACTGTTATTTCCAGTGTTTAGAAATAATTGGTATTTGCCATGAATAATGTAGAATTCATGCATAATTCTAGCTGATCTCTTCATTTGAGTAATGCAAGTAGAGATGCAAAAACTTCAAAGTGTAGTCTATGCCAAATTTGTTTATTCATTGAGCTGTTGAGCTTGCATAAATCAGAGGTGCACATGGATATTTGGGGTGACTATCACATTTAAACATTTCTTATCAGCATTGGAAAATAAGGCTGTAGGGCCATTCATAGTTGAATTCCTCCACCTCTTTGTCACTCCAGGGCTAGGCTTGATGTAATATCTACTACTTTTTAGCATTGTCATTGATTCTAGAATACTTCTTGTAGAGTTGTGGGAAAAGTAAGGCCACCTCATGAACCTATGCTTTCTCATTGCTAGAATGAAGGGTAGCTATGCAGGATTTCCTGTCTTTTCTGTACTGGTTGTCTCCTTGCAATAAGCCAATGGAGTCTCTGCATCATTCTGGTCTCTAAAGCAGTGGCTCTCAGCCTTTCTCCTGTCTCAGCACACCTTGCACAAGGTTTAATTCAACAGGGCACACCAAAGTTAATACATTTTAATAATTAAAATAAATAAAATAAGATTAAAGATAAAAGCAAAAACTAAAACGATATTGGATTTGTTTGAAAATTATGAATTATTTTCAACAAATCATAGGAAGGGTAGTTTTGTAACTGTCCACATAACATGTACATTGTACAAAAGATATGCACATAAGTCACATTTCCACTCCAACTCTGCCTTCTGGAAATCTCTCCTCAGTGCATGTAAATGTACGCAAGAAGCCTGGTTTTGTAGATTCTTTTATCCACACTTGCCCCTGATTCATTTTCAAAATGTCATTGAAACACATAAGATAATATTTTAATCATGTAGTTCACTTTGAAAATCAAGCCCAACAATTTTGGATTTATTAAAAAAATAAAATCAAATGATTCATGCGTATCAAGTCATGGTAAATCTCTACCTGATATGCCCCTCACAGTTTTTGAATCCAAGGTTGAATGGTTGATAAGCATACAGTACATGTAGTTCACATTTTATATCCATTAAATCTCAATCTACTTTTTGATTTCATTGTCCTGAAAGTAGAAAAATGTAGTCTCACATAAATAAGATCTAGCAAAAGGGAATAAAATATTCCATGCTTTATTAGCGATTGCTGGGTACTCATTTCTAACAGCGGTCCAAACAACATCCAAAGAAAGGCTGTTAAACCCCAATGTCAACGTATCCGCAGGTAACGTGATCAGTTTGTCACATTCTGTAGAAGTAAGAACCTCTGCATTTTTATACTACATTCATTGCATGTGCCATTTGATGATGATAACTATTCTATCCCAGTACTTGAGATAAAAGGAAAATATTTTTCTAAAGTTGTTTCAATAGCTGATAAATGTTTCATGCACGTTACATTTTTTTTGTGGATTGTTACTGATTTGCAACATCTTTCAAAAATGGAAAATCTGTTGAATCGCTTTGCTTTGAAGACGATTTCAATACAGATAATTTGTTTGAGAAACCACTTATTTTGTCACTAGCTGAGATCACATTTTCTTTTCCACCTTTCATACTAGCATTCAGGGTAGTAAGTTTGAGGAAAATGTCTGCCAGATAGGATGACACTGCACAGCAGAATGAGCCATTTAATTTTTCTGAGAAATCAGAAAAAAATTTAGCCCAATTGTTATAAACAAAAATGGCTGCAGAATTTAGGCATCAGACCACATATTATATTTCCTGAAATTATACTGAAGGAGAGTTACAGAGATAGATGACAATTTTACTCTTTAAGAAGAGTTTAAAAAAATTATTGCATTGCAACTTTGAGCTAGCTCCAAGATACTATTTGAAATTCTGCCATTGTATTTCAGCATGAAGTAGTGGTGTTTTATCTTCTGCCTGCAAAATCTCTCAAATAACCTGCTTTTCATTGGATGATATTTTATATTATTTATCATCTTTATGACAAAGGAGAGAACTTCTGCCATTACAGTTTCTTGATGTAAAAAACAATGAGTAGTTATTAAAGAAGTATTCTCTTTTTTTTTTTTTTTTGCGAAGGCTAACAATCCTTTGAACTGCCACTAGCGGGACTATTGTAAAGATAAATTCGATTTTGACAAAAAAGATCTTTTTGCATATTTCCAAATCAGAAATTATAACACCACCGTATTATGTCATGTAGAGCCTAGCTACTCCTCTTCGACCTTTCTAGAGCAGCTCGAAATTTCTAAAACAAATAAAGAGTCTTTGTCATGTTTTTATACATTTTTGCATAACTACAGATCATACACAGCTCTTAAAGTGATGCCAATATGTGGCAGAAGGACCTAGTGATCCCACTTTCAGAAGACAATTTGCAGGTCTTTAATGCAGTGATTTATTGTATTATTAAAAATGTGATGTTACATGAAATGTATCTGCAAATTATGTGCAATTTATTTCTCCTTTAAGGGCACGTAGAGCTGGGATAGTAGAGTCTAGTAAGTGTCTGAAAAGCCACTGAAAAGTCATGAGTTATGCTATGTTAATACATTGTTTTGGGGAGTGAAATAACAACTCATCCCCATTTAGGGGTGGGAAGAGCCCAACCAGTGTGGTGCTCTGCCTCCAGAGCCCAAGGAAGTGCTCATGGACAAGGGTGGAGCCTGGGGGTAGGGCCAGCAACCACAATATAAGGGTGGGCCAGCCCGCCTACTAGCTTCTTCTTTTGGTGACTTTTGCAGTTCAGGAATAGCTGCGAGCTGAGTATTCAGACATTTTGCGGTCAATCATATAGTGTTCAAGCGGTGGGGTTTTTTGTATTTTTCTTTAGATCCAGCTGATTGGGCTATCGAGAATCACCTGCTCTTGGGTGGGCTGTGGTCTGCCATCCAGTGGATCTTCCTGGGTGGACCTAGCTATAGGCGGCCTACCTCACAATTTAGTCTCAACTCTTTTGTCCTGGTTTGAAAGAGGAGCTGATGCAGCATGGAAGGGTGTGAGCATAGGCCGGCGGGGCTTGCTGTGGCATTTCAGCTTCTCTCTCTAGCTTTTCCTTGTTGGTTCTGGGGCTGGCAGCTCATCTGAATGAATGGGGGCCTGCTGGTGGTTCGGGTTGCAATGAGGACACCAGAATGGCAGCCGGAGAAAAATTGCTGCTGTCAGCCATTCCAATGCTGGACCTGGGCAGGGACTGTAGTCATTTTAGGCTGCCATGCTTCTATCCTTTCACTGGCCTTCTGTATAGTCAGTATGGCAGAACCTGTGCATGTGTCTGCTCCTGCTTCCAGTGTGGTGGCCACGTTCCTCGGCGTCCTCTCCTTGCGAGTGCAACATGTACAGTTGTCTGCTGTTGGTGGTCCTTCATTGATGCAGGCTGGAAAACATCATGGACCTATTTCAACAGCAATTTTGCAGTTGGTATCTCAGCCTGGTATATAAGTGCATTTGGCAGCCATTTTGTTGAAAGCAGCAATTTTGGTTCCAGCTATAATGACCGTCTTAAGGCTTGCTACATACATGATTATTGTGTGCATGCACTTAGCAGTGCCGACATATATTTTTCCTACTATTATGGAAAAGCATTCAAATTTTCCCTTTTTGTGAGGTTTGCTTTACTTCTACATTGCTTTCAATGTCTGCTAGATTCACTGCACTGTCATATTACTGCCACTGTATCTGTATAATATGCCAATCTGCCTGCCACATGTCTTCTCCCCAAAAGTTAGAAATGAAAGATTTCAACACATTTCTCTAGATATTGACTGTCTCCGTCTGCTCAGGCTCAGCATCAGAGTTATGGGCTGGGCAGCATTTTGTACTTCCCCTCTGGTTTAGGAAATCTTTGTCTTTCCCTCTCAGAAGCACGGAAAACCACCTGGTGTGTGTGCAGTCTGGCATGGGGGATGCAGTGGGTTTTTTTTGGCTACTTCATAGAAACATAGAAACATAGAAATGACGGCAGAAGAAGACCAAACGGCCCAACCAGTCTGCCCAGCAAGCTTCACACATTTTTTCTCTCATACTTATCTGTTTCTCTTAGCTCTTGGTTCTATTTCCCTTCCACCCCCACCATTAACGCAGAGAGCAGTGATGGAGCTGCATCCATCTGGGCAGGTAACTCTATACCCTTAGTTGCAATGCACTATTATTGTTCTCGTGTGCTGGAGAAGATGCGCAGAGAAGCTCTTGCCAGTCAGGTAATCTGTAGATAGCAGATTCTCTTTGGGTCTTACACATGCAGCAGATGCTGGGTAATTATCCCATGTTGGGGCTTAGCATGGAGCCTTCTCCTCCCCTGGCACTCTAAGGGATGACTTCATGTTAACCTTTCAAAGTTAATATGTAAATTTATCTTCCTAAATTATTATTTAAGTTACAATGTTACAATGTAAAATAAGCAGCTTCTGCTCATTTTACATTGTTACATGTAAACCGATGTGATATCTCGATCGAATGTTGGTATATAAAAACAAACAAATAAATAAATAAAATAAATGTCAAACTAGAGAGGTTTCTTTTGGGAAGAATGAGAAAGTGGCCCAGGTGTGTGGCTGTGACCAGATGAGATTTGAATCCACATAGTATTTATTACTGAATTGTAGGGACAAGCCTCTAAGTTTTCAGAAGAGTATTTACAGCAATATACTGCATTACCGAGTTTCATTGCATTATTGCTGGTCATAAAACTAGGTTGATTGCAGAGCTTGTGCTAGCAGCAATATAGAGAAGTCACACAGGTCTATATATTACGAATAGGATACATAGAAGTCACACTGACACCCGAGTTTCGAATTTCAGAAATACAGACTTTGTCAAAATGGTGACATACCTGGAGAAAGAACTGGAAGACTGGGAGAAAATAGGTGAGGTGGAACAACAGTGGGTCAAATTAAAAGGAGCTATGACAAAGACAACAAATCTATATGTTAGAAAAGTAAACCTCACTGAAGCACTTACCAGTCCTGCTGGATAAAGGGAAGGGAGATACTCCAAAAGGTGCTCCGGTGGGCAGGAGAAGAGGTCTATGCCCTTGTCGTTACATCAAGCAACATATCCCTGCCATTTGCCTTGGTAGTTACAACTGGTGGAAAATTTTCTGGAGGATAGCAGCATCTCTTGGACCTCCAAAGGCAAGTGCAGGTGACTTGATACCATCTTTTCAACCTCCACACTGTGAAGCAGGATGCCCCTGTCCTGCGATAGTTGATCTGCACTGTGGTTGAGGGGAATGGGTGGTCCAACAGAGCTGTTTTTGATGGGGGGTGAAAGACTGATAGGCACGGACCAAGAGAGGGATCTTGGGGTAATAATTTCTGGCAATCTGAACATGGCGAAGGAACGTGAAAGGTGATAGCTAAAGCCAGAAGAATACTGGGCTGCACAAAGAGAGGCATAACCAGTAAAAAAGAAAAAAAAAAGGAGGTGATTCTGCACTTGTACAGGTCCTTGATTATGCCTCACCTGGAGTACTGAGGTTCAGTTCTGGAGCATGTATCTCAGACAAGATAGAGAGAGGATGGAAGTGTTCCAGAGAAAGTTGACAAAAATGTTGTGGGGGCAGTAACAGAAGACTTATGAGAGGCTGAAGGATCTGAATATGTATATCTTTGAAGAGAGGAGGCACGGGGGAGATATGATACATACCTTCAAATACCTGAAAAGTTTTAATGATGCATGAACAAACCTTTTCCATTGGATAGAAATCAGTAGAACTGGGGGTCAAGAAATGAAACTGAAGGGGGCTGACTCAGAACCAATGTCAGGAAATATTTCTACAAAACAAATGCTCTTCCTGATTCTAAATACCTCATAAGTGGATAGCTAAATACACAGTATAATAATATTCTTCCTCACATTTACAAAAATTATTTGTGTATAATAAACCATTATTATAGGCGTCATCAGAGAAAATGTTTTTACATTATAAGTTTTTCCGCCTTATATATAATCATCGGTCTGTGACCCTGTACCATACATTTTATTTTTTCTTTTCTTTTGTTTGCAAATAAAAATACCACTATGGCACAATAGAAATAATGTCCAAAATGGAACTTAGCTTGTGCATTCAATGATTTAGCAGAACATTAGTTGAAAACTGCCAAGTAGTCACCATGAAGTATAATTCAAATATTGCCCATATTTTTTCAGCCCAGCCCAACATGGGACAGTGTTTCAAACTAAGCAGTTCTTCATCAGGGTGCTACCATCTCATGTTGATTTGCTTAATGGCTGTTTTTACCAAATTTGGAATATGGGCCTGGGTGGGTCTCTGCTCCATGCAGCACAAATTAAGAGATATGGCTGCGGCTATGTTAGTGGGGAACCTTTGGCAAGTAAGGTTTTGCTGACGTAAGCTGTGGCGGGGTTGACCATTTCCAAGGGCACATAGCAAGGTGGGCAAGGAATACTATGTAATCAGTCTTCCTGTCACTGTGTTGCACGGGTCGGCAAAATCTGAGACAAGTTGCCAGTCAAGTCATTGGCTTATATAGTCGGGACTGGCCTGCTCACCACCCGAAAATTACATTGCATATTCATAAGTGACTCCTGCTCTTTTATGGATCATCGCATTACAGAGAATTTTTTACCTAGAAATTAAGGATCAAACTGTAGGATAACTTGAAGGATGAGGCTCTGATGGTCCATCATTCTGGACAGCAGAATGTGTAAAGGGGATTGGTTTGTCCAGCCAACCCTGTGGAAACTTGATGCTTATTGACTGTATGCAAACTGGAATTTAGCAACCAAGGAAGCAGGGCCGATGCAAGGGTATTAGGCACCCTAGGTGAACCTTCTGCCTTGTGCCCACCCCCACTCCACTCCCTCAGTCTCTGCTTATCTTTTTTTTTTTTTAATTTATATTTTTTAAATGTAAAAACATGTTTATTAGGAAACATGGATACATAATAAAATTCTGCTATACAATTCTGTTGTCTTCGAATATGTAATTCATACATCTTACACTTTTTGTTTTGTGTTGTCACCCCTCCATTTCCCCCCCTCCGCTTCCCACCCTCCCCCACCAGTCCATTGCTTATGAAGAATGAGTTGTACCAAGTATGGATGAGTGGTCTTGTTTGTTCTGCCAGGTGGTGAATCTATTCCATTGATTCATGTATTTTTTCATCTGTTGTCGTCTTAGGGCTGTCAGCTTGCTGAGATACCATACTTTTGTCAGTCTTTAGAGTACCCTTGTTCGAGGAGGTACTGCCCTCTGTTTCCATGAGCTTGCAATTTTAGCTCGAGCTGCCAAGATAACCTGTTGTATCAAATGTACATTCTGCTCACATATTTCATGGGGTAAATGTTTAGAAGAAAAATTGCTGGATCAGGGGGAACATGTTCAGTCATAATTTAAAATATCAGCCTGACACTCCATGAAGTTAGCATGGGGCACATTTAAAACTAATCGGAGAAAGTTCTTTTTTACTCAATGCACAATTAAACTCTGGAATTTGTTGCCAGAGAATGTGGTTCGTGCAGTTAGTATAGCTGTGTTTAAAAAAGGATTGGATAAGTTCTTGGAGGAGAAGTCCATTACCTGCTATTAAGTTCACTTAGAGAATAGCCACTGCCATTAGCAATGGTTACATGGAATAGACTTAGTTTTTGGGTACTTGCCAGGTTCTTATGGCCTGGATTGGCCACTGTTGGAAACAGGATGCTGGGCTTGATGGACCCTTGGTCTGACCCAGTATGGCATTTTCTTATGTTCTTATGTTCTTATTACCACAGTCCCAGTAACCCCTAATTGCCTCACATTCCCACCATATATGTAGGAATGTCTCCTTTTCATCACACTCCCTCCAACAGGTAACCACGCATGTTGAGTAATATCTATGCAATTTCTCTGGCATCAGGTACCAACGGTATAGCTTTTTGAAATTTTGTTCCACTGTTAATGCAGAAACTGAACATTTCTTAGCTGTATTAAAACAAGATAACAACTCTTGAGGGTTCAGTTTGGTGTTCAAATCGTTCTCCCATTGGAGAATATGAGATGGCAGGAACTCCAAATCTTTATTTAAGAGATTATAAATCTTGGAGATTGCTTTTTTAATTTTTCCCGCATGATCGCATGACCCTCAAATAATGATTTACCCCTGTTTAAGTCAATTCTCACACCGGTTTGAGATAAATAGTGGCTTAGTTGTTTGTAAAAGAAATTATCCGTCAGTGGTAGCTGAAATTTCTCAGCTAACTCGGCAAACTCTTTAAGTTTTCCCCTTTTCCACACATGCTCAAAACAAGTACAACCCCTTTGAACCCACCGATTAAATATACTCTGTGAATTTCCAGGCTCAAAATCTTCATTAAAAAATATGGGAGATTTCATAAATATGGCTCTGTCTCCCACTATCTCGCTCTTCCATCGATTCCAAATTTTTAAAGTGAGGGCAATAGTGGGAGCAATGGTTTCCGGCTGTTGTCTAAGCTTATGTGGAAGCCACACCAATGAATGCGGCCCAATTCCCACTAACAGGTCCTTTTCCAATTGCACCCTACGTTTGTTGCTGTCTGGTAAATTCCAGTCAAGAATGGAATGCAATTGCACCACTACAAAATATTTTAGCAGACATGGGACCCCCAGTCCCCCCTTATCCTTAGAAAGGCACATGACTTTACCGCTTACCCGAGGGGGGAGATGTCTCCATATGAAATGGAACAAATGCTTTTGCCATTTTTGTAGGTCACAGGCTGTTACCTGAATTGGTAAAGTTTGAAATAAGTAGCTCCACCTAGGGAGTACATTCATTTTTATTGTGGAGATTCTACCCAACCAAGAGAGTTCTAACCGTTCCCACTTTTGTAAATCTTACCTAATTGTTTTCCATAATGTGGCATAGTTGTGCTGAAAGAGTGCCTCAATGTCTGGGCCAGTTTTGACACCAAGGTATTTGATTGTCTTCTTAACCAATTTAAATGTAAATTTCTGTTTCAAAGCTTTTATTTCACTGCCAGTCAAGGTGATATTCAATAGTTCTGATTTTTCGATATTTAATTGATACCCTGATACCCCACTGAAGCACCCTGGTTCATCCACCAGATGCAGTAGCGAATCTTGTGGTTGAATGATAGTAAATAGAACATCATCAGCTAATAGGGACAGTTTATATTCGTGGGCCCCTACCTGCACTCCTTGTATTGCCAGAGAGTTTCTAATCTTCATGGCCAGAGGCTCCAAATAAAGAGCAAACAAAAGTGGAGAGAGAGGGCATCCCTGTCTGGTCCCCCTTTCAATCAGGAAAGACTTTGAATACCCCCCATTTACTTTTATGGATGAACTGGGATTGGAGTATAACATCATAATCCATGTCAGGAAATTTCCACCCAAGCCCATTTTCCGCAAGACTGAGAATAGGTATTTCCAATGGACTAGGTCAAACGCTTTTTCCGCATCAATTGTGAGAAGTACCATTGGCTGTTGTTTACTCTGTGCATACCAAATTAAATCTATCATTTTCCGGACATTGTCTGCCGCTAGCCTGCCTGGGACAAACCCCGTCTGATCTGACTGTATTAAGGAGGTAACAATATTACTCAGGCGTGTGGCTAGTATTTTTGCCAGCAGCTTTAGGTCCAGATTGATTAAAGATATGGGTCTATAGGACCCATACTGCGTGGTATCCCTTCCCGGTTTGGCTAAGATAGTTATCCCAGCCCTATTAGCACTGGCTGCGATCTCCCCCTCCCTCAGTAAATTACTGAATGCTGCTGTTAGTGGACATATAATAAGTGAGCTCAGGGTCTTATAAAAACTGGCCAAGAACCCATCTATGCCCAGTGATTTCCCCACTTTTAGACCTTGAATCGCTTTCAATACTTCCTCTTCGGAGATGGGCCTGCTCTGCACACAGCAGCTGAATATTCCCTAAATATGAATCTATGGCTTCTGGAGATATGTCCTTCCTTTTGGACTAAAGTTGGTGGTAGCATTGAATAAACCTCTGGAGAATTTTCTTGTTATCTGAAAATATCTCACCCGTTTCTGATCTTATTTTTAAAATTTGATTCTGCATTGCACGGGCCTTGAGCCTTCTGGCTAGCAACCTCCCAGCTTAATTTCCCCCTTCAAAAAGTTCCTGTTTAGCGCTGTCCATTTGAAACGCTGTTTCTCCTATTGATAGGTCTTTCAACTCCTCTCTCAATCTGTCCAAATGGATAGCTACATCAGGTTCCCCACTACATTTGTATCTTATTTCAAGTTTACTCAATTGGGACATAATTTCCGTTTGCCTTTTATGTTTTGTTTTCTGCACATATGCAGCCCATGCTATTAGTTTGCCTCTGGTCACTGCCTTAAAACAATCCCACAATGTGTTAGCAGACACTTCCCCATTATTGTTGTCCTCTAAAAAAAAATTCTCCATCTCTTGACTCAGTTCTCTACAATATTCAGGGTCATTCAATAAGCTGTCATTTAGCCTCCAGAATCTTTCTCCTGACTGTATGCCTAATTTCTGTAATGTTAGTGTTACTGCCGCATGGTCAGACAACGTAATTGGCGATATCTCTGGTTTTAATCATATTAGTGATATCTTTATCAACAAAGAAGTAATCAATTCTCGAATAAGTTTTATGCACTTTGAGTAAAATGTATAGTTACGCTCTGAAGGATGATATAATCGCCAAGCATCTATCAAGTTCCAGTCTCTCAGAAGGGTTTTCAGATCATTTCTTTGGCGTCTGGAATGACTCCCTCCTCCCCTATTCGAGTCTAAAAAGGGGTACCGGGTGATATTGAAATCCCCCCCCCCCCCTATTATTAAGGAGCTCTCCACCCACTGTTGAAGGATGGTAGACAGTTTCTCAAAAAATGGACCTTGACCTGCATTAGGGGCGTAGATATTTACGATAGTGTAAGTTGTATTACCCATTTTAAACTTACCTTCAGTATCTCGTACAATGGAGACAATATCTACTGTCACATTTTTTGAGAAAAGAATACCCACTACCCCGTATTTGTGGCCTACTGTGGCTGCGGCAAAGAATTGCATAGGGAATTGTTGTGAAAGCAGTAGCTTCTGATATTTCTTCCTTAGATGTGTCTCTTGACATAGGAAAATATCTATTTTTTTCCCTGGTGGCATCTTGTAATAATCATTTTCGTTTATAGAAAGAATTAAACCCATTAACATTGCAAGATATCATTCTTAATTCACCCATGATGAGAATGACTCCCCCATCCTCTGCAATGTCCTAAACTGCTCAGTGTATGTATTCAACTCTTTTCCCTTCCAAAAAGTACGGTATAGACCAACCTTCTCTTTCCATTTCGGTTGTGAAAAATTAGGACCATAGAGTGTCAGTGACCCAACTCCCCATCCTTTTTCTCCAGTCCCCACCCCACCTCCCCCCTTCGATCCCTCCCATATCTGGCACTAACACTCCCAGAGGACTAACGCCACACAAAAACCTTCCTGGAGGTCGCACCCCCCCTCCCCCACCGCTCCCCTTCTCCCTGTATCATTTGCTGTTAACATCCTCCACTCAATCAAAAACTGTGCTTAAATAGCATACCAAAAGTGATGTAACTAATGCCTCACAAATTCTGAACACCAATACAATGATACTAAGTACTGCAAATGCCAAATGGCTATCAACTGCTGACTAAAGTTTGCCAGAATGTCACACACTGGATCCTTCTTGACTCACGGCACAGATTCCCTGGGGATTAGCTGACCATCCAACTGTCTACTTAGGCGTTTTCCCCCATACTGGACTCTCTGCCATTTCTGTGGGGTCTCCGAGGGGTAGCCCAATGCGCGCATGTCTTGTCCGCTTCCAGTGGATGTTTCAATAGACCGGCCACTCGTAGCAGTTTGGAAGCTTCTTCCACAGTTTTGACTCTTGATGAGACACCCTGGATCATGAATTGAAGTCCAAAAGGGAATAACCACTTATAACGGTAGTTTCCTGCCCGTAGGACCTATAGCACTTCACGGAATTCGCATCTCTTCTTTATAGTAATTGGAGATAGGTCTTGGTATATTTCCACTTTGGCCCCGTGCCTTTAAAAATCTGGGGTTTGCCGCGCTTGCCGCAGTATTTTTTCTTTAAGTTCATAAGTGTGGAAGCACAACACAAAATCTCTGGGTGTGTTTCCTCTCGTTTTGGTGAGGGCTCTATGTGCCCTATCCAATTTAATCAGAGGGGGTATTTCTTCTGTAGTCTGATTTTTCAGAATAAGACTGCATACTATTTTGGTGCAGCCTGATAGTCTTCACCTTTAGGTATGCCCCTGAACCTTAAGTTCCCCCTTCTGGATCAATTCTCTAAATCTTCTAACCAGCTTAAATGCTCACCTGCTCCCTGTTTCAGCTCACCTGCTCCCTGTTTCAGCTGGTCTACTTCTTGCTGCAGAGCCGTTATAGCTTCACTCTGCTCCCCTGCCTGAATCTCTATGGCATCCATGCGGTCCCCCAGGCCTGCAAAATCGCATTGGAGTTCTGCAGCTATCTGCTGTAATTCATTTTTTAAAGTTCCCATGCCCTCTTTCAGCTCACCGAACTATCTTTGGAAGTCAGCACGAGTAATTGCTGACTCCTCGGTCTCCCGTGGTTCACTGTTATCTTCGGCTGGGAAGGGAGAGGCGGGCCTCTGCTCACCCCGATCAGGATCTGCCATGCTGTCCTGTAGCTGATCAGCTGTGGCTATAAATGAAAATTGCTTTAGGTCTGTGATTTTTTTTCTTGACGCCATCTATGAATCACCAGGGAGGAGTGCTGCGATTTTCGCCTGGGTTTCGCTATTTTTTGAGGAGGATGAAGCGAGATTAATAAGCTGGAGGAGCGGAGCTCGGAATCTAAGCCGCCATCGGGTCGGGTGACGTCACTTCCTCCAATCTCTGCTTATCTTGGCTGTGAGCAGGATGGGTGCTGCTCACGGCCCACTGAGTGTATTTCTTGACTGCGAGCGGGATAGGCTCGCTGCCTGCTGAGTCTCTACTCCTCTTGGCTATGAGTGGGATCAGCTCCGCTTGTGACCCCACATGGCTGTTCTTTGCCACCCCCTAATAGCTGGCACCCTAGGCAACCGCCTAGTTCACCTATTGGGTCACGCTGGCCCTGCAAGGACGTGGTCACTCTATGGTTATTTGAGAAGTTAGATGACATATTTGTTTATAGTATACTCATTGAATTATGCTGCAGCCATATATATATATATATATATATATATCCAATAAAATATATTTCTTGAATAGAGGAATGATTTATCATTCTTCCACAGGTCCAGTTGGAAATCAGGGAAGGGGTAAGGGGAGGGGGAGAGCGCTGTAATAAATGGTGCCAGGGAGGAGGAGCCAAGTTGCAACAGCCATGACTGAAGAGCTAACCCATCCCCATATGGGGGTGGGAAGGCCACAACTGGGCTGGTGCTCCATTCCTGGAGCCCAAGGGAATGTTTAGGGACAAGGATGGAGACTGGGGGAAGGGCCATAGATCATGATATAAGGGCAGGTTGGTCTGCCCACCAACCTATGCTTTTGATGGTTTTCCCCACCGATTCTGCCCATATGTGATGGCTTGCAATAGGTCTGGATGCAGAGGGGTGGAGAGTAAGAGCACTGAATATTTGCAGTATAGCTTTGAGGGTTGACTATTTCCAAGGGCATACAGCAAGTGCTGTGTTTAAAACTAGTTGGGCCATGCAATCAGTCTTCCTATCATTATCTTGCAAGAGTGGGTAAAAGCTGAGATAAGTTGCCAGCTGTAATTATACAGCTGAGACTGGCCTGCTCACCACTCAAATATGATATTGCATATTCATAAGTGAATCTTGTTCTATTATGGACTAGGATGATGTCACACTGTGGATAATTTTTTTGCTCAGTAATTAAGTATTGAATTTCAGGATAACTTGATGGGTGAGGCTTTGACAGTCCACCATATCAGACAGCAGAATATGTAAAAGGGATTGGCTTCTATAGCCAACTCTGTGGAAAGTTGGTGCTTATTGCCTGTTTGCGAATTGGAATTCAGCAGCAAGGCCATGGTCACCCTATAGGTATAGGTACATATACAGCTAACCATTTGATCAGAATATATTTGTAGCCATCAATGAGGCTTTAATCAAAAGATTATTGTGAGTGAGCTGAGTGTCAGTCTCTTGGGAAGGGTTCAATGAGGTACATATAATTGGCGTATCAGAGACTTGGTGGAAGGAGAAAAACCAATTGGACAGCTGTACTTTGACAGGCCGTGGGTTAATGTGAGTATAGCAGTAAGGTGTTTTATATTGATTTGCTTGCCAGTTATATGTTAGATACTTTGCTTCCTGTATAGGCCAGTTGTGGCCTATACAGTTTTATAATACAGACATTAATATAGCATGTAACAAATTTAAACTAATAAAAAAATTTTTTATTGCATTAAGAAGCCTTTGCAATTGATAGTTTGTTCAGTGTCATTTTCTCTCATATAAAAAGAGTTAAAAGAGTTTAAAAACAATACCAAGGTATAAATTATATCACAATGATAGGGTGGATCAACTTGATGGTAGGTGGGGGGGGGGGGGCGGGCGGGGCACGCATTATATTAGGGAAAGCATAGAGTCTAGC
This sequence comes from Rhinatrema bivittatum, assembly GCF_901001135.1. Lineage (NCBI taxonomy): Eukaryota > Metazoa > Chordata > Amphibia > Gymnophiona > Rhinatrematidae > Rhinatrema > Rhinatrema bivittatum. Next base: position 766,445,910 of record NC_042616.1, read on the forward strand.
AGGATCCTGCAGTAGATTAAATACAGAGTAGGATCTTTATGGGTAGAAATTCCATGTGTATAGCTGTGGGGGTATACTATCATCCATCTGGTCAAAATAAACAGACAGAAGATGAAATGCTAATAGAAATTAGGAGAGCTAACAAATTTGGCAGCACAGTAATAAAGGGAGATTTCAATTACCCCAATATTAACTGGGTAAATGTAACATCAGTACATGCTAGGGAGGTAAAGTTTCTAGATGAAATAAATTAATGCTTCATGGAGCAGTGCGTCTGGGTCAACAAGAGACAGAGCTATTTTAGACCTAATTCATAGTCTAATGCAGGATATAGAGTGAGAAATATTGATGGCAGGAGCCGCTCAGCAACAGTGATCATAGAATGATCAAATTTGACTTAAGGACCGGAGGGAGGACATTAAGTACATTTACAGCGCTAGCATTAAACTTTCAAAAGGGAGACTTTGATAAAATGAGGTAAACAGGAAACAACTGAATGGTACAGCTACAAAGGTAAAGTGTTTACCTTAGGCATGGTCATTGATGACAGTAGAAGAGGACCGGAAGGCTCATCTGCATACTGTTCCCAGCATCCCCTGGAGAGGACTCCAGAGGTCACAGTGAGTAATCCAGGCTTTGAACTCCACAGCCCCAGCTTTCAGACGCCCCACACTCTTTGCAGTAGAAGAGGACCAGAAGCACGCACCATTAGTGTGTGTGCCTGTGATAATAAGCAAGCCAGATGGAGTTAATTCTAGTTGCTATCTTTTCACCCACCCACCCACCCCTAGCTCAACCCTTGATTTTTAGGCAAGAGACACTTTCTCATTAAAGTTCAATCAGGATCTTATCTAAATCATACTATTGTTCCAGCCCTTATTGAGAGTTTAATCATCCCCTTGTAGGACACTAGGAGATTAATTAGTAAATACACCTATAAATTTAAATTACTCTAATTCCAACTCCCTTAGTAACCTAAACTTTAGGAACTCAAGAAACTTAAGATGAAGGCAGTAGTCCAGCTGCAAAAGGGGGGCTTTCCAGTCTTTTGCATTGAGCGTCACATGTATGATTTTTTTTACCTGCCGGTGAGAGATTGTATGTGTGCACCCAGAGCAAAGAGCTCCTGGCACTCAGAGAACAAGTCAGATCTCTGAAGGCTAGAGTGGCAGACCTGGAGGAGCTGAGGCAGGCAGAGAGGTACATTGATGAGACTTTCAGGGACATAGTAGAGAAGTCCCAAATCCAGTTTGGCAGCCCCGGTGCTGGCTTCAGCTATTAAGAAGAGGAATTGAATCATCTGAACCATCTGAAATTACAGAGGGGAGTTGTGATAGAGATGTTATTCATTGAGAAGAGGAACTGAATCTCCTATAATAATAGAATGTTTATAAATTCCTGGTGTTGGTTTTATTGAGATGGGTGGGTACACTGTAGGTTTAGTATGAGTGGGGGATGGATGCATGTGGGTTATAGGGGTTTTAAGATATATTGAACAGCTCTGATGTTGGTATCATGTGTTTAGTATATGTAGACTAATATCGTAATTTATTAGGGATGTGAATCGTTTTAGGACGATTAAAATTATCGTCCGATAATTTTAATATCGTCTTAAACCGTTATGGAACACAATACAATACAGATTCTAACGATTTATCGTTATAAATCGTTAGAATCGTGAGCCGGCACACTAAAACCCCCTAAAACCCACCCCCGACCCTTTAAATTAAATCCCCCACCCTCCCGAACCCCCCCCAATAACTTAAATAACCTGCGGGTCCAGCGGCGGTCCGGAACGGCAGCGGTCCGGAACGGGCTCCTGCTCCTGAATCTTGTCGTCTTCAGCCGGCACCATTTTCCAAAATGGCGCCGAAAAATGGCGGCGGCCATAGACGAAAAAGATTGGACGGCAGGAGGTCCTTCCGGACCCCCGCTGGACTTTTAGCAAGTCTCGTGGGGGTCAGGAGGCCCCCCACAAGCTGGCCAAAAGTTCCTGGAGGTCCAGCGGGGGTCAGGGAGCGATTTCCCGCCGCGAATCGTTTTCGTACGGAAAATGGCGCCGGCAGGAGATCGACTGCAGGAGGTCGTTCAGCGAGGGTTCCGGTGCCTCGCTGAACGACCTCCTGCAGTCGATCTCCTGCCGGCGCCATTTTCCGTACGAAAACGATTCGCGGCGGGAAATCGCTCCCTGACCCCCGCTGGACCTCCAGGAACTTTTGGCCAGCTTGTGGGGGGCCTCCTGACCCCCACGAGACTTGCCAAAAGTCCAGCGGGGGTCCGGAAGGACCTCCTGCCGTCCAATCTTTTTCGTCTATGGCCGCCGCCATTTTTCGGCGCCATTTTGGAAAATGGCGCCGGCTGAAGACGACAAGATTCAGGAGCAGGAGCCCGTTCCGGACCGCTGCCGTTCCGGACCGCCGCTGGACCCGCAGGTTATTTAAGTTATTTGGGGGGGGGTTCGGGAGGGTGGGGGATTTAATTTAAAGGGTCGGGGGTGGGTTTTAGGGGGTTTTAATGTGCCGGTTTTTCGATTTTTCGATTTTTAACGATTTTTAACGATTTTTCACGATATTTTACCCCCCCAAACGGCAACAATACGATTCCCTCCCCCTCCCAGCCGAAATCGATCGTTAAGACGATCGAGGACACGATTCACATCCCTATAATTTATGATGATATACAATGTAAAGAAATAAAGAATTGTATTGCATACATTGTAATTTTTGTGTTAAGAATAAATGTGGTGAAATATGATTATTGTAAATGACTATATGTGTTAGTATTGAACTTTCAAAAAGTAGTGAATGGTTGAAAAACATTTTTTGTGACCCCTTTATGTATACAAAGATTATTAAGAAGAGGGGAACAATATATTTCTCCTTTCTGTAAGACCATATAAAGCTCTCCTATGATAGGCCAATCCAACAACTAAACATCCTGTGTTATCGCAATAAATTGCTTGTATTATTTACACCATATATAGTTCAAATTATATGATTCTTGTTGTAACTAATATTCATGAATGGAGAGGAAAAGATGAAAGACTGAGTCCAAACCCAAATAGTACAGACATGGATCTAAAAAGCCTCTCTCTTTTTTCATTTATTCTTGAAAACAATGCTTTCTTCTTTTATGTATAGTTTTTTTTATGTTTATATAAAAAGTGACAATAATGTGCCCAATGGTGCAAATTGCAAATTTTTGAAATGAAATTGAAAATGCACTTACCTTGATAGCATGATCAATTTTCTTGCAAGCTGTGCAACTTTCATCCAGCTTTTAAAACGCCGAGTTGTCACTAATTAAAGGAGTTTAAATAAAAACGCTGATGCTGCAAACATTGCGCAGGATAGCTGCTTCAGGGCATGAAATCATTTTTTTATCACTCAACTTCAATGGAAGATCTTGCTCAATGTATTCCAAAAGACTGTACGGGTGTTTTAAAAGCTGGATGAAAGTTGCACAGCATGCAAGAAAACTGATCATGCTATCAAGATAATTACATTTTTCAATTTCATTTCAATGTTGTTGAAGGCATCACAGTTAGTACAGAACAGAGCTGTTAGGCTACTCACAGGTATTGGGTACTAAGAGAGGATTACCCACTGGTTAATACAGCTCCTTTGGCTCCCCATCAACAGGGAATACAACTTAAGATGCTGATGATCATTCATAAAACAGTGTATGTTGGGGAAACACACTCTATCTGATAGGCTATCCTCTTACTGATTTTCTGCTGGTAGTGTCTTCATTACATGTACATTGCTTACAGGAAACCACAGAACCAGAGCCTTTTTCCATAGCGGGTCCCGTATTGTGGAACACCTTATCCAGTGAACGCAGAGCTAATGCTGACATGTGAGCTTTAGCAAAAAGTTGAAGGCTTTTCTTTTTAAGCAATCATTTAATTCATTTTAATTTACTGTAACTCAGACTTTATTTTTAGTGTTTTATATCTGCAGGTGATTGTTTTTATGCTTTATGTTTGTTTAATTTATATTGTAATTGATTTTGTGAATGAAAAGTTGGAATTGTGGGGTATAAAAGTGTGTAAATAAAATAATCAAATAAATAAAGTGGTTAAAATAAAAGAGGAAGAAAAGAGAGGAAAAAGTACAAAATAATAATAATAATAGCCAAGTAAAGTTATTGGTTACGAGAATTATGATATCAGGGACATGTCTCAGATTTTGTGCTAGTCTGTACTGTTCCTGGTCAGGTTTCATTTCTAGCATGGTGACAGGATACCACATCTTTTGCTGCTATAACTGCAGTTTCTCCTTTTCCCTCAGGATTATACATCGTTTTTCCTCCTCATTCTTTTGTGGGAAGTCTTTGGTTTTGTATGTCAGCATTGGGAAATGTGCATCTCTGATGTCTTTGCATTTTGCACAGCACAGAATGAAATGCTTTTCTGTTTCTATTTCTCTGGTGTTGCATTGTATACAGAGTCTGACTTCCTGGGATTTCCACCGCAAGTTTTGTCTATTTATTTGTATTTCTAGTCTATGATCACTTATTCCGTATTTGGAGAGGGTCTTTCTGGGTTTTCTTTTTGCATTTGTAACCAAGGTGAGATATTCTACTAGCGTGCATTTTTTGTAGGGATCTGCAGCAGTTCAGCTAGTACTGTTTTCCAATTTGCACCTCAAATAGGAGGTGCATTGGTATTCTAGGGCATCCTGCAATATTTGCATTGCTGCCTTTTCATAGGCTGGGTTGTAGTTGTTTGAGTTCCAGGTGTTAGTGCTGGTTTGGTACATTAGATATTCTACATAGGGCTGAGTGAGTTTTTGTCCAGGGTTTATGTTATGTCATGGAGTACCTGGTAGTGGAGGGATGACACTAGAATTTGAATATTCTTTTTTGTATGGTAAGAAGAGGAAGTATCCTAATTCTGATCTGCATCCATTCTTAGGGGTGTTTCTCTGGATACGGAATGCCTGTAAAACTGCAGGTGTAGGATTTTTATTGGGGTTGTGGCATATTCTGTGTTGTTTGGAAGTAATGATAGCTAGGCTCCAGACCTCACTCCCATCTAAGAGGATTAACAGAATGAAGCTACTGAATAATTTACTAGTAGTTTTAATAGGGGTGGGGTTGTATTTGTATAGAGGATTTTTTATTGCATATAAAGCTCTTAGAGAATTTCTTGCATTGCCTTTATAGTTAATTTAAAATTCCCAAATACACTTAGGGGTAGATTTTTCACTTTGCGCGTGTGTATCCATATGCCTGTGCTTCCCGGCGCACTCCGGCCTTCCCCAGTACCCTCCCAGTCCGCTCCTTTCCGCTCCTTTCCCCTCTCCTCCCAGCCCCTAAACCCTACCTTTTTTCTTTTTTTCTTCTTTGTTACACAACTTACTTCTGCTCCCGAGCTGTCCTGGCCCACCTTTCGCCCCTCCCCGCCCCTTTTAAGAGGCCCAGCACTTATTCATGTACTGCGTTTACACGTGTGGCCGGGTCTTTTCGAAAATTCGCCTGGCGCACGCAAGGCCCGACCGTGCACGTAAACGCTGGGATTTATGCGCGCGGGAGGTTGAAAAATCTACCCTTTAGTCTCAAGCCAAGATATATCTAGTCAAGGTTGTGCTCAACTTCTTGTTTTATTTAGGAAGAATTTGAATTTGTGTTGGAGATTTGCTGGTCTTTTCTGGAAAGTCATATTTTCTTCATTTTTTAGAAGCCTTGATTTGCAGTAGGTGTCTAGCAGGTTTAAGTTTTCTTGTAAAAGTGCTGGGGTGAGGGATAAAGTGACCAGATCTTCTGCATTTGTCAGGCATTTGATTTACGAGTCATTTAGTTGAGTCTTGCAGCTGAGGGTCTCTCTAGTAGATACAGATATTGAAGAGGGTAGGGCTCTCTCTCTCCCTGGGTCTTGGGTGTCACCTGTTCTCTCTCTCTCTCTGTGTATCCATTCTGCAGCAGGCAAATATGAGAAATGTGTACACGTGGCTCTTATACTTAGCATCCAGTTAAATCCATGAAGGCATCAGATCTCTGAAAAGAGCTATCTCATTTCTAAATGAAGCCTGCATTGAGGATGTTTTTGTGGCTGTTTCTTCTTCGCCTCTTTGTAGCACGGTTATTAATTAGTCCTTGAGAAAGCCCTAAAGAGTTTCTAAGACTCTGAGAACAACTACCAAATGAAGTTGTTCATTTTCCATTTGCTTTGCTTTTCCCTAATTAGGTTTATATTTCTCATCAAGTCTTGAGATGTGAGATGTGGTTGTCATCCTTATGAGTATTAAATGGATTTTACAGTGGCTGTTGGAGAATGCTGTACTTTTCCATTGATTCCTGTGGAATTGAGGCGCAAAAATGCTTTGGCCACCCTTAAATGAGGCTGTGTAGTGATTGAATTGTAGGTGACTGTTTTTAGCTTCTAGAACTTAGTTTGAACTGACGTCACAGCGTGCACTTGCTCAATGAAGTTCCTTCTCTCAGTTCCAGATGTTGGTGATATCTTCAGAACGACTTTGCATCTTGCAAAAGGGCATTGTAATGATATGGATCATGTATTAAGTGATATGGAGCAGGTGCCAGTCTAAAAACCCGACTACAGGGGTTTATGTGACCTCTCCAAGATATACAGAGTTTCTGAAACACTTTTTGAAAATAAAGGACATGATTATTTGTATTCACCAAAGTAATAACTTTGGTGAATAAGATCTTTCTAAGTCCTGATTTTTGATGAATTTATTTATTTTATTGGTGTTCTGCTTTTTGGCACTTCAAAGTGGACTACATTCAGGTACTGTAAGTATTTCCCTATCCCCAGGGGGTTTCCAATCTAACTGGGAGATGCATCAAGCTGCGATAGAGCTCTAGCATGCGTTAAACAGTGTATATCACACTATAGAGCACTATTGTGGCAATATCGCACGATATGCACAATGTTTAGCATGTCCACACCATGTTACCCTCCCCTATTATAATGACCTTCTTTGCATGTGATTTACATGCATGAATAATGTGAATGCATGCAAAGAAGATCATTAATAGGCAAATTTATGTTAATTTTTTATTGTGGCCAACCGAGAAGGAGGTCAGCCATGATAAAATAACAACACATATTTCAAGCATGGTAAATGTGAGGCGGGAGCCCCAGGGCCCTAACTCAGATTCCAAGGCTCCTGCCTCACATTTAAAGTGCCGGACAAAAAAAATAAAACCTAAAAATTGTCATAGCTCGAGAAAAGTTTAAGCATGGGTCAAAACTGACCCCCTGCTCAACCTGAGGCCACCAGTCAAGGCGACCCTGAATGCCCAAAAGTTAAAAGTTAGATGAAGGTGCCCACACGGCTATGGTCCCCCAACCCCACCCCCTCAAAGGCATGTAAATAAATGATTTCCAGGCCCGGCTTCCCTGCCACCTCCCCTTCCCAGAATACTCATTGGGGGTTTAGGGGTCCCACCCCCTACCCCACAAAGTGGCATTGCTAAAATGAAGTTCCAGATCTCCAGGTTCCCCCCAAACCTTTAAAATTCATACCAAGTTCAGGGGAGTGCCTGGGGGGGGGGGGGGTGGAACCCTTTGGGGGGTAGGGGGTTGGGGACTCCTGAACCCCAGTGAATGCTTTTACTTTGGGGGGGGATTGGAGGGTGGAGCCATCACCGCGAAGGCACCTTCATCTAATTTTTAACTTTTGGGCAGTCAGAGCCGGGTCGTGTGGTGGCCCCGGGTTGAGCTGGGGGGGGGGGGGGGGTCAGCTCTGACCCCAGCCCAACCTTTTCTCGAGCCATGGCAATGTTTAAGTAGTCGGCCCTTTAAGGCGATGGCAGTCCTTTGAGGTTGGGGGCCTCCGTTACGTTAAAGGGCCGCTAGACACATTCTTTTCTCCCATGGTATTTGGCCGTGAGACAAAAGAATGCACCATAGATTTGCAATGTTTTTTTGGGGGAGGTGGATCCCACTATTGTGGCGACAGCCCCCCGCGATAGTGTTACACCTCCCGCAAAAATATATTACGGCTTAGTGGCTCTAGGTCTAAGTTTGCACCAGAGGTAATGGAAGGTAAAGGGACTTTCCCAAGGTCACAGAGTAGCAGCGGGATTTGAATCCTGGTTTGCATGATAGTATTATGTTGTTAAGTTCTTTAGTGCAAGCCAGTTGATTTTATTATTTCCCTGCCCAAACCTGTGCTTAAGGCAAGTTACAGTCCAGGTATACTAGGTAGCTCCCTGCCTCAGAGTTGACTTACAATCTTAGACTGGTAGATTCATCATTTCACTATAAATATAGCAAAAATAGTGCCACGATAAAAAAAAGGGGCATGGTTAGTCTAATTTTCTTGATACCACATCGGTATTTTTCTACAATGCAACACATTTATTGCACTACATGTTGTTTCCAATCAAAAAGGTTTTTATGGTGGTTTGGGGGGGGGAGGGGAGAGAGAGACAAAAAAGTTAACTATTGATACCACTGTATGAGAGGGCACTAGTAACTTGGGGTGGGTTTTGGGGCTAGTTTTACATGCACTATCTTACATATGAACAGCACAGTTGCCATCAGTAAAGATTTACTGTCATTTGGAATGATGAAAGGTAAAAGAAGAGTAGATTTGTACCATGGTCTCTCTATCTAGCTTGATGTACTTTCTACCTAGCTGCAATCAAGCTAGTTAGAGAGTAAATGGTACAAATCTACTCTTATTTCACCTTTCATCCCTCCAAATCACACAAAATCTTCACTGATGGTAACTGTGCTGTTCTTAAGTATGACTGTGCATGTTAAACAGCCCCTCAGAACCCACCCCACCCCACAAACCTCACCCTAAGTTCATAATGACCCCTCTTACAGTGGTATAAAAAGGTCAATTGTAAATGAGCCTCCACAGAGGAACTCTCTCTCTCTCTTTCTTTCTTTCTCTCTCTCCCTTCCCTTCTCCCCTCTCCTTCTCTCCTCACCCCCTCCCCTCCTGAACCAGTATTTGTGATAAAAACTGATTCAGCCAGTAACGCATAGCTAATGCAGGCATAATGCACAGAAAAAATGTGTAGTTATTTCTGGCATTAAAACCTGCGTTGTTGTGTGATACTTTATTGCATGCCAGGTTAACCGACCCTCATTTCTGTTTACTCTGCCCAAACTCTTCCCACTCAAATACTAATTTTAAATTTGCATACGCATTTTGTGATGTGTGCGTTACAGCGTTATCGCGGGCGTTAGGGCCCTAACGTGTGCGATAACACCCTAACGCATTTTTATAAATGGCCCTCTAAAATTGGTACCCCTGGCAATGAAGATCAAAGTGACTTTCTCAAGATTCATTATTCAGAGAAGGAGGATTTGGACCCTGGCTTCCCTGGCATTCAGCCTGCTGCTCACTAGGCCACTCATCCATACTATTGGTACTTGCCACTTCATCTTGTCCTAGATTGCATTTTACTCTGAACATTGATAGAATTAACAATTTTTGGCTTCATTTTTCTTTAATCCATTAAGTTCTGCATGCATTTTCCCAAGCCTTATCTATCTTCACAGGAGCCTAAAAATTGTCATGATAATAATGAAGATTCTGTCAAGAGAATAGACCATAAAAATAGTCATTAGAAGGAACAAACAAGATAGTACAAGAGGAAGAAGTGTCTAAGTGACAAGGGCAAACAAAAGGCTTAGACAACTGTTGATTAATAACTGTACTGCAGTGCTGCCAATTCTTGCATAGACCAGCTACAGCAAGCTTGTTTCACAAGCATAATAATGTCACGCATCACAAGCATTAAAATATAAAATACAAAAGTAAATCTTTGCAAAATTAAATTAAAAAACTAACAGGGATGCAGGTTCTTTTCACAGTTTTAAGTCAATTCTTCCAGGATGAATTTTCAAAGACTAATGCAGGGAGAGGAGTGTGTGTGTGTGTGTGTGTGTGTGTGTAAACGCAGCGTATATGTATGTAAGTAGCCTCTGTGTGTGTGGTTAACAATTTTTAAGAAGAGTGGGAGCACGCATGTAATGTAATTGCCAGAGCGTTCCAGGGCAGGATCAGAAACCATGTGCACATTTTATCAGCAGTGTACACACCTATGTCATCAAACATGCGTTTCTGCTTTAACATCTGCTAGTCGAGTTGCAGATCTTAAATCTTGCTTCTCTTTTGTCTGTAGTTTTACTTTGTGTGTGTGTGTGTGTGTGTGGGGGGGGGGGGGGGGGGGGGGTGAGGACTGGGCCAAGCAGTAGAGGGTGTGGGTGAATTGTGGAAGGCCTGGGTGAACTGGTGAAGGTTTGAGTGAACTGGAAGAGGTCTTGGTGACCTGGTGTTTGGAAATACATGTACAAGTAAATATTTTCATATGTGAGATATGAGCATGTATTAACTAACTTTATAAAATACCTGCCTCAGTGCATAAACTGAGGATTATTACATGCATACTTTACAATTATTTCACTTAAAATATATGTGTACACTTTTATAAAATAGGTATAAAAATGATATGGATCCCTGCCTAAAAAAATGTGCATGTTCTAAATTATATTCATGTACTTTTGGGGCCGTGATATGTGGTATTTTACAAACTGTGCTGCAGGAGCCACACAGTTTATAAAAATATAGGCACAACTTTAGGCACACCTACTTATGCATGGATGTGCTAAGTTATGTCCAGTGTTGAAAATGACTTCTCTATGGCGTTGTTTTCTTTGTTTCTTCATTTACAGTTTATTAGAAATAATATACCCAAACCTTTTTTGTGGCAAGCATTAATGTCCTATTCAAAGTATTCTGTGCCTAAAAGATTACTGCTGTCCTCATCCAAATGAAATCTCACCATCATGCATATGACACAAACTTATTCAAAGTAGTTAAACACCCACAGATAGTGTGAAATTGCTGGAAGACCTTGTGAGACTGGGGAACTGAGCATCTAAATGGCAGATGAAATTTAACATAGACAAGTAAAAAGTGATACACATGGGGAAATATCGTAGCCACGAGGGCAATAATCAAAGGCATTTCTGCGAGTAAAACAGTGGCTTATAAAATTAAGAATGTTGTAGAACAAGATAATAGGGACTGGTTGGTTACTTACCCTTTCACATAGCAGTATGACTAGGGGGATACTTCATGAAACAAACTAGTAACAAATTTAAAATAGATTTAAATGTGTTTGCAGTCATTGCATAATTAAGCTGTGGAAATTCTTTCCAGATGATGCTGTCAAGGTTAATAGTACAGAAGGGTTTAAAAGAGGTTTGGACAAATTTATGGAGGTCAGGGTCATTAACAACTATTAGCCAGGTAGACATGTTGATTGTCACTGCTGGGGGTGAGCAAAAGGGATTTGGATCTCTCTCATTAAGATTTATAGGCACATGAAAGTGATCTATTTGGCCACTTTTGGAAACAGGATGCTGGGCCTAATGGACTATATTGTAAGCACTTACCAGACTATTCTTGCATATATGCCTAGGGAATCACTATTCTGCTGTAAAATCAATTGGTCTTTAAATATATTTGCCATGTGAAATGTTTGTTGACATCCTGCATATCATTCATAAAGAATTAAATAATAGATAGATCCCATCTTGTTCAAATAAGATTGTGTACCATTAAATATGACTCATTGGGGGGCCGGGATGGGGGTGGGCCAATCTTTCAGTTAAGCTTGTTACTCACAAATGTTGAAGACAATTTTCAAAGAGATCTAGCTGGATTACTAAGGTGTTACCAGTTTGGATCTCCTGGGCTAAAATTTGCATCTTTCTGAGCAGCAAAATCTAGCTGCCTAGTATCACTGGATTCAGACCAGGAAAAACGGGCCAGCTCAGAGAAGCGATAGGTTGGGGAAGGGAAAATACACACAAGGAGGGCAATGTTATAACTATGCATGTAAGGCTAAAGTAAGTGAGTAAGAAGTACTAAATGTAACCCAAATTTTCAAAGCACACTTTTTCGTACAAAAATTAGCTTTGAAAATTAGGACTGAGAAAATTAAGGCAGGCTTACTTGCAGAATATTGATTTTCAGAAGTATGCACGTAAATTTACACACATATATTCTTACACCTGCTTTAGAGCAGGTGTGAATTTACATGCACACATTTACATATGTTTATTTATTTATTTAAAACCTTTTCTATACCGTCGTTAAGTTACATACCATCACAGCGGTTTACATACAGGCACGTTAATTAAAGTAGTTAAATGTGTACGGTAGTACATTCTAATAAGTGCCAATAAGGTTCGGTTACATCATGTCATAACAAATCTTATTTGTTGAGTGAGGTAAGTCTTGACCATGTTCATCTGTCAGTTACTTTTTACAGGTATAAGTCTCAAGTTCTGTTTAATTCTACTAAGTTAGCCGTGAGGTAAACTAATAAACTACTCCGACATACGTGTTGAGACAGTGCTTTGTGCTGGTAATCTTCTGCCTGTTCCTGCATACTTTCTATTCCCTGTTCTCTTTGTGAAAGGCTTGTTTAAAAAGCCAGGTTTTTAAACTTTTTAAAAAATGTTTTGAGGTCTCTTTGTAATCTGATCTCTAGTGGCATTGTGTTCCACAGTGTAGGGCCTACTAAGGATAAGGCCCTTTCTCTAACTTGGGTGAGTCTCGCTGTCCTGACTGAAGGAATGGTTAGGAGTGCTTTGTTGGCTGATCTCAGGTTTCTGTGTGGGATGTGTACCTGTAGTGCTGTGTTCAGCCAGTCTGCCTTTTCGTTGTGTATTAATCTATGTATTGTACAAAGAGTTTTGTATTGTATTCTGTATTCTATTGGTAGCCAGTGTAATTCTGCTAGAGTTTCAGTGATATGGTCCCTCCTTTTTTTACCAGTCAGTATCCTTGCTGCAGTGTTTTGTAGTATTTGAAGTGGTCTTAACATTGTCTGAGGGAGTCCCAGTAAAAGGGCGTTACAGTAGTCAGTGTTGGAGAATATTAGTGCCTGGAGCACTGTTCGAAAGTTTGAGGGGTTAGTAAGGGTTTTAGTTTTCTGAGAATCATGAGTTTTGCGTAGCCTTCTTTTACTTTAAATGATATCTTTTGTTTTAGACTGAGTTCTGTGTACATTATTATTCCGAAGTTTCGTACCTTTTCGGTTAGTTCTATTTTCTGGTTGTTTTAGAGTATTATTGAAGTTTGAATGACCTCGATATTTTTCCGTTCTAAGTGTAGAAATTCCATTTTTTCAATGTTAATAACTAGTTCCATTTGGTTTAACAGCTGTTTGATAATATCTAGGTACATGTTGGCTAAGTTTAACACTTTCTCTATTGTGTCCTCAATTGGTAGAATTAGTTGAATGTCATCTACATATATGTAATGTGTGATTTTTAGAAATATGTGCATAAGTAATTTTCCTGCCCCTAACTCTTCCCCCTAGGATGCCTCTTTTTAGTGCCCATAAAAATACACACATAAATGAGTTAAGAGCTTATTTTTACAAATACAACTCCTCCCCACCCAGACAATGTTACAAAGCCCATTTACATCTGTAAATTCAACCTATAGATTTGATTTTCAAATTTACACATGGAGTTTGGACTAACCTAGTGGTTAGAGCAGCGGGCTGAGAACCAGGAAGCCAGCATTTAAATCCTACTGCTGCTCCTTAAGACTATGAGCAAGTCACTTCTCTCTCTATTGCCTTAGGTACAAACTTAGAGATATACTTATTAAGCAGTGAGAAGGTTATAAGGTGTTGCAGAGGTGGACCCTTGGCCTGAGGTGGCGTTGGCGCCACCTGTGGGGGACACCCCCACAGGTCCCCACTGTCAAGAGGTGAGGCCAAGTGGGAAGTGGAGGCTGATTGGAACTTCGCCAATATCAGCCCTCGTTCCCCGCAGGTTGAGCCCTTGGGTACTGGGGCCGGCTGGATGATCCCGAGAGAGGTGTCCAGAGGGCAGAATGCCAGATAGCAGCAGAGATGGATGGTCCCAGCAAGGCGAGATGAGGGCCAAGGTGAAGTCCAGGCAGAGGGTTGAAGGCAGGCAGCTATAGGCAAGGTCAGATTCAGGCAGAATGGTCGGAGGCAGTCGGCTAGGCGTGGAGTTAGGTTCAGGCTGAAGGTTGGTGACAGGCAGCTAGGCTCAGAGTTGGGTTCGGACTGAAGGTCAGTGGCAGGCGGCAAGATATGAAGTCAGATTCAAGTCCGGGTCAAGCCAAGGAAGTCCATCTGAAGGTAGGGCAGGAGCAGGAACTGGAGCAGGAACAGGAACTAGAACTTGGAACAGGTACTGGATCAAGAACTGGAAATGGAACAGCAATAAAGCACACAGAAGAGAAGCATGGAGACCTGTTGTCAAGTTGGGCAAGTTGGGCCTGCCTTATATAGTGGAGTCAGTTGATGTCATCACCTGTGGCTGCAGGAGACTTTCCCACTATGGCCCCTTTAAATCCCGGAGAGACATGCGTGTTAATGCCTAGGGCTGACAAGCTGAAGAGGAGGAGGTGGCAACGTCTCCCTGCGCTGCACGCGGGCAGGCCTGGTCAGCCCCGGAGGAATTTGTCATGGCACAGGAGGGTCCCAGGATCACGGGAGGAGCATGGGCATGGAGGTGACTGCCCACTGCCGCCAAGGAGGTCAGGCCAGCTCTGGAGGCCCGGCATTGGAGATGAGTTGACCCGGCCGCGGGTCTGCCACAGCCGGGGAATGCAACAGTAACCTCCCCTTACACCCCCTGCTGGAGCTCTGGGCTTACCAGGATGAGTGACGTGGAATTGCTTGAGAAGACCTTTATCAAGGATATTAGTAGCAGGCTCCCGGGAGTTTTCTTCAAGGTCATACCCCTCCCAAGAGAGGAGATATTCCCAATGGTGGCCTCTCTTTCGGACATCCAGGACTTCTTGCATCTGATAGAGAGTGTCGGTATCGGAGATGAAGTGCAAATGTTCAGGAGTTCTGCAAGAAGGCCAGGAAAGGACCAGCGGCTTGAAAAGGGATACATGGAAAGACGTGTGTACTCCCAGCATAGGCAGATGATGGAGCTGATAAGTCACTGGGTCGATGCATCAAGTGACTGGAAATGGACCAATATATCTGGGGGTGAAACACTGTGATGGAAGCTTCAGATGGATGTGGTGAATGCTCAGCCATACTTTGTCACCTGGTTAAAACTGGAGCTGACTTGCAGTGAGCATCCATAGATCTCTTGGCACAAGCAGCAGCCTCTTGCAGTCTTTGATTCGTTAGGGGCCACAGAGCACGAAGGACATCTGCAGTTGCTTGGGCCACTGAAGAAGGGACTGTAAAAGGTATCAGTAGAGGTGGCCATGGTTGTCTCTCATATACTACGGAGAAAGGGGAGGTTCCCGTGGCAGTGGAGACATGTGAGTTATGAGAAAACTCTGCCCATGGGAGCAATTGAGCCCAGTTATCCTGTTGGTTGTTGGAATATGAATGTAGAAACAACTTGAGAGAGCAATTCATACACTCAGCATGACCACTGGCCTGAGGGATGGTAGGCAGTAGTCAATCCTACTGATATACCAAATTTCTTGCAAAGGGAATGCCAGTAGCGACCAACAAATTGAGGTCCTCTGTCGGAGGTAATATGTTCAGATAATCCATGGAGACAGAATATGTGTAAGAAGAATAGGCGTGACAGTTCAGTTGCATAGGGAAATCTAGACAGTGGGATAAAGTGAGCCCTCTTGGAGAACCTGTCCATTACCACCCAGATGATGGTATTGCCATTAGATCCAGGAAGGTCCACCACAAAGTTGGTGGACAGGTGGGTCCAGCGCTCCCTGGGGCCGGCAATGGCTTTAACAGCCCCCAGGGTTGTCCCATGGGTGAAATTTACTGTGTGCACCCTGGGCAGGAATCTACATAAGCTCGGGTATCCAGAAACATGGTTGGCCACCAATAGTAGAACTGAAGAAGGGACAATGTGCATGTGTGTCCAGGGTGTCCAGCAACTCGGGAATCGTGTGCCCATTTTAGCACCTTTTCACAGAGTCTGCGGGGGACCACCATCTTCCTCACAGGCACGGTCACGACGGATGACATGTAGATGCAAGCCGGGCAATAATATGCTGAGACTCCTCCAGAGAGTCTTCAGGTTCAAAGGAGTGAAATAATGCATCAGCTCACAAATTCTTTTCTGCCGAGCGATAATGCAAATCAAAGTTATATCAGGTGAAGAACAATGCCCAGCGGACCTGGCATGAATTCAAGTGCTGAGCATGTCGAAGGTGCTCCAGGTTCTTATGATCTGTAAATATTGTGAACTGGTGTTGGGCACCCTCTAGCCAGGGGCGTCACTCTTCCAGGGTGAGCTTAATCGCGAGGAGCTCATGGTTCCCAATACTACAATTTCATTCAGTGGAGGAAATCTTGTGCAAGAAGAAGGAGCACATATGTAGAGTGCACTTGTTGGAATGTTGACTTAAAACTGCACCTGCTCCAATGGAAGAAACATCCATTTCAATTACGAATTGACGACTTGGATCAGGATGTCATAAACAGGGTCCATTAATGAAGGCCTCTTTCAAAGCCTGAAAGGCTACAATTGCTTCAGGAGTCCAATTCTTAGTATCTGCTCCCTTACGGGTAAGCTCTGTAAGGGGGGCTGCAATAATGGAGTAAATTGCTATAAAATGACGATAATAATGTATGAAGCCTAAAAATCGCTGTAATGCTCATAAAACTAACGGCTGGGGCCAGTTTTGGATGCTCTACAGTTTACTAGGATCCATTGAGAAGCCATGTCTAGATACAATATACCCAAAGAAAGGCAGACTCTCCTTTTCAAACAGACACTTGTCTATCTTGGCACAGAAACAGTTGTCACGCAGACGTTAAAGCACAGTGCAAACGTCCTGGCGATGGGAGGTGATGTCTTGGGAAAAATGAGTACATTGTCCAGGTAGGGTGACGAACTTTCATATACAGAAGATCATGGATTATCTCATTTATCATACATTGAAACACCGCAGGGGCAAAAAGACATGATGAGATATTCGTAATGCCTGTCTCTGGTATTAAAGGTGGTTTTACAGACGTCTTTTGGGTGCATGCAAATCAAATTGTAGGCTCCTCATAGGTCTAATTTAGTAAAGATGGTGGCCCTTTGGAGATGATCGAACAATTCATTGATTAACAGTAGAGGATACTTATCCTTGTAAATTATGGCGTTAAGCCCATGATAATCAATACAAGGTCGTAGAGACCCATCCTTCTTAGTAATGAAAAAAAAACCTGAACCAGCAGGCGACATGGAAAGGTGGATAAACACCTTGGCCAAGTTCTCTTGTATATAATCTGACATAGGGCCTCATTTTCCAATATCGCATTGGTAACGCATTAGGGGGCGTTACCAATGCAAATGAGGCTTCTTTCGTGCAGTGGGGAAACATCGCGTGCGGCGATTTTTTCGCCATTCGCGAAAACATTAGCACCGCACGCGATGTTTTCCCAGTGTGCGATGATTCTTTCGGTGTTTCATCGCAGTGCACGATAGTCCCGGACAGCCCGTTTCAGGCTGTCCGGGTTGGTCCGGGTTGGGTCTATGGCCGCCGCCATTTTGCGCCGCCATTTTGCAAAATGGCGGCGCAGAATGGCGCCGGCTGAAGACAACACGATTCAATTGCAGGAGACCGTTCCGGACCGCCGCTGGACCCCCAGGTAATTTAAGGCATTTGGGGGGGGTTCGGGAGGGTGGGGGATTTAATTTAAAGGGTCGGGGGTGGGTTTTAGGGTGTTTTAGTGTGCCGGTTTTCCTGCCCTCCCCCTTCCCCCGATTTAGCTACGGACCGCCGCTGGACCCCCAGGTAATTTAAGGCATTTGGGGGGGGGGGGGTTCGGGAGGGTGGGGGATTTAATTTAAAGGGTCGGGGGTGGGTTTTAGGGTGTTTTAGTGTGCCGGTTTTCCTGCCCTCCCCCTTCCCCCGATTTAGCTATGGACCGCCGCTGGACCCCCAGGTAATTTAAGGCATTTGGGGGGGGGGTTCGGGAGGGTGGGGGATTTAATTTAAAGGGTCGGGGGTGGGTTTTAGGGGGTTTTAGTGTGCCGGTTCACGATTTTAACGATTTTCACGATACTCTAAACACCCAAACGGCGACGATACGATTCTCTCTCCCTTCCAGCCGAAATCGATCGTTAAGACGATCGAGGACACGATTCACATCTCTAGTAGGGAATGATGAATAAAACGGAAAATGTCATAATGCCTCTGTATCACTCCATGATGAGACCACACCTTGAATACTGTGTACAATTCTGGTCGCCACATCTCAAAAAAGATATAGTTGTGATGGAGAAGGTACAGAGAAGGGCGACCAAAATGATAAAGGGGATGGAACAGCTTCCCTGAGGAAAGACTAAAGAGGTTAGAACTGTTCAGCTTGGAGAAGAGACGGCTGAGGGGGGGATATGACAGAGGTGTTTAAGATCATGAGAGGTCTAGAACAGGTAAATGTGAATTGGTTATTTACTGTTTCGGATAATAGAAGGACTAGGGGGCACTCCATGAAGTTAGCATGTGGCACATTTAAAATGAATCAGAGAAAGTTCTTTTTCACTCAATGCACAATTAAACTCTGGAATTTGTTGCCAGGGGATGTGGTTAGAGCAGCTAGTGTAGCTGGGTTTAAAAAAGGATTGAATAAGTTCTTGGAGGAGAAGTCCATTACCTGCTATTAATTAAGTTGACTTAGAAAATAGCCACTGCTATTACTAGCATCAGTTAGCAAGGGATAGTCTTAGTTTTTGGGTACTTGCCAGGTTCTTATGGCCTGGATTAGCCACTGTTGGAAAACGGATGCTGGGCTTGATGGTCCCTTGTTCTGACCCAGTATGGCATGTTCTTATGTTCTTATGAGTGAGAGTCCAGATGAGCATTGAGGCATTCTATGGATGCAGTCAATGCCTCAAGGAACCGTTGCTGTTCCTGGATCTTCAAAGCCAGACCTGGAATGAGCCAATGGCTCCACTGGGTACATGGCCTTGGCAACCTGTTGCGGAGGTGGACCCTTGGCCCGAGGTAGTGTTGGCGCCTCCGGTGGGGGAAACCCACACAGGTCCCTACCGGGGAGGCCAAGAGGGAAGTGGAGGCTGACTAGAGCTTCGCCAATATCAGCCCTCGTTCCCTGCAGATTAAGCCCTTGGGTACCAGGGCCGGCTGGACTTAGGTGATCCCGAGAGAGGTGTTCAGAGGGAGGAATGCTGGATATCAGTGGAAACGGAGGGTCCCAGAAGGCTAGACGAGGGCCAAGGTCGAGTCCAGGCAGAGGGTTGAAGGCAGGCAGCTATAGGCAAGGTCAGGTTTGGGCAGAATGGTCGGAGGCAGTCGGCTAGGTTCAGAGTTGAGTTCAGGCTGAAGGTCGGTGGCAGGCGGCTAGGCTCGGAGTCGGGGTCAGACTGAATGTCAGTGGCAGGTGGCAAGATATGAATTCAGGTTCAAGTCCGGGTCAAGCCAAGGATGTCCGTCCGAAGGTAGGACAGGAGCAGGGACTGGAGCTGGAGCAAGAACTGGAGCTTGGGGCAGGTACTGGATAAGGAACTGGAACTGGAGCAGTAACGAAGCACACAGCAGAGAAGCATGGAGACCTGTTGTCAAGGCAGGCTCTGAGTGTCTGAGCCTGCCTTATATAGCGGAGCTGGTTGATTTCATCAACTGGGGCCACGGGAGACTTTCCCACCTTGGCCCCTTTAAAACCAGGAGAGACACGCGCACACGCCTAGGGCCGACAGGCCGAAGAGGAGGAGATGGCAGCAGCGTCTCCCTGCTCCATATGCGCGGAGGCCTGGTCAGCCCAGGAGGAACTTCTCATGGCACAGGAGTGTCCTGGGAGCAGGGGTGGAGCATGGGTGCAGAGGTGACTGCCCACCTCCTTGGCAGTGGTGGGCAGTCAGCTCCGGAGGTCAGGCCAGCTCCGGAGGCCTGGCATCAGGGGTGAGTGAACCCGGTCGTGTGTCTGCCACGGCCAGAGAATGCAACATAAGGCACATAAAACAGCATTTATCACATGATAAATGTTGTTTATCTGGTGATATCATGCATTTTTTCTTAAAAATTAGCCCTCCATTGAAAGTAGCTGCTTTACATGCATATCATTTACAAATGAATGCAACACAGTTAATGCATAGGTAATCTAATGCAAATAATATAACGCGGCTTGTGAAAAAAAAGGGAAGTCATGATATTTCAACATAAATCAAGTTGATATAGATATTTTGCTGCTGGGGCATTGAATGCTAATGTATGTCTCAATTCTTCTGCAGTAAAATATAAAGGGCTATGTGGCCCAAAAAATGACCCCTGGAAAGTTAAATAATGACCCAGGCTATCGAGGCAGTCCAGTAGGCCCAAGACTGTAAAAAAAAATAAAAAATGCCAAAAATAGTTGTGTGGTGATGTCCCGCCCCTTACCAAAACCCCTCCCCTTTGAATAAATTACATCCCAGTTCAACTTCCCCTAGGCATCCAACTTCCCCAGCCCCTTCCAGAACCCCCATCCCCTCCTTTTCCATAGAATAGCATCCCTGTTGACTGGTGACCTCCCCACTCCCCCTCCTTAAATAGAAAATACAATGTGGTAGTCTAGGCAGACTCCAAATCCCCCAACCCTGTACCCTCCTATACCTTTTTAAGTCCTGGACGGGACAAAACCCATTGACTGGACCCAAGGGCACATAGAACTACAAGGGATCTTATCTGCAACCAGTTTTCCATGGATAGCTTTTACTTCTGAGGTCCAGGGCTCCTTGTTGGGGGGGGGGGGGGGGGGAGGGGAAGCTTAGCTTCAAGGCCCTTTTATATTAACTCAAGTACACAGCCCTTTTTCCAGTCTCTGTAAACAGCACTGATAATCTCCACAGTCTATAGCAGTAACGATCATATTGAGAGGCAATGTGGTTTCCAACTTCTTTACTGATAGTTGATCAATTGACTAATGATTCTTTACAGCACTTAAATTTAAATAAAGTTGATGAACAATAATGAAGAATAAAGATTAATAAATTTGTGACCTCAATCTTCTAGTAGTCTTTGGATTTATGGAAAACAATTCCTTACCAATTTATCTCCTTCTGCTTTCCCATTTTTCAAACAGAAGAAAAATTAGTCTTTCTTCCAGCTCCCAAATTTATGACAATCTCTTCTCTACCGTAGAATGGTTAGAATCTAGACCTGATTATTTAGCAGAACCCAAGTCCCATTTCTCAGAACTTTCCTGTGGTCTTCTTAAATCTCTTAGATCTCCCTCTGAAAGCACCAAGTTGGCACTCTCGTCTCAAGTGCAGCACCCTTGTGTCAGGAGAAAAAAACAGAACTCTTGAATAATACCTTCAACTCCTTCCCTCTGGTAGGAGTTGATGATACCTTCATGTTTTTCCTAGTTGAAAAACTTCTCTTCCTCCCAAAGGATTGGAAACTGATTCCCTGGTACCAGAGAATCCAAAAGAACAAAATAGACTGACTCACAATTGGGGAAAAACAAAACAAGAGACAGGAAGGGTGGAAAAACTTCCTTGTCTCCCTTAAATGAGGAGTTAGTCAATGCAGAAAAACAACTCAGAATTGAAATTCCTCTGCATCTGGTCACTGATTGATCTATCCACTGGGGTTGAGATAGAGAGCTTCCCTACCTCCTGGCTCTAACCTTACACAGAACGCACCAAGACTCTTACAGGGGAATGTCTCCAAAATGGCTTAAAAGAATAACCAAACCAAAAAAATAGATCAGACAAACCGCTGGTCTCCTAGGGTAAATCAGGAAAATCCTTTAAACTGAATTAGAACAAATAAACAGGAGACAGAGACATCCTGCCTTTTGAAAAGTTAACTAAGAATCCACACATTAAGATGGTGGCAGGGGCTCATAAGCTGATAGAGCACACCCTCTGCAGCTCCCTTTTTGTTATGCTCAGGCTTGTGGACCCTTGTGCCAATGGGAGGATGGTGTACCTTAGGAGGAAGATCCATAGGTGGCGAGGCAGAACAGAAGATGCGACCAGCTGACCCTCGGCACTGGAGACTGGGCCAACTGTGGAAGCAGACGGAGAGTTGTGACGTCAAGGAGAAGAACGGAATCTTTGCCACTGGAAGTCTGCGGTCCCCCCAGGAGGAGCCCGTAAGGACCCGGACCGCTGGGACTTATGTGGACCTTTGAGAGGTCAAGGAGACAAGAGTTCGGTGCAAGGGCTAACTGGAGCTTCACCCCTGGAAGCCCGCGGTCCCCCCGGGAGGAGCCCGTAGGGACCCGGGCCGCTGGGACTTAGGTGGGCCATTGGAGACGATGGTCACGTGCCAGAGGATCGCCGCTTACCAGTCCGAGGTCGTATACCAAGGGATCGCCACTTGCCAGTCCGAAGTCACACACCAGGAATCACCGCTAGCCGATCCGAAGTCAGGAACCAGGAACACCAAGACAAGACAGGAACAAGGATCCGAAGTACAAGAACTCACCAAGGCAAGCAGACCTGACTACGTGGGAAGTTGCCAAGTTGAAGAATGGGCAGAGGAAGCTTCCCTTTATACTTCCTCTACTCTAGCCCATTAGAGACAGCTGTGAGTAGTTAAGGGACCTGGCCCCTTTAAATCTGTGGAGAAGGCGCGGCCTCGCGCCTAAAGATGGTGGCGTCCATCTTGGATTTCCTCCGCAGAGGAAAGACTGCAGAACGCCGCAAGAGAGGAGCAGGGACGGCTTCCCACCCAGCGGCCAGACCGTGGACCTGTGCCGAAGCGACGGGCACCAGCCCAGGGGAATGCCAGGAGCTGCCGCAGCGGGTCGCCGCCGTGGGTGAGATAGGGGGCCACGCCCGTGACCGTCCATGGGCGCGGAACACAACACTTTTGGAAAAATAAAAACCAAACCTCTCTTCACTAAATCTTTCTGAACTTCCTCAGCTAGATAGTACATTCCCTCTGACATGGAAACCAGGGGTTCCTTACACCTTCAGTAGACATCCCTAGTGGTCCAGTGATGGCCCAAAACACCCCCTAGCTTTACATCAATTACTAATTCACATTCTATTCATTCCCATACATCCCTTTTCTTTCCAGGTTTTATGCTTCTAACTTATTATGCAGCTCTTCAAGTCAGGGCTTCCATTTCACTGGTTGGCTGGGGATTCTGCGACACTGCAGAGGTAGCATTTGCAGCCCTCTGAGGGTATGGAGTCATGTTCATTGCTTAAAGATGCAACATAAGCAATGCAGGGCAGGCCTTTCTTCACACAGAGATTTAAAAGAAAAATTGTGATAATCCAAACACACTGGAATGCAAAAGTTATAAATGACATCATACATTAAGTGCTATATAGTCATTCAACTGGTTTGACTAAAGTCCTGACTTGAATACACACCCCATGTAAATACTTACATGGGGTATTTAGCAGCACAGCATAGCTGTGCTGCTAAATACCCCATGTAAGTTAGCTGAATAAGTCTAGAAGGCTAACTTAGGTAAATGGTTGTGTTTTGAAGATGTACCCCAAGGTGTCCA
This sequence comes from Rhinatrema bivittatum, assembly GCF_901001135.1. Classification (NCBI taxonomy): domain Eukaryota; kingdom Metazoa; phylum Chordata; class Amphibia; order Gymnophiona; family Rhinatrematidae; genus Rhinatrema; species Rhinatrema bivittatum. The sequence continues at coordinate 766,469,307 of NC_042616.1, forward strand.
TCATAAATCAGCTCCAGAAGTACTCTCTTATCACAATCAATGCAGGAGTATTTTATCTTACTTTGTTTCATAAAGGTGGGGCTAAGTTAGTGGAGCTTTCAAAGTTCATACTAATGAAACAGAAGGAACTAAACATCAGAAATATAAAAGGAAATCAATATAAAATTGTTTTAGTTGCTAATCTGAATTATATAAAATACATTTTCGATTCTACAGTTTCCACGTTATTCAGCCAGTGGCAAAAAAAAAAAAAAGAAAAATGAGATATTTGTATTGTTGTTACACATTAAACTGAGTAATTGCACTATTACAATAGAATAAACTGACTCATAAATTATGTCAACGTTATTTTAATGCATCGGTTTTCACAATGAAACAAACTTTAATGTTACTTGTGATTTATGATTAGTTTTCCAGCAGTTCCGTAGGTCTTCCCAGGCTTTGAATGAAATTCAGTATCTTTTTTAATGCTAACAAGTGAATACAGCAGAAACTGATAGCCATTACTTGGCTGCTATGAAGGATGCACATTTAAGAGCCTGACTCAAATCAATACACTGAACTCACAATTCAGGTCACTACCAAAGTGCCTGTATGAACATTTAGTTGATTGCATGCTTTGAGAAGAAAAGCACCAGGTGTGCTATCTTCTTCCTATTAGTTACCTAGAAACAGAAATAATGTCAGATAAAGACCCAAATGCATATCTAGTTTGCCCATTTTTGCTATCTACCGCTTCCCCAATGCTATCGATTTTTGCTTATATAACTCTCTGTTACTGGTCTTACTAAGAAGTAACATTTAGGATGTGCAACCTGTGTGGTTGCAAAGGGTACCATGCACTAGGGGGTCACTATTGTATTCTTTCAATGTGGCTGCTGGGCTGAAAAATAGCCTCTATCTCTTCTTCATGATAAAGTTTACAAGGCTGAAGAGCTGCTGCTGCCCCTAGGGCTGAAGAAGAGCTGTTGTAACTATCATCTGTCCCCACCCAAGATGGCATGCATGGCCAATAAGCTGTTATTGCCTCATCTCCTGATGTGGCCAGTGTAGCACCCCCCTGATCAGCAGGAGAGCAGAGCCAGTGGTCCGGTGCATTTAACCTCCTCCTCTTGCTGCCAGCTGCATCTTCCTGCCACACAGTTCTGTAAACTGTACACTGTTCTGTAAACTGAACCATGTAGGAACAAAAATAATCTGTGGCAGGAGGAGGAGTTTAGAAGCACTGGGCCCCAAATACTGTTTTCCTGATGGCCAGATTGTGGTGGAGGGAGGTAAAGGGAAGAGAGGAAAAAGAGGAGGCGAGAAATACAGTGAGAGAGGAAAGGGAAGGAAGTAGAGTGGTGTTGGAAAATAGGGGAGGGGAGAATGGAAGACAGGGGTAGGAAGGTGAAAGAGAGGGGGAATGGAAGGTGATAGAAGTTAGAAGATGTGGAGCAAGTGGAAAGGCAAGGTGAAGGAGGACAGAAGGTGAGGGAGAGGAGATTGGGGGTGTGAGGAATGGAAGGTGAAGATAAGGCAGGAGAAGCAGCATTGACATTCTGAGAAAGGGACAAGCAGGGAGTCAGGAAACGGATCTTGGGGGGAGCTGTGACTAGGAGATTGAGTTGGAATTTGGAGATGGTGGTGCAGCAGAGACTGGCAGCATCCTCGATTGCTCTAACAGCAATGCTAGTGTGGAGGGACCACCAACTGTGCTCCCATCCATGAGAGTTGTACAAGGAGCTTTGGCTTGGGGAGACCCCAGGATGGGAGAGTTATGGAAATAACTTATTGGTAGTACTTCTAAGTGACCACTGGATGGCATTAGGGGTAATGTGGAGCAATGGATTGTATTATGATCTATGGAGAAGAGTTAGCCTGACTGTTCATTAAAGGGGTTTGGAGTGGGTTTCTCCTTAAGTAGATTTGTAAGTGAGGATTGGTTGGGCGTGATCTGGTCCTTCTTGGCCACTTCAACAAATAGATGCTCAAAAAAACTTTCTACAACTGGTTCTAGCAAAAATTAGTGAGGGTGGGAGGTGGATTAGGGTGCCAGCTTTTAACTATCAATACCACCATAACCACCCCGTAGTCCAATATGTTAATGAAAACAAAAATAATTGTTTTATTTATAACTTTTTTAAAAGTATTGTGAAGTTTATCATGTTTTCCAAAAGAACTTGACATGGCGATTCCTCCCCCTAAGGAAATGCTGGGAATTAGCAATGCAGGCTTTTCCCAGAACTTGGAGCACTCCTCTTGTTCCAATTAGGACCAGCCAATTGCATCCCTGGAAAGAAGGGATATATTCAATGGGCAATCCAACTAAACACTTCAACAAAGAGCTGCTCAAAAAAAGCCTTCTAGCAAAACATTAATGAAGATGGGAGGTGGAAATTTCATATAAGGCTGCCACTAAACCCACATTGGTTAGGGTGCCAGCTTTTAATCATCAATACCACCACAACTACCCCGTAGTCTAATATTTTAATGAGCAGAAAAATATTTTTTTAAAGATAATTAAAAAAAAAATATTGTGAAGTTTAGCATATTTTTCAAAAATACTTAACTGAATAAGCCTCTGCCAAGTAAAAAGACCTGGCTGCGTTTTGAAGATTTTTCTTCCTCAGGGGTGAACACTATGGGGCCTATTTACTAAAGATTTTCTCCCATTTTGTGTCTATGGAAAAAATGCTCTGGTGGCTCTGGCAAGTAAAAGAAATGAGCAGACATTGCTGCCATGGCTTATAACCAAATCATCAAAATGCGGCCATGTTGGGTCTTTACTTGGCGGAGCCTTATTCAGCTAAGTACTTTTGAAAAACATGCTAAACTTTCCAATATTTTTTTCTAAAATCAGCAATTAAAAAAAAATATTTTTGTGCTCATTAAAATATTAGATTACGGGGTGATTGTGGTGGTATGATAGTTAAAAGCTGGCACCCTAATCCACCTCCCACCCTCACTAAGTTTTGCTAGAACCAGTTGTAGAAAGTTCTCTTGAGCATCTATTTGTTGAAGTGGCCAAGAAGGACCAGAGCATGGAGGAGGCTGGGGAGATCTGCCCGCTGCTGGAAGGGTGAAAGCAGGATGACCAACGAGAAAGGTGAGTGGCAAGGGAGCCATGAGTGAAAATGAAGGGGGTATGGTGGGAGTGGCCCCCAGGAGGCAGCGATGTGAACCCCATGTCCCACAATGGACCCCGGTATTTATAAGGAAGAGGAATCTGAAGAGTGGATTTCACCTGTTCCTTAGGTGATGGGGCAGGCTGGTACGTGGAAAAGAAATGGGTACCTGTAGAGTGGGGAACAGCTGGGCCCTGGAGTATTTGTTGTGTTCTGCGGTCGTGGCACCCCACGACCGCGGCCCCCTACCTTAGCCGCAGCGTTCCTGTGCCGCGGGAGCCCCGGGGGAGGGCTCCGATCCTGGCTGTCACCCCCGCACGGCCTCCCGAGCTGCCCGCTGCAAGGGGAGCCGTCCTGCTCCCCCCTCGCGGCGTCCAGCGGCGTCTCTCCTACGCGGGACAAAATCAAAGATGGCCGCCGCCATCTTTAGGCTTGAGGCTGCGCCTCCTCATTAGCCTTAAAGGGACATGATCCCTTTAACCAGGCTCAGCTGTTCCCTATGAGCTGGAGCAGAGGAAGTATAAAGGGAGACTTTCTCTGCTCATGCCTCAACTTGGCAACATCCCCTAGTGCTGTCTAGTCTGCTTGCTTCGGTGAGTCTTCAAGCTTTGGATCTCGTTCCTGTTCTGTCTTGATGTTCCTGGTTCCTGACTTCGGATTGGCTTACGGTGATTCTCTGGTTCCTGACTTCGGATTGGCAAGCGGTGATTCTCTGGTACACGACTTCGGACTGGTGAGCGACGACCCTCTGGCACTCGACCTAGGACTCCTTCAAGACTCCGTCTCCAAGCCAGCGGTCCCCCCAGGAGGAGCCCGTCTCCAAGCGGGCTCCTCCTGGGGGGACCGCTGGCTTCCAGGGCGAAGCTCCAGTTGGCCTTTGCACCGTTACCCTGACCTCCCTAGGTCCACCTAAGCCCCAGCGGTCGGGTCCCTACGGGCTCCTCCCGGGGGGACCGCAGACAACCAGTGGTGAAGACACAGCACCTCATCTCGTCTCTTCATCGCCTCCGTGTTCGCCTCAGCCTCCAGTGCCAAGGGTCAGCTGGTCCTGCCTCCTGTTCTGCCTCGCCACCCGACAAGAGAGCCTACGGACCCTCCGAAAGGTATACCATCCTCTCGTTGGCCAAGGGTCCACAAGTCTGAGCATAACAGATTGCCAAGTCCATGGACCCGGCAGAGGCATCCGCCCGCCAGGCCATTCCAGGAATGGCCCAGCGCCGGCTGGATCAGCAGAAAACTCTGGACGCCCTGGTTTCCTCAGTGCAGAGCCTGAACCAGCGTTTTGATGCGTTGGCTCCTATGAACCCTACGATGCCTTCTCCACCTATGGCCTCTGGGGGTCGGCCTGTGGTTCGCATACCCACACCACCATGGTTCTCCGGGGAACCTCGGGCCTGCAGGGGTTTTATGAACCAGTACAATAAGCACTTCTGCCTACAGGCCGCTCTCTTTCCAGATGTTGCCACCAAGACGACCTTTATCCTGGCTCTGCTTGAAGGGAAGGCCCTAGAATGGGCTTCCCCCCTATGGGAACGGGACGATCCCATTCTAAGGAACCTCAGGGAGTTTTGGGAGTTGTTCTGAATAAATTTCGGGGATCCGGCTCAAGAGGTTTCAGCAGGGTTGAGACTACTGCAGTTACGCCAAGGCTTCAGGACATTGGCAGAATACGCTATCGACTTTCGGGCCCTCTCCTCGGAGCTCAGTTGGGACTCCGACTGCCTCCACACCATTTTCTATCAGGGGCTGAGTTCCCGAATTAAGGATGAGCTCGCAGGACATGAGATCCCGAGGTCCTTAAATGCCTTAATCGATTTGGCTGGTCGCATAGATCGGCGCCACCAGGAGCGCCGCCAAGAGGCCCAGACAACATCTAAAGCCGCAACTCCGTCCAGACGTCCTCGATATTCGCCCTCACCCAAGGGTAGATCAGCAACCCCCCCAGTCACTACCCGACGAACCCATGGATGTGGGAAGGGGAAAACTGTCCTCCCGCGAATGCCATCGGCGAATAAAGAAGGACCTCTGTTTTTATTGCAGCACAGCGGGCCACTGGATAGCCACCTGTCCTGCACGTTCTGAAAACTCCCGTGCCTAGGACCAGGAGGAGGCTTCATCCTAGGTTCAACCTCATCTACACCTCCACTAACTGTTCCAGTGGTGCTAACGTCACCCATGGGTGAGTTTCATACATTAGCCCTGGTCGACTCAGACGCCGGCGGCAATTTCATAATGCGGAAATTGGTGGAGCACCTAAAAATTCCACTGGCTCACATCCCTGCTCCTCTGGTCATCTCCTCCATCCAAGGGAGACCCCTCCCAGGTCACGTGACCCACATGACAGTTCCTACCCAGTTAAGGGTAGGGCTCCTTCATCGGGAAGAGATGTCATTCCAAGTCCTGGAACACTCGATGCACCTGGTAGTCTTGGGCCTCCCGTGGCTCCAAGAACACGGTCCCCAGTTCGAATGGAAGAGTTTACAGCTGACCCGTTGGGGCCTGAGCTGTCATGGTAGATGCCTCCAACCTGTAATCCCAGTCTCCTACTCTGTGGCCTCCTCCAGGCTTCCAGGATTGCCAGAGCCTTTTGCTTCATATGCGGATGTGTTTTCGAAGCAAAAGGCCGAGATTCTGCCTCCTCATCGATCCTTTGATTGCGCCATCAATCTACTTCCTGGCACTGAGCCTCCTCGTGGGCGCACTTATGCCCTCTCGCCTGCGGAAACACAGGCCATGAATGAATATATCCAGGAAAACCTGGAGAGAGGCTTAATCCGGAAGTCAAAGTCCCCCGCAGGGGCTGGATTCTTCTTCGTCGGGAAGAAGGATGGAACACTGTGCCCCTGCATAGACTACCGGGGCCTGAATGCTATAACGATAAAGGATCGCTACCCCTTGCCGCTTATCTCTGAACTCTTTGACCGCCTGCAAGAATTTTTTCCAAATTGGATCTTCGAGGGGCTTACAACCTCATTCGAATTAAGGAGGGTGATGAGTGGAAGACCGCCTTCAATACCCGGGACGGCCACTATGAGTATTTGGTGATGCCATTCAGGCTTTGCAATGCCCCCGCAGTTTTCCAGAATACCATGAATGAAATATTCCGCGACCTTCTGTACCAATGTGTGGTAATATATTTGGACGACATCCTGATTTTCTTCGATTCCTTGACCGCCCACCGCCGGCACGTCGTCCAAGTCTTGCAACATCTCAGGGAACATAAGCTGTATGCGAAGCTTGAAAAGTGCCTGTTTGAGCAGGAGTCTCTCCCCTTCCTGGGTTACATAGTCTCCAGTCAGGGATTCCGTATGGATCCGCAGAAGCTAAGTGCCATTCGGGAATGGCCACAGCCGTCCGGTCTCAAGGCATTCCAAAGGTTCCTGGGTTTCGCAAACTATTACCGGTCTTTTATTCCCTACTATGCATCCATTGTGGCACCGATGACAGCCCTGACATTTAAAGGAGCAGACCCCAAAAAGTGGCCTCCAGCAGTGGAGGCCGCCTTCCATCGCCTCAAGGAAGCGTTCATGCTGCAACCCTGCCTTCGACATCCCGATCCACAACGTCCGTTCTTTGTCGAAGTGGATGCATCTTCAGAAGGAGTAGGGGGCCGTCCTGAGTCAGACCTCCGAGGGCCACAAGCTACGTCCATGTGCCTTCCTCTCCCACCAGTTCATGCCAGCGGAGCGGAACTACGCCATTGGTGACAAGGAGCTCTTGGCCACCAAAGTGGCCTTAGAAGGGTGGTGCCCATGGCTGGAGGGGGCACAGCACCAGTTCACGGTCTTCACAGACCACAAAAACTTAGAGTACTTACACCGGGCCCAACGGCTCAATCCCCGACAAGCTCGGTGGGCCCTGTTCTTCACCCGTTTTAACTTCATTCTGCGATACAGATCGGCAGAAAAGAATACTAAGGCTGACGCCTTATCACAGGTATTTGATTCCATGGAGGCTTCTGAGGAACCACAGTACATCATTGAGCCATCTCGGATCCACCTGGCAACTACCACTACCATCCCGCCTGGAAAAACTCTAGTGCCAGACCTGTGCTCGCCACAAGAAGATCTCCGGTTCAACCCCTGGGTTACTCCAACTGTTACCTGCCCCTGCGGAACCGTGGGCTCATGTGGCTACGGTCTTTGTGGTGGATCTGCCACCCTCCAATGGCAACACAGTAATATGGGTGGTTGTCGACCGTTTTAGCAAGATGGCACATTTCGTGCCTTTACCAGGGTTGCCGTCCACACCACAGCTGGCTCAACTATTCATCCAGCACATCTTCCGGCTTCATGGTCTGCCTAAAGGCATCCTGTCTGATCGAGGGCCTCAGTTTTCTGCTAAATTCTGGAAGGCCCTCTGCCAGAAGTTCGACGTCACCCTAGATTACACGTCTGCTTATCATCCACAATCCAACGGTCTCGCAGAGAGGACAAACCAGACCCTAAAGCAATTTCTCCATCTGTATGTTAATGAAAAACAGGACGACTGGGCCAGCCTGCTGCCCTGGGCCGAATTTGCACTGAGTTCCCATATCTCAGCCGCTACGAGGTCCTCCCCATTTCAGATAGTGTATGGGAAGCAGCCATGCCTGCCACTGCCTGTTCCCATCACGGTTGCATCTCCGACAGCTCAACTCTCCGCCGATGAGTTGCATCGCCTGTGGATTTCCACGCAATGCGCCCTGATCAGGGCTGGTCAGGCAGCTAAGAGATACGCAGACCAGCACAGAAGGCCGTACCCGCCTCTCAAGCCGGGCCAAAAGGTTTGGTTGAGCACACAGTTCATCCGGTTGAAACTGCCCTCATCACGACTGGCCCCACAGTTCATCGGACCGTTTCCCATCATCCGGCAAGTGGGTACTGTCTCGTATCAACTTTGCCTCCCTCCGTCCCTCAAGATTCACAACACGTTCCACGTCTCCCTACTGAAGCCTCTGGTTTTGTCTTGGCCTTCCAGCACGCCTCCAACCCCGCAACCTGTGGCCTCTGAAGATGACCTCACCTATCAAGTCCGAGAGGTTCTAGATGTAAGGAAACACAGGAAGAAATGGGAGTACCTGATAGCGTGGGAAGGCTTCGGTCCCGAGGAGAACTCCTGGGAACCACTGGCTAATATCCTGGACCGGAATTTGCTGGAGCAGTTCCACAAGGACCATCCAGCTAAACCCAGGCCTCCGGGGAGACGCCCTAAAGAGGGGGGTACTGTTTTGTTCCGCGGTCATGGCACCCCACGACCACGGCCCCCTACCTTAGCTGTGGCATTCCTGTGCCACGGGAGCCCTGGGGGAGGGCTCCGATCCTGGCCGTCGCCCCCGCATGGCCTCCCGAGCTGCCCGCTGCAGGGGGAGCCGTCCTGCTCCCCCCTCGCGGCGTTCAGCGGCGTCTCTCCTCCGCGGGACAAAATCAAAGATGGCCACCGCCATCTTTAGGCTCGAGGCCGCGCCTCCTCATTAGCCTTAAAGGGACATGATCCCTTTAACCAGGCTCAGCTGTTCCCTATGAGCTGGAGCAGAGGAAGTATAAAGGGAGAATTCCTCTGCTCATGCCTCGACTTGGCAACGTTCCCTAGCACTGTCTAGTCTGCTTGCTTTGGTGAGTCTTCAAGCTTTGGATCTCGTTCCTGTTCTGTCTTGGTGTTCCTGGTTCCTGACTTCGGATTGGCTTATGGTGATTCTCTGGTTCCTGACTTCGGATTGGCTTCGGTGATTCTCTGGTTCCTGACTTCGGATTGGCAAGCGGTGATTCTCTGGTACACGACTTTGGACTGGTGAGCGACGACCCTCTGGCACTCGACCTAGGACTCCTTCAAGACTCCATCTCCAAGGGCCCACCTAAGTCCCAGCAGCCCGGGTCCCTACGGGTTCCTCCTGGGGGGACTGCGGACTTCCAGGGCGAAGCTCCAGTTAGCCTTTGCACCGTTACCCTGACCTCCCTAGGCCCACCTAATTCCCAGCGGTCGGGTCCCTACGGGCTCCTCCCAGGGGGACCGCAGACCACCAGTGGTGAAGACACAGTTCCTCATCTCGTCTCTTCATCGCCTCCGTGTTCGCCTCAGCCTCCAGTGCCAAGGGTCAGCTGGTCCTGCCTCCTGTTCTGCCTCGCCACCCGACAAGAGAGCCTACGGACCCTCCGAAAGGTATCCAATCCTCTCGTCGGCCAAGGGTCCACAAGCCTAAGCATAACAGTATTAAAGGATGTTTATGCTAAGCAGTGTTGGGAGGAAGGTATGGGAGTAGTGGATATAAGAAGACATGTTAAGGGAGGGAGATGATATTCCAAGCACTGGGATACAAGGTATTACTCATGGTGGTTAATGTTTAACTTGACTGCGTATCCCATACACTCTGAGGAGTTCAGTATGCTCTGTATTCCCTCTCTAAGTTCCGTACATAGCTGCTGGTTCCACTTCACCGTCTGCATGAAACCCTTTCTGAACCCATCAAATAGATTAGAGAGACTGATTCTTAGGTCCAAATGTGTCAGTTACCCTAGCATCATACACTACTAACATTGCTATCAGGTAAGGGTCAGGGTAGGTGTTGCCAATCTGTTGGAACGGTGAAGTAAGTGGGTTTGAGGAGTCCCATGGCAGGCTTTTTACTTCAGACTTCATTTGTGTGTGTGTGTGTGTGTGCACGCGCAAAGCTCACAGCTTTTTAAATTTGTGTTTTGCAGGCTTCAGGATAAGAGGGAGTTTAGCATTATGCCCCAACAATTTTTATACCATATAGTGACATATAATTCGTTATTAATCTTTATTCAATTTCCAAAACCGCTTGAGAACCTTGGTGGGAAGACGCTGAAGTATTCTGGGCGTCTTTTTTGAAGTTGGTGTGATAAAACGAGAGGAAGAAATATGCAAAAATTGGAAATGTAGTCACTCTGTGGGAGTGGTTTGCGATATTATGGAAATCGGGAGTTGAAGAAAAATATACATGGGAACATTTAAAAGGAAAGTATTAAGACATATGAGCAGCGGTGAATGTAATTATGCTCTCCTGAAGAAGCCTGTGAGAGGGCGAAACATGTTGGGAGTATATAAGAATTCATATGTGAAGAGATTGTGATCGTTGGTAACGACGGAAAAATTTCACAGCATAAGAGAAAATTATTTCTGCTCTTGAAGTTTTTTTGAAAATTTTTTTTTGAAGAAAAGAAGGTGTTATTGTTGGTAAGAATGGAGAAAGAAATCTCAATACGAAAGAAAAGATTATAAAATGTGTTTTTAGATATATATGTGTGGATGGAAGTATGAATGGTTTTTAAGTAGTGGTTGGGAGTTTTTTATATATGTATTCCCTTTGTATATTTGAAGTTCAAAAGAATTTAAAAAGACTGTTCTATAATATTTTTTGAAATTGATTAAAGATTAATAATGAATTATATGTCACTATATAGTATATTTTGATTGACTGTGTGATATATTGTCAATTGCCAGTGTATTTTTATCCAACAATTTTTATGGCAATTTGGTCAGATTTTATGTTGCTTTTGTTCCATGAGTTCTATTTTTATATATGTTTTAGTGCCAACAGCAGGGGATTGAGCAGTCATACATTTTAAATAAATAAATAAATAAATATGTTATTTGGGAGGTGGAGGGGTAGGCTAGCCTTGAGGGGCTTTTTAAATTTAAAGTTACCTGGCTATATTCTGAATATAGCCTGGTAGGTTTAAATTATCCAGGGACAAATACCCCGATAACTTTAGGACTGCTCTGGGGCATGTCAGACATATCTGGATAGCTTACTTAGACAATTCTGACATTATCCAAGTAAGTTATCTGGCTATGTTGGTCCTGCCACAGATCACCCCCATAGCACCTCAGTTGATCCAGATAAGTTTTATTCAGCTAAAATCATATCCAGATAGATTGGAAACACACAGTGGGATTTTTAAATCCCACAGTTTGTCTGACTACGACCCAAACTCAGCTGGATAAACCAATTGACTATGGAACTCTATATGATTGGCATAAAGTAATCCTCGACTCCTAGTTGAGCAATTGTCTTCAGACCCAAAAATAGCAGTAAGAGAACTATAGAAAATAAAACTCAATAGAATAAATTAATGCTTTTGGAGGCGTGACCTAGATTATAGTTTTTCGAACCTGTGACACACTACTTACTTGGGGGGAAGCTAGCCTCTTTTCCAGAAGCAAATGTTTGAATTTTCACATCAGACATGGAAAAGAATATATTTTTACTTATGTCTGGTTTCAGAGCTTTTCACATCATTCCTTCTCATAGCCTTTCTTGTCTCCCCAAGTTGGGAGCTTCATCCTGACTGAGCCTTCAGGTTCCACTAGTCCAGGGTTTTTCAAACAATCATCTAACATGACCCCATTTAAATGACTGAAAATTCATTTGGCCCCAGATCACAACCAAAATAAAATGGCAGATGTGTCCTTCCTGTTCCTTTCCTCCCAACACTCACCTCAAGGGGGGGTGGGGGGAGAGGAAGCGCCGACGGTGACAGTAGCAGCAGTAAGCACAGGGCCTGCAATTCAGTGCATGGTCATGCTCCCAGCCCACTGGATAGGTTTCTGGTTTAACAGGAAGCTCATGCAGGAGGAGTGGGGTGGAGACTGTGAATGTGCACTGACTGGCTCACAGGCACTGCATTGGCTGTTACTGCTTGCTGAAGATGGCAGTGCAAAGCCGAGATCCTGAAGGAGGAGAAATAGCCTTGTTTCTCATGACCCCATCCACTGATTTTGCAATCCCATTTAGGGCCATGATCCAGTTCAGGGACCCTCTACATTAGCCCGTCTTGACCTGTTCACTGTCTCCATTCCTGGAAGCTTCATCTTTTGAAGCCCCTGCTCTGCTTCTGAGGCAGAATTTTAATACAGGTTCTCCTTTCTAGTGAATGATTAGTCTATAGCTGGTAGGACTAACAAACTCTGCTTCAGTTGTGAGTGGCTTTACCATGTAGAAGACATGGTAGAATTGCCCTCTACTGAAGCAATATCTGGCTTGCATTGTTGGCTTTCAGTAGTAACTGACCACAATTATGGATCTACAACATATGCAGATCATAGAGCACAATGTTGGCAAACATAGAATTGACACTGCTCTTAGTGCAGCTAGAGTGTCATATGCATTAATAGGGTACAAAATATTAAATGAAAGCCATATAAATATATTTAAATTACAGCATTCATGAACGCAAAAGAATACACTTTATTATCTTAGAATTAAAGCAGACTTTCAGATGCTCAGCTTGTCTAAGAGGCTTAACATACAGCAAGTACTTCAGCGCCTGGAGAGGTTATTCATTATGTAGACAAACATGTATTGTATTTTATTCAGAATATGTTCAAATTGTTGATCCCTGTGGCTACTGCAGTAATGCACAATAGGCATCTTTCGAATGACTGATCCTAATGTGGGTCATTCTTCGGAGATTTTGAATTGAAAATATTCCCAGGTTCCAGTTGTAGTAGTCTGAGGGATTAGTTAATTAAATTCCTCATAGGTTTCTTTTATGATAATGCTAAATCCAGGGATAAGTTGTCTTGGTAACAGCTTTGGCAGCTGTTCTTCCCACACTGCTTTTAGGCTTTTGATTAAACTTATTTGGCCATGTAACTATCTCACAGGGTTTGGGCATTAAATGATAATACAATATAGTTTAAAATATTTTAATTCATAGTATTTTGGAAGACTAAAGTTATTACCATGGTCATGTGGTTTATTTTTTTCACAATAGCTGAGACTAATAGCCTTTCTTAGCAATTTTAGGCCTAGATTCATCATTCCATTATAAATATAGCAGAATAATGAGCCGCAACCAGAAAAGGGGCGGGGGTGGTGAGAGTGCGCAGCTGGTCGCATTGCGCATTTGCCTGCCACGCTGCATACTATCACCCCCATAGCACCAATGAAAAAGGTTGTGTTATTTCTGGCACTTCTGCCAGTGATAATGTCTAAAACATTATCGCCTGCAGCAGTACCGGAAAGAAATTTTTTTAACCCCGCCCAAACCCATTCTAGCCCCTCCCCTTTCCCTCATTTAAATGCTAATGTCGCGATGCACTGATTATCACATATGTTAGGGCCTTATCGCATGCGATAAGACCACATTGCGTTTTAATGAATGACCCTGTTGAGTAGCTAATTACTAACCTACGCTGCACAGTAATGCACGTTAACGCACATTATTTACTACAGCTTCCATTACTGGCATTTGGGCCTATTAACTAATAATTCTCAATAACGTGCATTAACACCTGTTACTCTGTGTAGCAGGTTAGTAAACAGATCCCTTAGTGCCATGCTAGACACACTATTTATGACAAGAGCAGGTATTTACATGTCCCATCCAATGTTCATGAAGAAGATATTTTTTTTGCACTCAACACTACTTTGAACTCAGTTGGTCCCATGATTGAGATTTTATCACAGGACCTTGTGCTGGATGGTTAGGAGCACCGCAGCTACTGGAGCACTTGATATGATATACACTCAGAGGATCTCTTCAAGTGCCCCCAGCCAAAACTACCAAACACATTACCTTGAGAGATCGGGCCTTTTCAACAGCCGGCCCCCTTCTATGGAACTCCATCCCACCGGACCTTAGACAGGAGCCCAGCCTCCCAACCTTCAGGAAGAGACTCAAGACCTGGCTGTTTAAAAAAGCTTTCCCGGACACCGATTAATTCTATTCAGCCAGATTCTACCACTTCCACATGTAAAAATGTTATTACTAATGTAAATACCTATACCTAATGTTATTCTCTCCCTTTTCTTCTCTCCTCCCAGTTCTTTTACCTTGTTATTTGTAACTGCTTCCTTCTACACAAATAGGTTATTGAATTGTTCACTGTACACCCCTGTTATATGTAAACCGGCATGATGTGTTTGCAACATGAATGCCGGTATATAAAAATTTTAAATAAATAAAATAAATAAATAAATGATTTAAAGCGGCCGAGGGACAGCTGTAGTGCTAGACAGGCCAAGTACTGATCTCACATTGCCAACAGAAGGAAGGAAGGGAAAGGAAGAAGTAAAAACAGAATGAGAACGATGATTTTTAGATCGGGTTGGAGTGTTCTGCGCAAGATGTAGAGTAATAATGGGAAACCTGTAGCATGAATGCACAAAGTGCTACTCATGGTCAGTCATGCTAGCACCCAAAAGGTAAAAATCCCAATTGAAAATGAATGCAGCCTAATTAACAATGATGCCCATTAACCTAGTAATTGCATGTGTGTAAGATACCAAGCCCGCCATTTTGAGAGATAATGGTGAAAAAATAAATGTACTGAGAATCAGCAGAAATGTATATCTCATGCTTTTGTATATCAGTGTGTGATTTATTTTATTTATTTATTTAAAGATTTTTATATACCGACATACACTTTGAGTATCACATAGGTTTACATAAAACATGAACTTGGCTTAGTAATGCTTTACAGGGAACTATTCATATATACGAGTAAATTGAAAAATTATAAATGCGAACACAGGAACTTAGCTTAAAGCGAATAACGTGAACTTGGTTTATAGAATTTTACAGAAGATTCTTGGTTTACAGTATTTTACAGAAGATTCATTATCAGAGCGACTTTTTAGGGATAGGGACGAGAGGGAAGGTGGGCGGGAGCACAAGGTGTAAGGGGATTATGGAGAGAAAGGAAGACTGGGGGGCAAAACTGAGAAAAGATTAAAGGGGAGGAAAGGGGGGGAGGCCTAGGAAGGGGGGGGAGGGGACCAAAGGGGGTGAAGAAATTGTAAGGGAGGGGGGTGGGAGGGAGGAGGCTTGGAGGGGACAGAGTAGGGTGGAAAAGCGGGAGGAGAGAGCTCGAGAAGGAATTAGAGAGGGATTTAGCCAGAATCAGTGTATGCCTGTTTAAACAACCAGGTCTTTAGTTTCTGCTTGAATTTCTTTGGGCAGAATTCCTGGCGTAGGTTACCTGGCATAGAGTTCCATAGGGCAGGACCGGCTATGGAAAGTGATCGAACCTTTGTTGATGCAAGGTTGTAGAGTTTAGGCGAGGGTGTGCATAGGATTGCTAGGTATTGATTTCTGGTCGGTCTTGTGGCAGTGTGGAATGTTAATGATTCTTTGAAACAATTCATGTTGGGGTTATGGAGGGCTTTGTGGATGATGGAGAGAGTTTTGTATTGGATGCAGTGTTCAATGGGGAGCCAGTGTAAGTCCTTGAGGATGGGCGATATGTGTTCGTTTGTACGGGTGTTGGTGAGGATGTAGGTGGTAGCATTTTGAAGGATTTGGAGTGGGTGGATGATGTTCTTGGGGAGACCTAGTAGGAGGGAGTTGCAGTAGTCAATTTTCGAGAAGATGGTTGCCTGTAGTACTGTACAAAAATTGGAAAGATGGAGGAGGGGTTTAATTTTTTCAGGGTATGTAGTTTGAAGGTATGTAGTTTCAGGGTATGTAGTTTCAGGGTATGTAGTTTGAAGAAGCATTCTTTAAGTGTAGAACTGATGCATTTTTTGAAGTTCATATAGTTATCTAGAGTGACACCAAGGTCTCTAACATGTGTGAAAACAATTTCTGTAGGGGGCGTGTGGAGGGGAGAGAAGTCAGTGTTATGTTGCGGTGTGATAAGCATAAGTTCTGTTTTGGTAGTATTAAGGGCAAGATGTATATTGGATAGGAGATTGTTAATTGCAGATAACGTGGATTCCCAAGTATTGATGGCCTTGGGTAGGGAGTTGCTAACTGGTATGAAAATCTGTACATCATCTGCGTATATGTAGTATGGGAGACTAAGTACAGGCAGTAGGTGGCAGAGGGGCAGTAGATAAATATTGAATAGAGTAGAAGATAGAGAGGAGCTTGCGGGACACCCTGATTAAGAGGGATGGCTTTGGATTCATGGTTTCCAATTTCGATTTTGTATTGCCTGTTGCTGAGATATGAAATAATCCAGGTGAGGGCAGCTCCAGTTATTCCAATTTCACTGAGTCTCTGTATGAAGATATTGTGGTTGATAGTATCAAAGGCCGAAGAAATGGCTAGGAGGGCCAAGATGTATGATTTACCTTTGTCAAGGCCTTTAATGAGGTGATCGGCCATAGAGAGTAATAGGGTTTCAGTACTGTGGTACTTTCCGAAACCATATTGTGAGGAGGATAAGAGAAGCTGGTTGTCAAGGTAATCTGTGAGTTGGCGGCTAATTGCTTTTTCAAGGATTTTAGATATGAGGGGAAAATTAGAGATCGGACAGTAGTTAGATGGATCCGAGGGGTCAAGTTTAGGTTTTTTTAATATGGGCTTGACAATGGACTTGACAATCGCTTGTGTGATGAACAAGGCCAAAAAGGAATATTTTTTAGAATCATTGAGATCAGCGGAAAATTGCTCACAACAGCTCTGTTGGCTGCTCTAAATAGTTAGGGGAATTATCCCATGCAGGTAACACAGGAGCTTTATCTAGTGAAAAGTTTACAGAAATGTTTGATCTTATAATAGTGGCCCGCCAGTCAGGTTTTTCATCTACTGTCAATTTAGTTCAAAGTAGTGAGGACAATGTCGCTGGAGTATTTAAGGGGTGCTACTTATCAGATGATTCAATTAGCCTGGATAATCTGGTGTACAAATCTAGAAATATACCCTTGGGTTCAGTGTCAGATACCATTAATTCTTTAAATCAAGAAGAAGTCATGCAAGTTGCAAGTTCAGGATATTAAATTGGGCCGAGCTATTGAAGGAATTCCTTTAGTTAATGAATTGGGCCTAGCATTTAATACTCACTTTGGGATTAAAAACATTGAGCAGATGTGGGGTATGATCCTACAGGATGTGTACTTTAGGGCTTTTAAAATTATGAGAGTGGTGAATATGGGGAAACGTCTTGAGATGGTTAGACTTTGTACTTATTGGGGTTAGCTCCTCATCTTACATTCATTGTGAATTCCAGTTTACAACAGATTCCTAGATTACTTGAAAGAGGCAATAATCAGGCCTATACCAAAGCAATAGGATATATCAATGCCTCAAATTATCAACCAATCTCTAACCCAGTGTTTCCCATCCAGTATTCCATGGCACTCTGGTGTGCCTTTGGACCTGGTCAGGTGTAAGCCATGTGAAAGTCATCACTGCCTGATGCTCAAAACCAGGCCTGGTTCTATTCTCAGTACTCAAATTTTGGTGTAACCTCAGTAACCGCAAGAATGCAAGTACAAAGGGGATGTTTTGAGGGCATTCTAGGGAGGGGTTTGGAAGCACATGCACATTTACATAATTTATAAAAGGAGTATGCTTATACATCTGCAAACATGTGCACATGCTTTTACACCTGATAATCAAGTCACGGATATTCAATCTGACTTTCTTTTGTCTGATGTTTTTGGGTCGGACGTCTGGAGCAAGTGATAGAGGATATGGGTGAACTGGAAAATCTGGGTCAAGTGGTGGAGGTTTCTGTGAAGTGCAAGCACAAATATTTTCATAGGTAAGATATGTTTTATATAATAACTTGCCTCCAAGAATAAATTGAGGGTTATTAGATGCATATTACAATTATTTAACATGTAAAATATATGCACATGCTTTTATAAAATAAATGTATAAACTATGCAGATTGTTGAATTAAAAAATGGATGCAAATGGAAACACAGGCGTGTACTTTTGGGGCAGTGATAAGCAATATATTATAACCTGTATGGATCTCAATACTCAGTTTAGAAAATACAGGCTTAACTTTAGGGGCACACACTAAATAAACAATAATAGGCCATCTTACTGACATTTGGGGCCTCTGAATGAGTTCTAATTCAGGGCTGCCTAACTGGGGGACCAAAACACCAATAGGGTGGCATGCTACTAATTATTAAGTATTTGAATAATTTTTAAGGCGTTCAAAAAGGAGAGATGTTATAAAAATAAAGTCCCCAACTGGAAAACATGCTTAAGGAAAATCATCCAACAGTGGGTCCAGTCAAACAATTACATTTATTCCATCACATGTATCATTCATCTGGGGTGTGGTAATCCAAAAGAACTGTATGTGCTGGGAGATGAAGGGCTGATGTGCATGGAGTAGGAGAGAGTCCTTGGGGTAATAGTGTCTAATAACCTGACGCTGACGAAGCAATGTGACATGGCGATAGCTAAAGCCAGAAGAATGCTAGGCTGCATAGAGAGGAATATCTTGTAAGAAAAGGGAAGTGATAATCCCCTTGTACAAGTCATTGGTGAGGCCTCTCCGGGAGTACTGTGTTCAGTTCTGGAGACTGTATCTCCAAAGGGACAGAGACAGGATGGAGGCGGTGCAGAGAAGGGCAACCAAAATGGTGGGTGGTCTCCATTGAATGACTTATGAGGAGATGATGAAGAACATGAGTATGTATACCCTGGAGGAGAGGAGGAGCGGGGGTGATATGATACAGACCTTCAGGTACTTGAAAGGTTTTAATGGTCCATGGTCAACAACAAACCTTTTCCATTGGAAACAATTTAGTAGAACTAAGGGTCATGATTTGAAACTCCAGGAGGAAGACTTAGAACCAATGTTAGGAAATATTTCTTCACAGATGCCTGGAATACCCTTCCAGAGGAAGTGGTGAAGACTAAAACTGTGAAGGATTTCAAAGGGGCATAGGATGAATGAAAAAGCATGGGGGTAATCTGCATGGAGCAGCAGTTACTACTCTTAACAGAAACTTGGGGATAACCTGCACAGAGCGGCAGTTACTACCTTGGGAAGCTTGCTGGCCAGACTGGATAGACCATTTTGATCTTTTTCTGCCGTCATTACTATGTTACTATTCTGATCATTGAATGTTTGAAATAAGCAAATTCACATAGGTATGGGGGTGAATTTGCTTATTTCAAACATTCAATGATCAGAATGATAAGTGTGATGGAATAAATTTAGTTGTTTGACTGGACCCACTTTTGGATGCATTCATTTAATTTTATACCATCTCTCCTTTTTGAACTCCTTACTCATTATCTGAGAGTTTGGTCTTCTTCCACCTTGCCAAGCTGAATAATTTTTATGTGTTTATTTGTTAATACTGAATGATTTTATTTATTTATTTATCTAAAACATTTGTATTCTGCCTATAGTGACTCCAAGTAAACAGATAACAATATCATATAAAAACATACAAATACCTAGATAAGACAAAAAAACCCCAAAACAAATCTTCATATGGTAGCAATACCAAACCATTCATTGCCTGCATAAATATCACTATAACTAGATTTTCAAGTCCATATAAACTGCTGAACCATCATACCAACTCCGCAACATCATTTACATTAGCTCCTGAAATGCTTCCCTGAACAAAATGTTTTATAATGTTTTACGAAAGACCTTATAGGCAACAAGAACCCAAGTATCCAAAAGTAACACAAATGTCTCACCATCATCCATAAAGCTATATACAACATTGACTTACACAACCCATTGACTTACACAACCCTCTCACGCTGCACTTCTCTACCAGACCCATCAGAGAAGCATACAAAGGTACGCTACACCCCCCCCCCAGCCAAATTCACACACCTTTCATCCACTAAAGATCGAGCCTTCTCGGCAGCAGCACCAACCATCTGGAACAACATGCCCACAGACCTTAGACAGGAACCTTGCACACAAACTTTCAGAAAGAAACTCAAGACATGGCTATTTCTACAAGCCTTCCCCGATCTATGACATCCCCTACTGCTACAACTAGGTATAGGATACCATGTATAGTGGATTACATTCAGTCCTGAATACTAGAGTCTATTATAGCCTTATGTATATATCTGTATATTATTTATTTCTGAGACTAAATACTACCTATTTCTATGCTAGCCACTACTCTGGCTTTTCCTCCTCCCAGTTCAAGTACCCCTGTTTATTGTAACTTTTCACTCTCTCCCTCTCTCCTAGCCTATTGTTCACGAAGTTGTTAATTTTAATGTTATTGCACCACTGTTTATTGTAAACCGATACGATATGATTGGTATCATGAGTGTCGGTATAAAAAAGACCTAAATAAAATAAATAAATAAATAAGTATCCTAGGTCAGAGCATTCCATAGCATAGGCCCATTGACTGAAATTGAATGCCTCATAGTTTCTTGTCGATGAATATTCCTTTTTGAGGGCACTTCAAGATAGTGACTCCCAGTAGACCTTAGAACTCTCCCAGGATCATAGATCTTAAAAAGACTGGACAAAAAATCCAGAGGCAAACCCCTTATTTGTTTATACTGAATGATTTAGGACTTGTTTTGATTTATGAAAAGCTTTTGAGATTTTGCAGCTTCTGGATTCCATAATTGTATCATTAGGTGAAGTGCATCTTTCAATGTGGAAATCTTGACTCCAGCATCTTAAGGTTAAAATCAGGGGTCCCGGCCACAGTGTTGATGTTCCCGCATGGTGAGAGAGCATGACCATGGCTGAAGAGCATGGGAATAAGGCTGCATTCTGCATCACTTATGGAGCCTACAGACAGCAACAGGGGAGTTCTACTAGAATGTGCCAGGCTTGAATGGAGGTAAAGCTTGTGCAGTGCTTTTCCAAATTCGGCACTTTGGGGGAGGGGGCACTTCAGTAGCAGGGCCATCTAACTGGGTGATTTATCAAGCCATATTAGGGCTCTAACACATGATAAAATGTGTATATCACGTGATATCACTGCAATAGAGCATGATATATATGATAATTTGCATATCCCTGTCCAGATACCCTCCCTATTACATTAACCTTCTTTACAAGTGATTTGCATGCAAGAATAATGCAAATGGATTTAAAGAAGCTCATGCATAGTCAATTTGATTTTAGTATCTTATTGTGGCTGACCTAGAAAGTGGTCAGCTGTGATAAAATAACAACACCTCATTGAAATGTGTTAGATGTGTGGTGGGAGGCCCAACATCCTAATGTGGATCCCGAGGCTTCCGCTGCACATTTAAAGCAGCAGAAAAAAAACTGGAGGCAAACAGGGAGGTTGAGTGGGAGTCAGTGCTGGCCCCTGTCTCAACCCATGGACACCAGTCAAGGTGGCCCCCAACTACCCCCAAATAAAAAAATATATAAAACTTTAGGCACGAAGCAATGGCCCCCCACCCCTTTCCAAGTTCATCATGAAGCCCCCTTCCCAGTCCATTAAATAAACTTGAGGTTTCATCCCTTCTTCCCACCCTTCTCCCCAAGACCAATATCAAGCCCCCCCTCTCAGAGGCTCCAGCTCCCCTTCCACCCTCCTGCCCCCAAGACAACATCAAGCCTCCCCACCCCCCACTCCCAGTCCATTTAATAAATTTGAGGCTCTAGCCCCCTTCCCACCCTTCTCTCCCCAAGACCAACATCAAGCCCCCACACTCCCCCAAAAAAGGAGCAGGTACCCCACCTCCCATACCCGCTCCTATCCCTGACCCCCTGAATCTGTCAAGGGATCCCATGTAGGGACCAGGTACCTTGCCCAGTCAACATCATTTCCAAAATGGCACCAACCTGCCTTGCCCCAGCCATGTGACTGGGGCAAATTCCAGGGATCAGACCTCAACCACATTTTGAAAAATGGTGCTGACTGGGCTGGATACAAGAGTGCACTCAGGCTCCTATGCGGGATCCCTTGACAGGTTTGGAGGAGGATGTGGGGGGGGGGGGGCTGCTCCTTTTTTGGGGGGTTTGGAGGCTTGATGTTGATTTTGTGGGAGGGGGGGGGTAGGGGGCTTGATGTTGGTCTTGTGGGGAGGAGAGTGGGAATGGGGTCCAGAATCTCAAGTTTATTTAATAGACTGGGAGGGAGGTTCATGATGATTTTGGAAACAATGTTAAACATCGTAACTTTGTAAACCGTTGTGATGGCGAAACCAAACGATGGTACATAAAACTCGATAAAAAAAAAAACTCGATAAACTTGACCAATAATAGGACGGGTTTACCTTCATAACTGAGTGACTATACATATACACCCGAAACGGTGTTTCAAATCTCTTAAGCACTTTGTTTTATATGTGCAAGCACTCTTAAGATAATCATAGGGTATCCCAATTTTTCGTTTTTTGTAATTTTTTTTTAAAGTCCTTTTGTTTTAAAGCACGTTGGCATATGCTGATCTTATACACACATGAAAAATACTGAACTTTTTGAAAAAAAGGTAAATTGCCCCTTCTTCTTGTATTTTTGCAAAGATGTCTATTCAATTTCTAACACCACTTAATCATGGAAAAGTGCACTTATCTTTTATAAAATTTGGAACAAACGGCTCCTCAGCCTTGTTCAACCAAACGCCTGACACCGCTGGTGTTTCGAGAAACTCTTCTTCAGGGGCCTTAGAGTGAGTTAGAAATGGAAAAACCGACTCTTGTGATATACCCAGCGGTGTCAGTTCCCCAATCACTGGGTCCAAGAAACGCCCAGGTGTCCAGTGAGGCTCCTACCATGAAAAATCTCAAATTCCCCCCCCCCCCCCCCCAAAAAAAAACCCAAAAACAAAGAGAGATATCCCAAGCAGCTAGTGAGTAGACTGGAAGGGAAATCCTCCTGACCCTGTTCAGTATCCCCAGACTGGGTTAGCCTGCTTCCACTGACTGAATCTGAAAAAATAGCAAAGGCAAAAGCTCCTCTACTCATCCTAACTCAGCAAACCTAAAGCAATTGCCTCCCGAGCTCTTTGTGAAGAGATGCTAAATAGGCTCTCAGAGGGACGGCCCTTCCAGACCCCACAAAGGGAGGGGCTGCATTTGAATGGTAGCCTGCACTCACACTGATTAAAGAAAAGGGTTATCCAGGTCTTACTGGTGATGTGACCATAGGGTCCATTACACTCATCTATCCAGAAACGTAGATAATGAAACAGGGAAGACAACAAAACATGGAAAAAGGAGCAAAATCTTGCAGATAGTCAAGCTTGTACATCTGATGTCAATGAAATATCCTTAGCTAGAGTTGTGTAGACAGAAACAATTGGTCGGATTGGGTGGGCCAATTGGTCTTTATCTACCATCAACCACTATGTCAACTATGTTTTGCTGAAAATTTTGTAACTGCATAGATTTTACATTATAGAAATATTCATGGGGTCCAGGGCCTGGAAAGGAATTAGCATTCACTGTTTTTATTGATCACATATCTGTATTGCAGATAAAAGACTGAATGATTTAAGGCTTTAAATGAAAGCTGATTACTTGCATTGGAGAGGCTAGAAACAAAATGTCATCTATAAATAATTCAGAGGTTTCCTGAGAAGACAAACTCCAGGACAGAATTACAGCAAAGGCACAGGCATTACTACACAATAAAGACATTAGTGACCTGCAGTGTTGGAAGCCCTTTTCTTTGTGAACTTAAGAGAATACTTAAGTGAGGAGACATGGTGACTGATGAATAACGCACCTGTCCGTTTTTTGGAACAATTTCAAATAAATCAGGACATCTTAGAGTTCACTCATCACCTAACATATGCATATTTAGGATTCTTTTTTGTAACGGTAATAGACTTTACTCAGGGATGATGATATGACACAAACAGGGCCGGCGCGTCCATTAGGCGAACTTTGGTGGTCGCCTAGAGCGCCGAGCCATGAGGGGGCGCTGAAGAGCAGCCACGTGGTGCCGCAAGCGGGGCCTATCCTGCTCACGGCAAAGAGAAATAGAGACTATGACCTTCTCAGGGCCGCAAGCAGCATGCTGTTCGCAGCCCTGAGAAGCACACAGTCGGCACCGAAACAGGTAGGAGAGGGCGCGACCGGGGAGGAGGCGGCAGCACAAGAGTTGCCTAGAGCGCCCAATACCCTTGCACCGGCCCTGGACACAAAGTACATTCCTTAGGATATAAATCCATATTTTGAAACTGAACAATTCACAACCATGCTCTCTCAGGATCCCCTTTATTTTTTTCTGACCCAGGATCTCCTAGTGAGTGGTAATTTCTGGTGCACGGCTGGGTACTTGACTTCCAGTGCTCTGTTCTGCTGCACTGCACCTTTCCTTCTCTTTTTGTTGTGCATCATTTTGGGGCACACTCTGTTCTTTCCCCTCCATGGCTGTACTGGATGGGCACACTCTCCTTCTCTTTTCTGGAATAAGGCCCAAATGGCACTGGGACACACTGATTGTAGGAATAAGAGCGTATGATCCCTTTCTTCAATGGTATCACTGGAAAACCGTAAAAAAAACAAAACCAAACTCTCTTGCACTCTCACATAAGAATCTATTCTAACAGGAGTCGAAATCCCAAGGATAAAAGTTATTAGGCAAAAGCTGAGGAACTTATGACGTCACTAATCTGGGGAAAAACAGGGGGAACAAGTTTCAATAATTTCTTCCCTTCCTCTTCCTTTTCCAAACATCAAAGTGAGAAAACTCACAGGCCTCTTCCTTTGATCAGACAGTTTCTCTTAAGACTCATCACAGTTTGTGTGCTCTTCATGCAGATCATTTACAAGAGAGAGAGGAAGAAACTGCTTCCTCTTCTTCTGAAAATTAATTCTAACATATCACTTCCAGAACAATCTAGAGGTCTTTCAACTCCTCACTGCAGGAATGATTCATTGTGACAACCATACCTGGGAACTCTCCGGATTTGGCCCGGAGACTCCGGAATTCTAAAAGAATTACCGGGTCTCTGGGTGCTGCAGCAAAACCAATCTGCTTGGACCCGGAAAGAAGAAAGGAACGTAATTGGTCTTGTGCGGCTGAAAAAGGAGGAACTTGACAGTGATTTCTACCATCTCTGGACCTTTTTAACTCTTAACTTCGCTTCTTCGTGACACCACCTGCTCCTGCACAGCCTGTTTCCTGTATCCAGCCACTTGTCCGCCCCATCCTGTTTGCCTTGGCCAATCGACATTGTGATTTCCTGCCCGTGCATCAAACGAGGAGTAAGAAACAGGCCGCATCCACCTCCGCAGCACAGGAGGAGAAGGAAGAAGCTGCTGCTCTAACTTGGGCTCCAGGAGCCCAAGTTAGAGTCTACTATTGCTAGTGAGTTTTGAAAAGGGGGGGAGAGAGAATGAATGAGCATGTGTGTGAGAGTGAGTGAGTGTGTATTTGTGTAGGAAGAAGAGGTCTGAGAGTGTATGTAGGTAAGTAGGAGAGAGCTGAGTGCAAGTGAGCATGGGTGTGAAAGTGAGTGGGCATGTGTGTATGGAAGAGGGAGAGACGTGAGTGAGTGAGCGTGTGTGTTGATGGGAGAATGACAGAAGTAAAGGTGTAAATGGAAATGTGAGAATGTGAGAGAATGAGCAGTGAAAGTAAGTGTGAACATGTGTTTATGAGAGCAAATTTGTGATCATCCGGTCCCACTGTGCAGTTGCCCCAAATAAAACGAACCTTATTCATTCAGGTCATTTTAAACCTAGGCCCGAAGCCAGGACCTTGCCTATGGCATAGGCCGAGGCCCAAAGCAGGAGCTGTAGCCTATGCCTGAGCGTGATACCAGCGCCTTGGCCTAGACTCGAAGCTGGGGCCTTGCCAAGGTCCTAGGCTGAGGACCAAAGCAGGGGCCATGGCATAGATCTGAGCACGATGCTGGGATCTCGGCAGACATCCCAGCATCGTGATCTCTCAGGTTTCCGACAGGTTTCCGAGAAAGGACGGGTTCCAACCCAGGCCACAGCCTGGAACCAGGCCTGACGCCACATCCCACCCTGCAGGCCGGGTCCTGATGCCGGGGCCTCGACCTAGGTCAGGGCTCGGACCCAAGCATGATGTCGCTGCCAGACCCCTAGCCAGGCCTGATCCTGCAACCCATCCTGGAACCTGGGTCCAATTCCAGGAATTTAGCCCATACCCAGGCCCGACGCTGCAACCTGACCTGGAGGCCAGCTGCTGAATATCTGCTCAAGTTCAGCAGCCACCAGTTAGCCGAATAAAAAGTGGGTGGGCAGTGGGAAGATTGGGACAGTGCTAACTTATCTGGCTAAGTAGTGATATTGAGACTTAGCCGCATAAGTTATGCAGTTAAGTGTAGACCTGTTATTGAGCACATCTAGACTTAGCTGCATAACATTTATATGGCTAAATCCTGTTTATATGCAGATATTTAGCTGGATAAGTGTTATCCGGGTAAGTTACTTGGCTGGCTGGCCTCTCAATATCTATCCCCTAACAATTTGTCACTCAAGGCACCCATCTGTTCTTAGGAAATTAAATAGACCATAAAAAATTTGTCATACTTTTCTAAAATAATTCAATATGAAACCTGTCTGAGCCTGGACACTTTTTCCTCGTAAGGACTCTAATCATTTTTGTAGCTCTGAAAATGATATAGGAACCCTAATGAACTTGATACACTCAGCTACAGGAACAGAGCTACTGAATCCAGAAAGGAAGACGTCAAGAATTTCACCTGGCAGATTCTGAGAGTTAGAAGGCAACGAAGAACAGAAGGACCTGAATGCCAAACTAACCTTTGAAAGATCATAAATTATCTTAATGTACAGATAAATAAAACTAGAAATAGCTATTCTCTTTATCTTTTTTTAGCCATTCTATTGCTGAACTCATGAAATATCATATTGGTAAATTTAAGGGATCATTCAATTTGTGTTACCTACAATACCTATAATTCCTCACTGGCCAAACTCAGGGGCTTAAGCATTTTCTGTGAACAGTCCTTTTTAAACATCAATTCAAGACCTCAGAGCATATCAGTTGGAATGTTCTCTTTAGCAAGCCTAAACTTGCTTAAGTTACTAATATCTGAAATAACGCTTTCCCTAGGGATACATTTGTCGACTGCTTTGATTATGTGCAGAAAGGCGATATATTAAGCCAAATAAACTAAACTAAACATCTCAAGGCATGACAGGAGTCATAGAGATTAAAATCCTCAGTTGTACCGGATACAAGTGTCTGAAAATTGGGGTCACTGAATATTGATGTGCTTAGACTCTGAGACCTGGAAGAGCTGATACAAATAAAAACATTTATAGAGGAGACCTTCAGGGACTAGAGCAGTCCCATTTCAACTCTGGCAGTCCCTGTGCTTCTTTGGAGAAGCAAGGTCACCACCCAGGAAAGCCTGAGGCAGATAGAGAGTAGTATATGAAGGCCGCCTTCAGGGAACATAGTAGAGTGGTCTCACCTCCATTCCTTTAGCATCTGTGCTGCTTTGGAGGAAGAAGGTCACCAGAAAAGAGAGCATTATTTATTTAAAACTTTTATATACCGTTGTTCCATATTCTATCACAACAGTTTACATAAAAGGTAATTAGAAAATATAAAATACAATACGATATAAAACAAAAAAGAAGAAATTACAAATAAAACTAAAATAACAATAAAAGGCATCAAATGTATAACAATGGAAAGCCTGGTAAAATTTAAAATAAAGTTAAATATAGATATAAAACAAATAAAAAATAAAATGAATAAAAAGAAACGACCTGCCTCTTTTCTAAAAAAAAAAAAAGTCAGGCATATCATTAGAAATTGTTCCAATTCTCGCATATCAATCAGAAACAATTAATGGAATAGCCAGCTCAGTCATATCATTGGCAACCTTCAAAACCTTTTTTAAATAGCCTTGTTTTAAGATTTTTTTTAAAAGATTTAAAATCAGCCTGCAATCTCAAGTCAGGTAGCAATAATTAATCCTGTACCTGAGGCCTGCTTTCCAGTTGAATTGTTATCTTCTTGTACCGAGGATGATTCTTCAGGGCTCTGTGTACAGGTGGGTAGGGACTGGACTCACACACCACCCAGATAAGCACTACCTCGGTAAGATTTTAGAGAGTGCTGGGGAGGAGTTGGCTGTCATATCACATGCAGAAGGTAGCAATAACAGAGGAGAGTGCTGGAGGCTAAATTTAGGATGCTAAAATTCAGAAGCTACAAGGTAGCATTTAGGGGTGTGTATGGGAAAAAAATTTATTTTGCTTCATTTGCCATTTTAATATGTTTTGTTTATTTGTCTCCCAAGTTAACTTATTTATTTTATGTCATTTAATTAATTTCTATTAAAATCAATGGGTGAAGCAATGCATCCTATTTGGGCTCTAACATTGGGGTTTTCTATCCAAGTTTATAGACATTTACAGTCAAGCATCACAGCAGAGTGGGCAGCACTCAAAGTCACTAAGAGTTGGGAAAAGTGGCACCAGCAGTGTCATGACATTGACCTTTGACAAAGTTCCTCATGAGAGGCTTCTAAGAAAAGTAAAAAGTCATGGGATAGATGGTGATACCCTTTTGTGGATTGCAAACTGGTTAAAAGACAGGAAACAGACAGTAGGATTAAATGGACAATTTTCTCAATGGAAAAGGGTAAACAGTGGAGTGCCTCAGGGATCTGTACTAGGTCCCATGCTTTTCAATATATTTATAAATGATCTGGAAAGGAATACGACGAGTGAGGTAATCAAATTTGCAAATGATGCAAAATTATTTAGAGTAGTTAAATCACAACCAGATTGTGATAAATTGCAGGAAGACCTAGTGAGACTGGAAGATTGGGCATCCAAATGGCAGATGAAATTTAATGTGGATAAGTGCAAGGTGATGCATATAGGGAAAAATAACCCATTGTATAGTTACATGATGTTAAGTTCCATATTAGGAGCTTCCACCCAGGAAAGAGATCTAGGCATCATGGTGGATAATACATTGAAATCGTCGGCTCAGTGTGCTGCAGCAGTCAAAAAAGCAAACAGAATGTTAGGAATTATTAGGAAGGGAATGGTGAATAAAACGGAAAATGTCATAATGCCTCTATGTCGCTCCATTGTGAGACCGCACCTTGAATACTGTTTACAATTCTGGTCACTGCATCTCAAAAAAGATATAGTTACGATGGAGAAGGTACAAAGAAGGGCAACCAAAATGATAAAGGGGATGGAACAGCTCCCCTATGCGGAAAGACTAAAGAGGTTAGGGCTGTTCAGCTTGGAGAAGAGACGGCTGAGGGGGATATGATAGAGGTCTTTAAAATCATGAGAGGTCTAGAATGGGTAAATGCGAATCGATTATTTACTCTTTCGGATAATAGGACTAGGGGGCACTCCATGAAGTTAGCATGTGGCACATTTAAAACTAATCGGAGAAAGTTATTTTTCACTCAATGTACTATTAAACTCTGGAATTTGTTGCCAGGGGATTTGGTTAGTGCAGTTAGTGTAGCTGGGTTTAAAAAAGGTTTGGATAAGTTCTTGGAGGAGAAGTCTATTACCTGCTGTTAATCAAGATGGCTTAGAAAATAGCCACTACTATTATAGCATCAGTAGCCTGGGATATACTTAGTTTTTGGGTACTTGCTAGATACTTGTAGCCTGAATTGGCCATTGTTGGAAACAGGATGCTGGGCTTGATGGATCCTTGGTCTCACCCAGTATGGCAATTTCTTATGATCTTATGAACAGTCCAAGGCACCATAACAGGAGCAATGTATCAAAAATAATTGATGGAAACATCAAGATCTTATGAAAGAGGCAAAGCAGCACAAACAGTGGCCTTAATTCTCCAAAACACTGAAAGAGTGACAGAGCATCACAGATCCCAGAGGAAACACTGGAAAATGTATATTGTGGACCTGATGTAAATTATTCATTAGGTTTGAGTACTGGGGTGAAAGATTAGTTGAACCATCTAGCAGCTGAAAGATAGTGAACGTTTGCTATCCCTAGATGGGGTGAAGCATGGAAACATTTCAATGTATAAGAACATAAGATTTGCCATAATGGATCTATAAAATTCAATATTCTATTTCCATCAGTGGCCAATGCAGGTCACAAGTATCTGGTAGGGTCCCAAAAAGGTCAATAGACTCCATGATTTCTTATCCCATGGATAAGCAGTGGATTTCCCCAAGTCCACCTTAATAAGGGTTTATGGAGTTTTCTTACAGGAGCCTGTCCAAATGGTTTTTAAACACAGCTACATGAACAGCTTTTGCTACATCCTCCAGCAACAAATTCCAAAGTTTCATTATGCGTTGAGTAAAATGCTAAATGTTTTAAATGTATCACCTAGTAACTTCATTGCATGCCCCTAGTTTTTGGACATTTTTGAAAGAGTAAACAACCAATTCACGTTTCATTATTTTATAGGCTTTTATCATATCTCCCCTCAGCCATCTTTCTCCAAACTGAAGAGCCCTAACCTCTTTAGCCTTTCCTCATATGAGAATTGTTCCTTCCAGCCCCTTTCTCTGTACCTTTTCTAATTTTGCTATATCTTTATTGACATGTGGTGAGCAAAATTGCACACAGTACTCAAGGCGCAGGATCTCCAGGGAGCAATTCAGAGGCATTATGACATTCTCTGTTTTATTTTCCAATGTTTTCCAAAAATATTAATTCCAAGCATTCTATATTCTTTCTTGGTCGCCACCTCTCTTTGAGCATGGGGATTTCAACATATTATCCATGATCACATCTAGATCCTTTTCCTGGGTGGTGACTCCCAGTGTGAAACCTGGCATGGTGTAGCTACAATTTAGGTTGCTCTTCCCTACGTGTATCACTTTGTACTTGTCCACATAAAATATCATCTGCCGCCTGTAATGGTGGCAGATACCCCTAGCAGAAAAAAAAAATTGTTTAAACCATGTGGCGACGGCTCGCCCCCTTCCCTAACCCTTCCACTGGAATCAATAAAGTACCCCCAATGACTTCAACCCCCCATTAAAAGATTTCCACAGCAGCTCCACCCCCTTCTCTACTTCCCCCTGGTTCTAAGTAGCCAATCTTTCCTGGGGTGTCCCCCTGAGCCTCTCTCCCCACCCCCAGCCATACAAAAAACACCTGCTGGTCTGGGTTCACCCTGACCTCCACCCCCCATTCCCCCCACCTTTCTGAAGATTAATGGTGGCAAGTGAGGGCCTGGAGTACCTTCTTGCTACGTGCCAGGTCGATGGCATTTTTCAACATTGTGCTAACCTGACCTCGCCCCTTCACCTGATGGGGCGAGGTCAGGTCGACGCCATTACATTTTCCTGCAGGCCATTAGAGACCTGCGCTAGCATCCTGACCCTTCCTCAGGAAAATAACTAAACCTCCATCAAAGGCAATACAATAACGGGGCTGACTTTTTTGTAAGACAGCCACGTTATTTTATTTACATCGAATTGCCTATGCATAAGCTGCTTTGCAAGCATTAGGCTATTTTATGCATGCAAATACACGTAAAGGAGCTTATTTCCATAGAGGGAGGAATACATTGAAAATATTGAGCGATAAATGGCTTTTTAATGTGTGATTATCACCATATCATGGCTTAGTAAATCTCCTGATTTGTTTTTTTGTTTTCATTAACATCTTGCTCATCAATTGATAGGAGTATTTTGGAATCTTTCTGCTTTGTTTGCTTTTTATTTAAAGGCACCTTGTCCATTTTAGCATTTATTGCAACCTCTCTACTAGGATGCCCTCATATCCCTGTTCTCTTAGTATCCTTCAAAGATACATCATTTTGAACCATGTGCTTATAAGCAACTGTCAGCCTTCCCCTATCATCTAGTTTAAAAGCTATTCTATCTCCTTATTAAAGGTTAGTGCCAGCAGCCTGGTTCCACTCTAGTTAAGGTGGAGTCCACCCCGTTGGATGCAGCAGGGGGGATAGCTAATATCCTCACCAGCAAGAATTTACATGTGATGAGCTCTGTTAGCTGTGTGCACGATTGGATGCACATTTCGGATGCGCTAACCCTCGTTTTGCATCGGGGGTTATGGATGCACGTCCAATCGAGCATTGAGCAGTGAGCTGCGGGCAGTGCATGGTATTGCATGGGCCTGCATGAGAGGTATAGGGTAGCAGGAGCAGTGACATCGACATTCCAAGGCATTGAGTGCTTGGTGCCCAGGGCAGTCGCTCTTCTTACCCATCTCTTCCAACAGCTCTGAATGCAGCCATTTTAATCCAGCAGCATTTTTGCATCTCATGAAGAGAGTCTATATTTTGTATATTTCATGTTAAATTGTAGTTTAACTGAGGGTTGAAATCAGCAAGTAACATATGCTACCAATCTGCCAATTCTAACAACCATTATTTATTTATTTATTTAGAGATTTTTTTTTATATACCGCGGCATGTGCAGCACATCACCTCGGTTTACAGCAAACAGTAATGCAGCAACAGGCTTTACAATAAAATATTAAACGGAGCAAAAAAAAACAAATAACATGTTTAACAGTTAATTTAGTAAATAAATATCATTGACATAAGAGTAACGAGGATTACCGAGAATTTGATTTACATATAGAAATATACAATAGAGAACTTTTCTATGGAACAAGTGCGGGTAAGGATAGGGGGGGGGGGGGGGAAGCAGGAGGGAGGTTAACAGCGACGTATGCGGCCTGTATGGGGCCCAGTCAGTCATGGGTATGCTTTTTTGAACAGCCAGGTTTTTAGGTTTTGTTTAAATTTTCTGTGGCATGGTTCCTGGCGCAGTTCAGAGGGTATACTGTTCCATATTGTGGTTCCTGCTATGATGAGAGAGCGTTCTTTTGTAGATGCATGTTTGGTAAGTTTAGGGGAGGGGATCGGCAGTTTGGCCTGATGCTGCGATCTTGTTGGTCGGTTTGTCTTCTTGAAATACAGGTGTTCGGAAAACCATTGCATGTTTTGGTTATGAATGGCCTTGTGTATTAGCGTAATGGATTTGTATATAATCCTGGATGCAACTGGTAGCCAGTGAAGAGACTGAAGAGCAGGAGTGATGTGATCGTGGCGGTGTGTATTTGTGAGTTTGCGGGCAGCTGCCTTTTGTAGCATTTGTAATGGTTGTAACGTATTTTTTGGTAAGCCTAACAGTAATGAGTTGCAGTCGTCAAGCTTTGACAGGATTGTAGCTTGTATTACTGTGCGGAAGTCATACGGGTGTAGGAGTGGTTTGATACGCTTTAGTGTATGGAGCTTGAAAAATCCATTTTTATCAGTGGCAGTGATGACATTTTTTTAAATGTGAGATTGTTGTCAATGATGATACCAAGGCTGCGGACTTGTTGTGCAGTGGGTAGGCAGGCTTGGGATAGGAAAGTTGAATTCAATGTGGAGTTGTTTGGAGGTGAGATGATGAGCAGCTCAGTTTTGTTGGTGTTAATAGCCAAATAGTTGTCAGTAAGTAGTTTAAACCATTAGTTTATAGACCCCCTTAGATTCAATAAAATGGAATCATCTATATCTTATTTGCTGATCTTTATTTCTAAGAAACATTTGTGAAACTTTGCAAGCCATTGGGTCAATCAAGAAACTGAAAGAACTGTCAAATACAATCTTTGATATTGCATTGATATGAAATATTCTTAAGGTGGGTTCTTCTTGCAAGAAACGGTCAGGGAGTCAACAAATGAGTTTCTTCAGAAAGAATATTTGATGGCAGAATTTGACCATTGCACAGTACACGTATTACTCTGGTGGATAAGATGCCAGTTCATTGTCACTAAGATTTGCTATGAAGAGGCTTTCTATAAAGCAAGACATTGTATTTGCAATACAAGAGTCCTTTGAAGATCCACTGTGCTTGACTTTGCTCTATCTTGCTTTGTTTTATTTTTGCAAAAATGCCTTCAGGTTTTTTGTTTGTTTTTTAAAGATGTTTTCTGGTTTGCTTTGTTTTGTAAAAATTAAGCTGCATACAATTTGGGTTTCCATTTGCAGTTTGCATGCTACTTATTCAGCAGTACCAGGCTTGTTTTCAAGTACTCAGCTTGTTTCTGCTGGTGGGAGCAATTACAGTGGTATTGCTAGCAGAATGCTAGTGCTTTCAGTGCATCCATAGACCAATGATGCTTCGTGTGTCATTTGCACTTTAGTGGTTAGAGTGTTATTTGAAATCTATTCTTATCAAAGGAAGGTAATAATATTCTTTAGGTCCAGCATTTTTTTCTTGCCTTGCTTTTCTTTAAATATTAACATGGGCATTAAAATAAACTTTTTACTTAGCCCCTTTGCACCAATAAATTTACTGCCTTTCATCCTTACTCTACTAATTAGTTTTGGGTTTTTTTTTTCCTAGTACTGTAAGAGTTAAGCTTATAAATACTGTACTTCCATGCCTGACCTTGAGATGACACTAATCTAGAGATATATTCAGGAAATAATTATTGCAGCAACAACTTGTTTAATCACTGGATTATAATTAGCATTTGTATAAATATCCCTATGCTGCTCGTCCTTTATAAGGTACAGAAATTCAGCAACTGTTAGTAGAAACCTTCTTGTTCAAAACCAATGAACTTTGTGATTTAGGAGATAAAGCAACGATCTTTCTTTGTAGAATTCACATTTCAGTGTAACAAAATATTCTACATAAAACCATGTGACATCTCTTTAGGGTTTTGTTGCCATGTGAGCATCGGAAGAAAGATTATAAATGTACACCATAATTGACAAAGCCTGCTGTAGAGCCCAAGGTGGTTGACTAAGATCAGTGTTTCTCAACCTTCTGCATGGCAGGGACCAGCTGACCACCGTCCTTAAATTACATGCACTGGTTGCAGCGCTGATGCGCCGAGAGAGGGCAGGGGTAGGGGCATCCCGCTGAAAATTAAAGAGCGGGAGGGAGCAGGATATATATGCCCTCCCCCATCTGGTCTTTAATCTCATGGATAATATAAATGAATGGTACCACAATTAAATTATCAAGTATATCTACAAAAGTTGTTTATACAATGCATCATCAACTCACACTAACATAAAAAAAAAAAACCACATTGCTAAACAAACATGCCATACTGAACATTCATGTGGTATGTTCAGTAATGTGGAGGATTTTTATGTTAGTGTGAGTTGATGCATTGTATAAACAATTTTTGTAGATATACTTGATAATTTAATAAATGCAATTATATCAAATTGAGGTTCCATTCATTTATATTATTTGATTCTTATCGATGGTACCACACTAGTACCTTCAGTAATAAATACCTTTAATCTCATGGGTTGACCCTGCAGCTGGTCTATGTTATTTCAAGAAGGTAACTACCCAGTTTTAAGAAAATGGTCTTCTTAAGAAAAGTTATTCTTTTATTTATTTATTTTTTAAAAAGCACCTCACTCTCTGCTTTTCCCTCTCCCAGCCCGCCAACAGAATTGTCCTCAGGAAAAAAATAGCTTCCTCTCCTTCCCAGTCAGCCAAAAAAAAAAAGATCCATTCCCCCTCCCTCCCTTCCCCATCTAATCAACCATGAGTTGGTCATTAAAGAATTGTAAGATTCCCTCACGCTCCTCCTCACCTTTGCAGCCAGCAGCACTACTACATTTAATACCCCATGGACTTCTTTCTTCCAGCTGGGGCCATGCAGCTGAATGTTAATGAGCCTGCATGAGACGGAGTCAGAATCTACCCTATCTCCTCCTGGCTTCTTATCCGAAGGTGGGGTCTGAGAGCAGAGCAGACCTGACTCAGTAGTGTGCAGGCTCATTAACACAGAACATCACTGGCTCGCCTCACTGAGAGGTCAATTTTAAAATGAGTGCATATGCACCCATAGAAGTGCATATCAGTGTGCAAGCAAACATATGCTGGAATTTTGAATTGTGCAAGCACTTGGGCATGTATGTTTTAAAATGCACCAACCATGCATAAGTATGCTCTCAATTTTAAGATGTTACTTGAGCACCAGCTAGCATTCATGTGTCTTCCATAGGACCTTGTCGGCTTTTACACGCGTATGTCAGCAAATTTAAAACATGCTTGCATGAGGTCTTTCAGACCTCTCTAGCTCTTCATTCTACATGCTCTCTAGTTAATCCGGAACCACCTTATTCTATAAGCTTGCTCCTCATTAGGAACAGCAGTAAACTTACGTGGATATGTAGCATACCCGCATTGCGATTTTCAGTTTTAAAATTCAGAGTTGCACACTTGTCTTAGCCCCACACTGGAACACCCATGCCCCACCCCTTTTCTACCCTGTTATTCCTCACACATGCAAGGGTACATACACATGTATTTTTTGGCTTTTTAAAATCCACGTTAATCACATGCGGCTCATGTATACACATATGTGGGCATTTTTGTGCTGGCAACACTTTTAAATCAAAAGGTTTGTAGGGCTGGGTGGGGAGCGGGGGAAGGTTAGGAAATGTCTCTGTGGCTGTGGTGCAGTACAATGTGTGCAGTTGCAGAGAAGGTCTTGCTTCTTCCTTATTCTCCTGCAATCGCTGCCACTACATGGACCAGCAAAAATACTGCCAGGGACCAGTGCTGGTCTAAGGGCCAGTGGTTGAGAAACACTGGACTAGATTATAAACTGTTTGGATGATGGACAACAGAGAGTAGTGGTGAATAATGGTAACATTTAGGGCCTTATTTTCCAGACGGATCGCACGCGATACCAAGATGGGGGCGGAGTCGGCCCCGGAAGAGGAGGAGTCGGGGTGTCACTGGGGCCGACTCCGTGAAGATGCCGCGGATGACGAAAAGGTAAGGCCCTTTTTGCGTCCTAGTTCACGCTCAATAGCTACACTTTCTATGGTGGCGCTATTGGGTGCGAAACCAGCAGCGATCGCACCGTGGCGGTGCGATCGCTGCCGGCTAGTGCAGGACCGCCCCCCCATTTCGGCCCCCTGCCCCTCATTAACTGGGCCTGCGATACTTTAGAAAATGAGGCCCTTAGTTTGATAAACTAATTTTTAAAAAAACTTCAGAACACTGTAAAATAAAACATATAACTTAGAAAAGGATACAACTACAAGCAATAATAAAAAATCAAAACAATATTAAAATAATACAATAACATAATAGCATAATAAAATATCAGAAAAATCACTCTGCCAATTATCACTGGCAGTTAATAAAACACTTGTTTAAATAGCCAGTATTATCCACTTTCCTGAATTTCATAAAATTGATTTCCAATCAAAAATCAATAGGCAATGAGTTCAAAACAATGGAGCCTGATAATGAAAAGTCAATTGCCTTGTCTCTTTCAGATAAATTTCTTTCAGAAAGAACAATCACAATAGTCCCTTTCGTGAAGACCACAGATTTCATTAGGGCATATTCAAAATCAACAATCTAGAGATAATCTGGTATCTTTTTTGACAAAACTTTATAGGTCAAACCCAGAACTTTGAAAATAATTCTGCAGCATACAGACAACCAGCGTTGTCCTTATGTACTGGAGAGACATGATCAAATTTTGAAACACCTGTTGGACTCCGGAAGTGGATCCTTGGACCGACCGCCGGGGAGGCGGACGGGAGGCAGACTACTGAGCCGAAGAGGAGTCTTCTGGAAACCCGAGACTCCCCCAGAGGAGCTGTTGGAGACCGGGTCGCTAGGACTTAGGTGGCTTCGCTCTGGAAGTCCGAGGTCCCCCCAGGAGGAGCCCGTAGGGACCCGGACCGCTGGGATTTAGGAGAGTGGCTATCAGCAGAGAATACCAGGACCGGACCGGAGTCAGGGCAGACAGCAGGAGACGGCGTCGATGAGACGGACCAGGATCGAGGCAGGCAGCTGAAGACGGATTCGATGAGACGGACCGGGATCAAGGCAGGCAGCTGAAGACGGATTCGATGAGACGGACCGGGATCAAGGCAGGCAGCTGAAGCAGGCTGGCAGGGGTGCCAGAGCAAGCGGACTGGAACACAGGGCAGGCAGGCAGGAATGCAGGAACCGGAAGGCAGGAACGGTCAGGCAGGAACACTGGAACTGGAAGGCTGGAACAAGCAGGCTGGAAGACAGGAACGCAGGAACTGCAGGCAACTAGCAGGCTCAAGGAGCGACCACGTTGCAAAGGCCCCGAGGAGAGTCAGACGCCGAGTTAAATCCCCCTCGGCGTCTGACGTCATCCTGAGGGTGGCGCCGGGTTTTCGCGCCGGAGGCCCTTTAAAAGGGCCTCTCCTGCGCATGCGCGAGCCGAAGGGGCGGGGCCCAACTTCTCCAGCGGCGTCTCCCTTGTGGGAGCGCCGCCGACTAGGCCGCAGCTGCCGCGGCATTTTTGCGGCCATGCCACGTTCGGGACCCGAGGCCAGGTAGGGGATCGGTCGTGCTCCTCGCGACCGAAATCACAACAACACCTTTAATTATCCTAGCAATCATATTTTATAATCACTGTATTCTCTTTAAATTAATCTTGGTTATACCTAGGAAGAGATAATTACTATAATTTATTTTTGATTGAACTAAGACACATGCTAACATGGTTAAATCTGACATACATAGATAGGGTTTCAGTCTCTGAATCATGCATAAATTTAAAAAGACTGATTTAGACAGACAAGAAACCTGTTTTGACATAGAAAACATGCTGTTGAGATGCCTCCCTAAAATTTGTATTATCTGAACACAAGGTATATCCAAGTTCTGCATATATGGAGCCAACTTAATATTTGTTTTGCATCTGCCAAACCATATTGCCTTCTATTTTTGCAGGTTCACCAGCAATTTATGGTCATATGTACAATCAATCTGCAATTTTATCTATGCATGAATTAAATTTAGCCATTTTAGATGCTGAATCTGAGTTAAATGATGCTGAAACTTGCATATCATCAGCATCCACATAAGAACTAAAACCTTGTTCCTGTACAAACATTTTATCGCCTCTCCTTGAAAAGGAGAGGCGATAAAATGGAACCTTGAAGAACTCCGCAAGTCACTTCCTTGTGCAGAGACACATCATCCCCCCAAGGAACAAAAATAACAGTGGTCTTGGATCGAAATCAGTTAAGAACTGTTTCATTTATTCCCATCTCCTGTAAATATAGCAATAAAAGTCTACGATCAGTTGTATCAAATTCCAAACTAATATCTATAGAAATTACAATCACAGCCTTTACCTTTTCAGCTTTCAACCTAATCTGGTTTACTGATGACAACAAAGCTGTTTCAGTACTAAATTATTTTTGTTGCCCTGACTGCAACATGGCAAGGTTGAGCAAATACCATTTTTTCCATGACCTTCATTACAAATGGAATATTTGATACTGGATGATAGTTTTTAAGATCATTAACATCCAAGGATTTGCTATTAAGAATTGGACTTGGCCAACAATCAAACAAGCGTTTCAAGTCAATCCAAGGAAAGAATGGTGATTATTGGAATTTCACAGAGATTAGACCTGGTACTGATTCTGCTTAATATCTTCATAAGCAATATTGACATTAAGATCTGCAACAGAGTGAATACCCACCTGAGCAAATGTATTGGAGATGGTGGGATATAAGATTTTATAAGTAAATAAATAAATACGCCTGAGTGGACAGAATGATGAGTGGCCAAATATGACTGAGAATTAGTCACATGCTTACCCTCTAGGTTTCAACGCAGAAAAATGCAAACATGCATTTGGGGTGCTGAAATCCGAGGAAGCAGTGTGAGTAGAGAAAGGGGGCTAATATGCCGAAATGTGCCAACTAGTAAGACTCTGCAGGAGGAAATTTATATTTCATTTTGTTTTGTTTTAGGGGGTGGAGGTTCAGGTTTGGTTTGTTTAATGTTTATTTCGGTTCGGTTCACTTGATGAACCAAAATAAAATAAAAACTAAACTAGACTAAAAGAAACCTCCCCCAGTCTCCACCATCTCCATACCCCTTTGGAGGTACTCCAAGGATGAGTCAGGAACAACTCTAGTAACCATAGGAGGTAAAGAATCAGTTTAGTTAAGGAAAAGCAAGAATTTGTATGTTTACTGCAAAAGCTGGACCAGTAGCTCTACTTGTATGCTACAAATGAAGATTTTATGAACTGCACTCCAGATTTTCTAACCAGTCTTCTGAGTCAAAATTCATATTTACATTCACCCACATTAGAATCCACTTTTCAAACTCAATGTGCATGGATACTTTGTAGCTGAAAATCTCCTTGTTGTTTAGGCTCTCAAATATGTGTGCACCGTACTGAAAATTTGCATCATTATACAAAATATTATTAGCATTATTAAAGATTTTTCAGTGAAATATATTAATTTAAGAAGAAATTTTCCAAAGAGTTAGTTGACTTTTACCCGTGTAACTTCGTAGGTTACATGGATTGAGCTAACTCAGATTTTAACGGGTGGAAAATATGCACATATTTCACAACATGTATATTTTTCTCTCCATAAAAAATAGGTGTTTCTAGGGCATGTTTATTTTTTCTATTTTTATTTGCATTTAATATCCTGCCTTTACATTCCTTTTGCATTGCCCAAAGCAGCTTACAACAATTTTAATATATTTCATACAATTCTTAAAATACAAAACATATTCATAACAAGTTAAATACAAATAAAAAATATAATTTATAATCAGTTTTTAAAAGCAAATTCATAATGTAATTACAAAATAATAATCACATGATAGTAATTAAACTCTGCATTTTTTCCCAATTTCTAGAAGAGTGACTGTGTAAACTCCATAATTCCACCCTTTCCAGTACTGACTAATTCAAGGCAGCTGTTTGGAATATGGCTAAGCTTTGGTGGATCTCCAACTCTCTGGCCCTTATCCAAAAAGCAAAGAACATGCTAATCAGTGGAAGAATATTTTTATAAAACAGGCTGAGTGCGCACACACAGTTTTCAGTTGATGCTTCCACCGCATAAATGGGGGGATTTTAAAAGGGGCACACAGTCATGTCATTGCTAGTTTCACCAGTTTGTTCCCAGTTTGCCCAGACAAGGGATAGGCTTTCAAAATCTTTGGGGGTAGAGTTTAAAAGGTGTGTGCCAAATTTATAACATGTGCATGCCGGCGAGGTAAAGGATTGGACACTTCCCCCTAACCTGACCTTCCCACCCCCTTCCCCTAACTTCCCCCTCCTAGCCCTACTCTAACCCCCCCCCCCCCCCCCCAAGATTTTTGTTTTACCTTTTGCGCCTGCTGGCCGACTGCCGGCACACGATCTCTGACACAGTGGCAAATAGCCATTGTGCCAGGAGCCGCTGACCCTGCCCCACCCCCCGGACTGCCCAGGACCGCCCACACCCCGTCCCCTCCCCCGCCCCTTTTCTGCAAGCCCTGGGACTTATGCGTGTCCTGGGGCTTTACGCGGACCGCTGGGCCTTTTGAAAATAGGCCCGGCGGTGCGCGTAACCTTTGGAAAATCCAGCCCATTTTGTTCTGGACTCTGGCAGTGTGTATTTCCCTGATCTTGCTCTCTTTCTTTGTACTCTGAAGATTCATTAGCAACGTCACTGTTTGCTGTTATGATAAGTAATGCCAGTGATGCAGGGGGGGGTCTTCTAAACATAGTTCCCAACAAAGAATTCTTCATTTCGTCCTCTCCAATATGGGCTTCATCAGGGGAAATTTGAATTCTTATTCCAATTTTTCTGTGCTATATCCTCTTTCCCTTGTAGAGACCAATGACTTCCACTTAAAGCCGAAGCCTTACTCATCAATGCAATACATCTTGGGCTCTTTTAAACATTTTTAAACCACATCATTCTTCAAACCGGTATCATTATAACCTTAAAACCAGAAGTGGCTATCTTCACACATACGGCACCACGTGGAGTGGTTTAAAAATGTTTAAAAGAGTCCGATATATATTTTATTGATGAGTAAGGCTTCGGCTTTAACTGGAAGTTTAGAAGAACCCCTACATGAATAAAGGTGCAGTTAAGAGCCTGGATGAAGGATTATCTTAATTGGATCAATGCAAAGAAAAGCATTTGAAATAAAACAAAATTACAATAATTTAAGCAGACCATTGAAGCTATGGGCGGGATTTTAATATCTATGCTCGATTTTATAACAAGCACACGCAGCCGAGCGCATGTTATAAAATCCGGGGTCGGCGTGCGCGAGGGGGTGCTCACTTGTGCACCTTGCGCGCGCTGATCCCTAGGGGAGCCCCGATGGCTTTCCCTGTTCCCTCTGAAATCAGGGCGGCCTCAGAGGGAACTTTCCTTTTGCCCCTCCACCTTCTCCACCCTTCCCCCACCTAACCCGACCCCCAGCCCTACCTAAAACACTCCCTAACATTTATTTAGCAAGTTGCGCCAGCCTTTGGGCAGGTGTAGGTTGCGTGCGCTGGCCGAGTGCCAGTGCGTGATCCCTCAGCCTAGCGGCCCTAGGGAGGCCTCTGGCCATGGCCCCGCCCCGGAACACCCCCACCCCCTTTTTTCAAGCTCCAGGACATACGCACGTCCCGGGGCTTGTGCACGTCACCAGGCCTATGCAAAATAGGCTCGGTGCGCGTAACCCCCCTGCGTGCATAAATCCATCTGATTTATGTGCATAGGGCTTTTAAAATTTGCCCCTATATCTTTTATTTATTTATTTATTTATTTTTAGTTTTTATATACTGATCTTCTTGCATTAGATACAAATCAAACCGGTTTACAAAGAACAAAGAACATGCCAAAAAGGCGATACAAGGAACCATGAATGTAAAAACGAAAAACTTAGGGTAACATAGTCAGATAGTTAACTGAACAGTTTAAAAACAATTAGAAATTACATATTGATAAAGGTCACAATAAGTGAAACAATCCAATATGTTGTGAAAAGGATCCTTAGGAAGTGGGCAGTAAGAAGTTAAGAAGGGGATAAGGAATAGAGGAAAAGAGGAAGGATAAGCAAGATAAGATTAAAGGGTATCTGAGGGACTTTGACAATGTTTCAAAACAAGTAATTCATTGCCCATTTAAGGTTTTAGGAGACATTGGAATTTTAGGTTATGTTTGTAATTATATATCGGATAGAATTGTGAGTTATATTGTGCTTTTTTTTAATAGTGTGTATGAATGTGGTATAGGGTTTGTATTGAATGACAGTAATGTGAGATAAGGAGTTTTTAATGTGTATAGGTAGGATGTCTGATAAATTAGGTTTGTGGACATATATTTGTATAATTAAATTAAAATTGATAATTAATTTTATATATATATGTAGTTGTATAATTAAATAAAAATTGATAATTATTTAAATGATTATTTTCTCTTTTGGTGCATATATTGTAAGGGTTCATTATGCACCATGATCTGGGGATTGCCGGAGATGGGAAAGGCCTATACTATGGCTAATCCTTTCTCTATGCTGACC
Source organism: Rhinatrema bivittatum (assembly GCF_901001135.1). Lineage (NCBI taxonomy): Eukaryota > Metazoa > Chordata > Amphibia > Gymnophiona > Rhinatrematidae > Rhinatrema > Rhinatrema bivittatum. Next base: position 766,512,271 of record NC_042616.1, read on the forward strand.
TTGAAGATCTGGTGTCATTGTAAAACAATATTGACGAGTCATGAGCTCTTTTTACTCATGTTACCTTTGGATATTTATAGGGGGGACCCCACTGTCTATCTGGATCTATGGTTGGAGCCAGGGGGGGTGTGGTGTTGTGGCCAGTTGTTTGCTGACTCAAAAATGTTGTTTGCTGACTCAAAAAAAATCTGGAATTACAGTATGGTCTACCAGATTCTGAATATTATCATTTTATCCAATTGTCACATTGCTTTTCTAACTCATTTATTAGGAGTCAGGTAATCTGAGCCTTATCTGACTTTGAAGATTTGTGTTTTCAGCACAGTTTCACCCAGGGTCTGATCTTCAAATTGTACGTTTTGCTGTTTCCCAAGCAGTTTCCTTCGTTCAAACATATGTTGGGTTTGGAAGCTGATTGGGAGCATACCTGGTTAGAAGAGCAGTGGGAAGCATGCTATGTTGCCATAGCAAAAAGATCTAATTCCACTAATATTGTGGTGACTAACTATAATCTTTTGTTAAAATGGTATCTCACTCCTCTTAATCTATGTAAGAGTTATTCTGATTATTCTAATAAATGTTGGAGATTATGTGGGATGGTTAGGTCATTTTATCACGTCTGGTGGACTTGCCCCAAGCTGCTTCCTTTCTCGAGGTGGATTGCATCAGTACTTTTGGACCTGACTGCTGTAAATATCCCCTTTGTTTTCAAACGTAATTTCCTCTCACAATACCCATCTACTTGGCCTGTTGCAGTGTGGTCTTTAGTAAATCATGTACTCTGCGCTGCCCGGCAGGAAATAGCAGCCCATTTGATGAAGGAGGCTGTTCCACCTTCAACGTTGCTTCTCTGACAGCTTTGGAATGTTCATTATTGGACTTACTTAACAGCTGTAAGGAGAGACACAGTGGCTTCTCAGGTGTGAATGATTGATAGACATTTGTATTGAATTCGCTGCCACACAGGGAGCCAATACAGTGTGCTAAGGATTGGAGTGATATGATCTCTGATTTTTACATTAACAAGGAGTCGGACAGCGGCATTTTATATTAATTGGAGCGGATGGAGAACAGTGTCAGGAAGCCCTAGATAATAAGGCACTGCAGTATTCTAGTCCGGTGAGGATTAGTGCTTATAAGACTGTATGGAAATCGCTGAGGTACAATAATGGTTTTAATCATTTTAACAAGTGAATTTTGTAGAATGAGCTTTTTACCACCGAAGAAATAATGTTATGCGCACATGTTTACGCACGACTTCAGTACCCGCAGGGCATTGGCCAAACAACATGTCACCTCCTGCCCAACATCCCAATTTCATCGCCAGGGACAACTAGCGGCTGGTGTTCCTGGTGGTGGAAAATGAGCACAGGCTCTACTGCGCCCATGAAGAACGGCAAAATCTCCACTGTTTTAAGAGCACCTAGAAAGAGCTGTGTACTGCCTTAAACTGCGGTGCCTCCTACTCACGCGAGGTAAGTGGAATGGCGATAGTGGTGGTGGAAAGGGTCAGGCCATGCGTGGGGATCTATTAGAGGGGTTAGTGGGGTTGGGGGAGGAGTATAGAAGTTTAGGCTGTGCATAGAGGGCTACTGGGGGGGGGGGCCTAGTGAGAGGAGGGGGGAGATGGTCTGGTCAGGCCATGCATAGGTGGGCTACTAGGTAGGGAGATTCCAGTGTCTTACATACTCACTTCATAAATATTCACAATCTTGTAACATATCAATATGTCACTCACCTGACAGCAACAATTCATCCTTTTTGCCCCTATAGATCGAGGAGCTGAAGAAGAAGGCCGGGAGCTGCGCCTCAAGCAGAGGAGGTGGATAGACCAGCTTCATGGTCGGTGAGATGGAGCTGGAAGTAAGATATTTCTCAGGCCAACTGGGAACTAACTTCCAATAAGCTCCATCTATGTCCTCTCTCCATCCATTACTCCCAGTTTCGCCACACCCAGTCTTAGCCCTCACCTTACACTAATCCTCTTTCACAGGCTGCACTATCCTGAAGTAGTTACGGAAAGACACCCTCTACCTTCCTGGCATACTTTGAGGGACTTTACTCCCACTCCAACATGCATTTCCATGTAAACAACATGGCCCTTGTCCAATGTATAGCATCAGGACTCTACATGTCTAGCTACGTACATCTCCAGCAGTCTCTGTCAGCCTTGTCACACATTTCTTACCATCACCTCCTATTACATAGTAGCTTCCATCAAATTATATCCCGCTCACATGAATAATCTGAATGTCAATTCACCCATCAATATGAAGCCAAAACCTTGATGACAGGGTTGACGCATACTTAACAACGATCCCCTTTGCCTTCACCTCTCCTTCAAAAGGTGTTTCTTCTAAGTGCCTCTGATATCCTGCACATCATACTCTGCAGCATGTGAGCACACAACATTACACATGCTTACTTTTGTCTTCACAGAGAATAATTATTTGTCATTGTCCTCCTCCTCAGACGAGGAGGAAGAAGATGGAGCAGATGGCGGAGGTGAGCAGGCCCCAGGCCCTTCAGAAGCAGCAGCAGCCACACTGGGGAGGAGCAGGTTGTTCCTCCCTGACTCCATATGAAGGCAGGACGCTCCTCCCGCACCCCGTCCTCCACCAAGGGAAGAAGCCCAAGAGGCATAACCCTGGGCCTCAGCCTCCACATCCTCTCCCTGTCGGCCTTCCTCCTTAGTTTGCTCAGGGAGTTAGGGATGAGGCAACCCAGACCGGGCAGCCATTGCTGGTCGAAGGAGGCCTGCATACCCCTTTGCTTCCTCTGTCACCCCCCCACACCACAGCAGCCAGAAAGAGGCTCATCATCAAGGGCATAAACTTGCTGCCATTTTGAGACTGTGGTGTGGCAGGTGGCAGCAGAGCAGAGGGCAACATGAGTATCCTTTCAGAGGGTGCTCAGGTTACTGATCGTCCGTGGTGATGCCTTACAGCACCTGATCATGGCGGCCCAGATTCTTGTCATGAAGCTACCCCTATCCTGAGCACCCTCCCAAGTCTGGGATTGAGAGTGTCCCTAACTTCCTATGTTTTTTTTTTGTTTGTTACTGCTTTGCTTCCTAGTTTTCCCCTCTCCATCCCAATTTTATTTAATTTTATTATTGTACATAGTTGTAAAAAAAAAAAAAAAATTGTACATAGTTTTAAAAAATCTTAAACATTGCTTTAAAAGTAAAAAAAAAAAAAGCCCTTACATTTTCAAATACATTTGTCTGTGTATAACTGTGATTTGTTTACTATTTCCATGTGGTCAATAATCAAAGCTAAACTGTTAAATGGATAACTTGGAATTACATGGCTGACTTGTGAGTAATCCCTCTAAATGGCTTTGATTGTTGAAATGAAAGACTTTTTTTTTTTTTTTAAATGTTAGTGTCTTGGGTCTAGAGACTTCTACATTGGAAATCTGAGGCCCAGGATGCTGGGCCGGTGACCCCTGTTAAACTCCCATGCCAAGGACAGCATGGAAGTCTCCAGATCAAGGATGCTACCAATAGAGGGCTGGCGTCCTTCAGTCCAGAGACTTCCACTCCATTGGGGTAGATTTTCAAACCGCGCGATTTGGCGTACTTTTGCTGGCGCATCAGGCGCAAGCAAAAGTACGTGGGATTTTAGTAGATATGCGCGTAGCCGCGCGTATCCGCTAAAATCCTGGATCGGCACGCGCAAGGCTATCAATTCCGTATAGCCGGCGCGCGCCGAGCTGCGCAGCATACCCCTGTTCCCTCCGAGGCCGCTCCGAAATCGGAGCGGCCTCGGAGGGAACTTTCTTTTGCCCTCCCCTCACCTTCCCCTCCCGTCCCCTACCTAACCCCCCCCGCCCGGCCCTGTCTAAACCCCCCCCTTACCTTTGTCGGGGGATTTACGCCTCCCGGAGGGAGACGTAAATCCCCGCGCGCCAGCGGGCCGCTAGCGCGCCGGGACGCAACCTGGGGGCGGGTCCGGAGGGTGCGGCCACGCCCCCGGGCCGCCCCGGGCCGTAGCCACGCCCCCGGGCCCACCCCCGGAACGCTCCCGACAAGCCCCGAAAACGCCGCGTGGTTCGGGCTCGCCCCCCGACACGCCCCCCCTCAGAAAACCCCGGGACTTACGCGAGTCCCGGGGCTCTGCGCGTGCCGGTAGGCCTATGTAAAATAGGCTCACCGGCGCGCAGGGCCCTGCTCGCCGGGCGGATTTTAAGAGCAGGGCTCTTAAAATCCGCCCCATTGTGTAGTAGAAGTCTCTGCAATATGATTGCTGTCCTTGGCATGGGTGTATCACGGGTGCCGCCGGCCCAGCGTCTGGGTCCACAGACTTCCACAGCTGGGCTGGCGATACCCATGATGCATCCATGCCAAGGACAGCATCCGATGCAGACTGAGACCAATTAAAAACAAGGCTTGTATTAAAAAATTACAATTTATTAGAACTGCAGTAAGAAAATGATTAAAAAAAACCCCATAAAATTCATTAAACAGAGTCATTGCTACATTTTTACATTTTGGCATATTCATCTTCCATGGGCTTGGTGTTGATCTCCAAAATAGTCCACTATGACCTTACGACGGACTTCATTCCCCCTTGCTATGGTGTTTCCGTCTGCAGCAGGAGCAAACATTTCTTGCCCTGGTGCCAGGTCTGGATGCAGGTCTTGATTGATGCCATGATGGAGGGCAATCTTGTCCAGCATGCAGCACACCATTACAATATCCGCCACTTTCTCCAGCGAATACTGCAGCGCACCTCCAGAACAGTCAAGGCAGTGGAACCTGCTTTCCGGAACCTCAAATGTCCACTCAATAACTCCTTTTGTTTTCACATGTGCTTCACTATACCGGATTTATGCTGGTGCACATGGCGCTGACAAGTCTGAGAAGCCATGCTGTGCAGCCATACCCAGCATCACCTGTAGAAAACAACAACAAAAAAAAATAATAAAGGAAGCTCTACTGCAAGCAGACATGCATAGCAGACCAGAATGCACTTTGGCAACCATGTACCAGAAAGCACGTACTATTCTGCTTTTGGTACCCTCCCCTGAGAGTGTACCTTTTACCTAATCTTCTGGTTGCTTTTGTCCCCACCCCAACTCATTTTATTCTGTAGTAGAATAGTCCGCACTTCTGGCACTTTGCAGGAAGAACAGCAGGCAGCAAGGCCTACCTGGCCCAGCAGAACAACACGACAACCTGCTCTGGGGTCAGCACTACAGAATCTCTGAGAGAGCCCGCCCCCCCCCCCCCCCAGAAGGAGAAGGTGAGAAAAGGTCACTGGTCTGAGGCGACTGCGCTGTTCACAGCCCGCCCACTGCCCACCCACCCACACCAACATATATTGCTGTGAGGCGTGCGCCCTTAATGCGCACGAAAGAACACAACACACGATCTTGCCCCTTTGTGCATCCCTTCATGTGGACCTAAAGTGCATTCTCTATTGATCGCTGGATAGAATACCAAAATCATGGCCAAGATGGCTTCATTAAGCCCATACTAGGACGGGGCCAGAACGGAGTCACCTTTGGACAGTGAAATGAAATGGTCGGATTTTGAAACGGTCTCAGTTTTTGCTGTCACTCAAGTGATGGTGGATGCCTGGAATGCCCTTCCAGAGGAAGTGGTGAAGACCAGAACTGTGAAGGACTTCAAAGGGGCGTGGGATAAACACTGTGGATCCATAAATTCAAGAGGCCGCCAATGAAGAGTGGGGGACTCGCCAGAATGATGGCTACTGCCTGGAAACAATACCCTTATTCAATAAACATATACATGGGTACTGTGACTCCAACATCACTCTAAGCTTCAACAGCAAGAGGAAATATGGAAAAAAGGATTTGCACTCACAAAGAGGGGAGTAGCTGGCTTGTTACGGCGGTTACTACCCCAAACCAAATAAGCCTGATACTTCACTTTCAATGCATATCCAGCATAGTTCTCTGCTTCAACGGCAGGGCTGAAGAAAACCTGATACTTCACACATCCAGCAGAGCTCTCTGCTTCAACGGCAGGGGAGAAGAAAAAAGGGTTCGCACTCACAAAGCGGGGAGTAGCTGGCTTGTTACGGCGGTTACTACCCCAAACCAAATGTGCCTGATACTTCACTTTCGATGCATATCCAGCATGGCTCTCTGCTTCAACGGCATGGGAGAAAGACTGATACATCACGCATTTCCAGCATAGCTCTCTGCTTCAACGGCAGGGGAAAAGAAAACCAACCAATAAGGGCTGTATAACATAGTCTGGGTAAAACAAATAAGCATGGGTGTAGCTTGCTTATTGCGGCGGTTACTACCCCTACTACCCCTAACTAATCAAGCTAGACATTTCACTTGGATGCAGCTCCGTCACTGCTCTCTACATTAATGTTGGGGGTGGAAGGGAAATAGAACCAAGAGCTAAGAGAAATAGATAAGTATGAGAGAAAAAATGTGTGAGGCTTGCTGGGCAGACTGGATGGGCCGTTTGGTCTTCTTCTGCCGTCATTTCTATGTTTCTATGTTTCTATGATACCTTCAATAATTCCATCTTTTTGTCCTTTAAATCCTTGCAATGTTGCCGTGCTGAAGGCCATTAAAGATACCATTGTGACACATTTAGCAAGAATTATTAATCTATCATTAGCCAAGGAGGTTGTTGCAATTTCTTTGAAAATGGCTTCTGTTAGATCTTTGTTGAAAAAGTCTGGCTTAGAATCTGCCACTCTATCAAACTACCACCCTTTCTCTTTGTTGCCTTTGTTGAGAAGATTCTGGAATCTTTGGTGCTGCAACAACTTGAGGATTTCATGCACGAACACCAGACGTTGGACCAGTAGAGATGTGCTTCGTTTTTTCTACCGGGTTGTTTTTTGACTCGGAAACTTCGTGGTAAAATTCGGGTTTTCTCGTTTAGTTTATTTGAAAAACGAAACAAGGAAACCCGAAACCAGCCCAAAAAACGAAGCGGGAAACGAAGCTAAAAAAAAACCCACCCCAAGCATTTAAATTCATTTTAATACATTACATACAACCCCCCCCCCCCCCCCCACCATCCCGATCCCTCCCCAAGACTTACTAACATCCCTGGGGGTCCAGTGGGGTCCCGGGTTCCATTTGTCCCTCCGTGCCCAGTGTGCTACTGCAAGCCGTGCTCCTCAAAATGGTGCCGAATAGCCTCTGAACTACTATGTCACAGGGGCTACTGGCGCCATTGGTCAGCCCCTGTCACATGGCCATCGGCGCCATCTTGTGCTCATACCATGTGACAGGGGCTGACCAATGGCGCCGGTAGCCCCTGTGACATAGTATGGGCAAAGGCTATTGGCGCCATTTTGATTCCTGGCAGCCGACAACGAAATCGCTCCCGGACCCCCGCTGGACCCCCAGGGATTATTGGCAAGCCTTGGGGGGGGGTCAGGAGGCCACCCCAAGCTGGCCAAAAGTCCCTGGGGTCCAACGGGGGTCCGGGAGCGATCTCCTACACTCGTGCCATCGGATGCCAGAAATCAAAATGGCGCCGATAGCCTTTGCCCATACTATGTCACAGGGGCTACCGGCGCCATTGGTCAGCCCCTGTCACCTGAGGCACCCCCAGGTATGAGCACAAGATGGTGCCGATGGCCATGTGACAGGGGCTGACCAATGGCGCCGGTAGCCCCTGTGACATAGTAGTTCAGAGGCTATTCGGCACCATTTTGAGGAGCACGGCTTGCAGTAGCACACCGTGCACGGAGGGACAAATGGAACCCGGGACCCCGCTGGACCCCCAGGGATGTTAGTAAGTCTTGGGGAGGGTGGTTGTATTATACTTAATCTTAATGTTTGGGGTGGTTTTTAATTTAAAAAAAAAATGTGCCCCTGTCCCCACACAAACCCGAAAAACGAAGTTTCCCCGAAGTTCGGGGAAAATCCTTTTCGGGTTTTGGGGCCCCCGAACCACGACGAATTAGGCAATTTCGTTGCAATTGCCTAATTCATGATAAACGATTGCACATCTCTATGGACCAGTACCGGTTTGGCTTTAGGAAATCCCTCAGCATGGAAAAGAGTTATGTACTTGTTTTTAGGGATGTGAATCGTTTTCAACGATTAAAATTATCATCCGATAATTTTAATATCGTCTTAAATCGTTATGGAACACAATACAATAGAAATTCTAACAATTTATCGTTAAAAATCGTTAAATTGTGTTAGTGCGCACTAACAGAAAATGATACAAATTGACACTTTCCAGGTCAGTAAAGGTCAGTTAGGAATGAATATGTATTCCTATTGGCTGGCTGCCCTCTTATCTATTGATGCTACCAAGGTTCCCACTGAGGTGATGGTTGGGGGGATGGGAAATGGAAATGGAAACTCAGGAACACTAACAGAAAATGATACAAATTGACACTTTCCAGGTCAGTAAAGGTCAGTTAGGAATGAATATGTATTCCTATTGGCTGGCTGCCCTCTTATCTATTGATGCTACCAAGGTTCCCACTGAGGTGATGGTTGGGGGGATGGGAAATGGAAATGGAAACTCAGGAACACTAACAGAAAATGATACAAATTATTGACACTTTCCAGGTCAGTAAAGGTCAGTTAGGAATGAATATGAATTCCTATTGGCTGACTGCCCTCTTATCTATTGATGTTACGAAGGTTCCAACTGAGGTGATAGTTGGGGGGATGGGAAATGGAAACTATTGGTAGTTGACAAAAAAATTAATGTGATCAGTCAATATGACTAGAACTTGTGCCCTATTCCTGATACCAGGGGTGTTGTGATCTTCCTGCACTCAGTGCCCTATCCCTGATACCAGGGGTGTTGTGATCTTCCTGCACACAGTGCCCTATCCCTGATACCGGGATGTGTGCAAGAAGATCACAACACCCCCGGTAACCGGGATAGGGCACTGTGTGCAGGAAGATCACAACACTCCTGGTATTAATAGGGATAGGGCACTGCATGCAGGAAGATCACAGCACCCCTGGTATCAGGGATAGGGCACTGTGTGCAGGAAGATCACAACACCCCGGAGGAGTGAGGGTCAGGCAGCTCCCCCCCTGTCTGTGAAGCCAGCCTCTCACTAGTAATGCAGGGAAGGAGCTGTTTCAGTCTCACCATCCTCCCCCCCCCTCACCCACACACCATTCACTGGCTGGGATATGGGGGAGGGGAGGAGTGAGGGTCAGGAAGCTCCCCCTGTCTGTGAAGCCAGCCTCTCACTAGTAATGCAGGGAGGGAGCTGTCTCAGACTTCACCATCCTCCTCCCCCCCCCCCCCCCCTCACCCACAGACCATTCACTGGCTGGGACATGGGGGAAGTCAGGAGTGAGGATCAGGCAGCTCCCCCCTGTCTGTGAAGCCAGCCTCTCACTAGTAATGCAGGCGGGATAGGGCACTGCATGCAGGAAGATCACAACACCCCTGGTATCAGGGTTAGGGCACTGTGTGCAGGAAGATCACAACACCCCTGGTATCAGGGTTAGGGCACTGTGTGCAGGAAGATCACAACACTCCTGGTATTAATAGGGATAGGGCACTGTGTGCAGGAAGATCACAACACCCCTGGTGTCAGGGTTAGGGCACTGTGTGCAGGAAGATCACAACACCCCTGGTATCAGGGTTAGGGCACTGTGTGCAGGAAGATCACAACACTCCTGGTATTAATAGGGATAGGGCACTGTGTGCAGGAAGATCACAACACCCCTGGTGTCAGGGTTAGGGCACTGTGTGCAGGAAGATCACAACACCCCTGGTATCAGGGTTAGGGCACTGTGTGCAGGAAGATCACACACTCCTGGTATTAATAGGGATAGGGCACTGTGTGCAGGAAGATCACAACACCCCTGGTGTCAGGGTTAGGGCACTGTGTGCAGGAAGATCACAACACCCCTGGTATCAGGGATAGGGCACTTAGTGCAGGAAGATCACAACACCCCTGGTATCAGGAATAGGGCACAAGTTCTAGTCATATTGACTGACCACATTACTTTTTTTGTCAACTACCAACAGTTTCCATTTCCCATCCCCCCAACCATCACCTCAGTTGGAACCTTCGTAACATCAATATATAAGAGGGCAGCCAGCCAATAGGAATACATATTCATTCCTAACTGACCTTTACTGACCTGGAAAGTGTCAATAATTTGTATCATTTTCTGTTAGTGTTCCTGAGTTTCCATTTCCATTTCCCATCCCCCCAACCATCACCTCAGTGGGAACCTTGGTAACATCAATAGATAAGAGGGCAGCCAGCCAATAGGAATACATATTCATTCCTAACCATCCTCCCCCCCTCCCTCACCCACACACCATTTACTGGCTGGGATATGGGGGAGGGGAGGAGTGAGGGTCAGGAAGCTCCCCCCTGTCTGTGAAGCCAGCCTCTCACTAGTAATGCAGGGAGGGAGCTGTCTCAGACTTCACCATCCTCCCCCCCCCCTCACCCACACACCATTCACTGGCTGGGACATGGGGGAAGTCAGGAGTGAGGGTCAGGCAGCTCCCCCTTGTCTGTGAAGCCAGCCTCTCACTAGTAATGCAGGCGGGATAGGGCACTGCATGCAGGAAGATCACAACACCCCTGGTATCAGGGTTAGGGCACTGTGTGCAGGAAGATCACAACACCCCTGGTATCAGGGTTAGGGCACTGTGTGCAGAAAGATCACAACACTCCTGGTATTAATAGGGATAGGGCACTGTGTGCAGGAAGATCACAACACTCCTGGTATTAATAGGGATAGGGCACTGTGTGCAGGAAGATCACAACACCCCTGGTATGAGAGTTAGGGCACTGTGTGCAGGAAGATCACAACACTCCTGGTATTAATAGGGATAGGGCACTGTGTACAGGAAGATCACAACACCCCTGGTGTCAGGGTTAGGGCACTGTGTGCAAGAAGATCACAACACCCCTGGTATCAGGGTTAGGGCACAAGTTCTAGTCACATTGACTGATCACATTACTTTTTTTGTCACACTACCAACTGTTTCCATTTCCCATCCCCCATATATTGTCAGTAGGAACCTTGGTAACATGAATAAATAAGAGGGCAGCCAATAGGAATACATATTCATTCCTAAACTGACCTTAACTGACCGGAAAAGTGTCAAATTGTATCATTTTTTGTTAGTGCGCACTAACGGGAGTTAGTGCGCACTAATCAGAAAAAACGATTTTTTAACTAAAAAATCGTGCCAAACACGATTTTCTTCTGCCAGACGATTTCAATCGTTAAGACGATAGGGCACTCGATTCACATCCCTACTTGTTTTACTTGACATCTCCACAGCATTTGACATGCTAGGACCATCAAACCCTCCTCTGTCATCAGAGGGGATGTGGGATCTCTGGCATTGTATTGTCCTGGTTTAAATCATACATTTACGAGAGATCGCATCGGGTGAGGAGTGAGAATAGTGCTTCTGCCTAGTGTCCCCTCACTTCTGGGGGTGCCTCAGGGATCTGCCCTGTCTGCATTTCTGCTCAATAAATGCCTATAGCACCTGAATGTAATCCGCTTTGAAGTGCCGAAAAGTGGAATATAAATAAATACATAAACATTTACTTATCATTGATTTGCAGGTTGCTGGCAGGGCTCTTCAAGTGACACAGGCTGTGCGCTGATGATATACTAGGGATGTGAATCGTGTCCTCGATCGTCTTAACGATCGATTTCGGCTGGGAGGGGGAGGGAATCGTATTGTTGCCGTTTGGGGGGGTAAAATATCATGAAAAATCGTGAAAAATCGTGAAAAATCTAAAAATCTAAAAATCGCAAAACCGGCACATTAAAACCCCCTAAAACCCACCCCGACCCTTTAAATTAAATCCCCCACCCTCCCGAACCCCCCCCAAATGAGTTAAATAACCTGCGGGTCCAGCGGCGGTCCGGAACGGCAGCGGTCCGGAACGGGCTCCTGCTCCTCAATCTTGTTGTCTTCAGCCGGCGCCATTTTCCAAAATGGCGGCGAAAAATGGCGGCGGCCATAGACGAACACGATTGGACAGCAGGAGGTCCTTCCGGACCCCCGCTGGACTTTTGGCAAGTCTCGTGGGGGTCAGGAGGCCCCCCACAAGCTGGCCAAAAGTTCCTGGAGGTCCAGCGGGGGTCAGGGAGCGATTTCCCGCCGCGAATCGTTTTCGTACGGAAAATGGCGCCGGCAGGAGATCGACTGCAGGAGGGGGAGTGCCCCGCTGAACGACCTCCTGCAGTCGATCTCCTGCCGGCGCCATTTTCCGTACGAAAACGATTCGCGGCGGGAAATCGCTCCCTGACCCCCGCTGGACCTCCAGGAACTTTTGGCCAGCTTGTGGGGGGCCTCCTGACCCCCACGAGACTTGCCAAAAGTCCAGCGGGGGTCCGGAAGGACCTCCTGCTGTCCAATCGTGTTCGTCTATGGCCGCCGCCATTTTTCGCCGCCATTTTGGAAAATGGCGCCGGCTGAAGACAACAAGATTGAGGAGCAGGAGCCCGTTCCGGACCGCTGCCGTTCCGGACCGCCGCTGGACCCGCAGGTTATTTAACTCATTTGGGGGGGGTTCGGGAGGGTGGGGGATTTAATTTAAAGGGTCGGGGGTGGGTTTTAGGGGGTTTTAGTGTGCCGGCTCACGATTCTAACGATTTATAACGATAAATCATTAGAATCTCTATTGTATTGTGTTCCATAACGGTTTAAGACGATATTAAAATTATCGGACGATAATTTTAATCGTCCTAAAACGATTCACATCCCTATGATATACTGTTCTTTATTTCCATGCAGTTGTCTTGGACCAAAACATCTAATTCCATTTCAATTTTTCTTTCAGCTTTGAAGCATTGGCTTTCTCACAATAAACTTGCTTTATATTTAACAAAGACTGAGATTATAGTGTTACAAAGATCTAGCATTAATCCAGTGCCTTCTTCACTTCACCTTAATGCACCGGGGTGCCAGTGTTATCTCATGCTAAGAGTCTTGTTGTAATGATTTATTCAAATCTCTTATTCTGCGAGCATATTCAAGAGCTGGATTTTTCAAACTGTGCTTACTTTGTTTGCTCAGACTTTAGATCAGTTGTACAGGCCCTAATTTTGCCACTGATTGGATATCGCAGTTCTATTTATATAGGATTGCCGGTTATTACTTTAAGAGCACAACAGATGTTACAGAATTCGGCTGCCCGATTAATTTCTGAGCATAACTTGAGAGACCATATTACTCCTATTTTGTGTGAGTTACTGTGTTGCAGCGGCGAATCATTCATAAGAATGTTGAGCCTAGAATCCTTTCCTTTGATAAATGCAATGATTCATATTTATAATCCAACATAAACTTTATGGTTGTCACAATGCAGGCTGCTTGACATTCCATCTATGCGTCACGTGAGGTTGGCTGGAATTAGGGACAGTGCTTTTTCAGCGTTTCGACGATTTTATGGAACTCTACCAGAGAAGCTTTTTCTGACACATTCCATGAAGACCCTCAGTTCATTGCTGAAGACATTTCTTGTCCACGAGGCAATCACATGAGAAAGGGCACTTAATGAGACTGTGGTGCAATGATTAAGATTCGATTTTATGATTTTTTTTGGTGACTGTGTCCTGCCAGTTTGTTTTCTCTAATTTTATGAATATTACGTAGCCGCGCGTATCTTATAAAATCCGGGGTCGGCGCGCGCAAGGAGGTGCACATTTGTGCAACTTGCACGCGCCGAGCCCTGCGCGCGCTGCCCGTTCCCTCCGAGGCCGCTCTGAAATCGGAGCGGCCTCGGAGGGAACTTTTTTCTACCCCCCCCGCACCTTCCCTTCCCTTCCCCTACCTAACCCATCCCCCCTGGCCCTATCTAGACCCCCCCCTACCTTTATCGGAAAAGTTACTACTGCCTCCGGGCAGTAGTAACTTACGCGCGACGTCGGGGCACTCGGCCACGCCCCCGGACCACCCACATGCCCCCGGACACGCCCCGATCCCTAACCGCACCCCCTGGCCACGCCCCCGACCACCCCTTTTTGCAAGCCCTGGGACTTACGAGCATCCCGGGGCTTGCGCACGCCGCCGAGCCTATGCAAAATAGGCTTGGCGCGCGCAGGGGAGGGTTTGGGGTAGGTTTTCGGGGGGGACACGCGTATCTTATGCGCATACCCCTTTGAAAATCTACCCCATTGTGTTAGAATTCGGCAGAAATTGGATACTGGGTCTGTTTTTTAAACACAGACAGGAACTATTTGTTTTCCAGAACGTTAGTATTTTTCCTGATCTGGCTGAGGCAACACAGAAAGAGAGTCAGCAATTTTTATTGCTGTGGCCTTGAGTTCAGATTGGAGCAATGTTTTTTTCTAAAGTATCATTGTAAATGTATAGTTAAAACTTCTAAGTATGTGTCTTTTGAGTCTCTTTTTGAGCAACAAACTGGACCAAGTGCCTTCCCCAAATACTCTGCCTGTGCCTGTTTTATGCAAAGAGGGGATGATGGAAATCATCTTCAGCAAGAACTGTGGGATGCCAGTAGACATTTTGTCACCTTTTCTTGGTCTGAGGTGAGGTTTCTATCTCCTAGGTCCTTAGTTTAATGAATGCACTGTCTCTCTACTTGGTGGACTTTTGTTTGTAATTGTTGTTTTTTTTATTATGTATTGGTCTTTTTGTGTATTTTTTTCCCAAATGTTGCAAACTTTTCTATACAAGAGATACTCTTGATTTATACTGCAAATCTATAAATAAAAAGCCAGCAGTGTCAACTCAGGGGGTTCAATGATGAATTCTTATTTACTTCAGAAACCTTCCTTATGTCGTACAAGGTTAGCTTTTGAATATCCCTATTCACTTCCAGGTTCCCACTTAATTATACCAAATGCAATTAAAAACACACAGGCTCAGAGAGATAAGAATGCACTCACATTTTGTTAGCAGAAGCTTCCTGACAATAAACAGAATATATTTTGTAATAGCTAACAAGATTTATTATCACACTTTCGAGTCCATTTTCAGCCACTGTGTGACTCATCTAGTTAGCAAGATAAACATATCACACTAACTAGCAGTCCTGTTTAACTGGCTAACTTTAGGACAGCCCTATGACCCAACCAGAGTTAGCCACATAAGTTAAGCGGCTAACTCTGAGCCTCCTCAGAATGCCTCTTGCCCACCCATGGAACACCCCCTTCTTATCCAGCTAAATTCTAGCCAGATAAGCCATTTAGATGGTAGGGATGTGAATCGTTTTTGAACGATTAAAATTATCGTCAGATAATTTTAAAATCATCCAAAATCGTTAGAGTGCACGATACAATACAAATGCCCACGATTTATCGTCAGGGGCATTTGTATTGTATCGTTAAATAGGGGGCGGGAAAACCGGCACACCAAAAAAACCCTAACACCCACCCCGAACCTTTAAAACAAACCCCCACCCTCCCGAACCCCCCCAAAATGTTTTAAATGACCTGGGGTCCCGGCGCGATGATCCCGGCGCGATGTCCCGCTCTCTGGCCACGGCTGCTGTGAAGAGAAATGGCGCCGGTGGCCCTTTGCCCTTATCATGTGACAGGGCAAAGGTAGCGCCGGTGCCATTTTGATTCTTAGCTCCCGACGTCACGCGTCCAGATCGCTCTCGGACCCCCACTGGACCCCCAGGGACTTTTGGCCAGCTTGGGGGGGCCTCCTGACCCCCACAAGACTTGCCAAAAGTCCAGCGGGGGTCCGGGAACGACCTCTTGCACTCGAGCCGTATTGCAAAATGGCGCCGGCCGTATGGCCGTATGGCCGGTGCCATTTTGCAATACGGCAATACGGCCGGCGCCATTTTGCAATACGCTCGAGTGCAAGAGGTCATTCCCGGACCCCCGCTGGACTTTTGGCAAGTCTTGTGGGGGTCAGGAGGCCCCCCCAAGCTGGCCAAAAGTCCCTGGGGGTCCAGCGGGGGTCCGGGAGCGATCTCCTGGACGCGTGATGTCGGGACCTAGGAATCAAAATGGCACCGGCGCTACCTTTGCCCTGTCACATGATAAGGGCAAAGGGCCACTGGCGCCATTTCTCTTCACAGCAGCCGTGGCCAGAGAGCGGGACATCGCGCCGGGATCATCGCACCGGGATCCCAGGTCATTTAAAACATTTGGGGGGGGGGGGGTTCGGGGGGGGGGGGGTTTGTTTTAAAGGTTCGGGTGGGTGTTAGGGGTTTTTTTTGGTGTGGCCAGAGAGCGGGACATCGCGCCGGGATCGCGCCGGGACCCTCCCACTGGACCCGAGGTCATTTAAAACATTTGGGGGGGGGGGTTTCGGGAGGGTGGGGGTTTGTTTTAAAGGTTCGGGGTGGGTGTTAGGGTTTTTTTGGTGTGCCGGTTTTCCCGCCCTCCTCCGATTTACGATTTTTAACGATTTCAAAACAAAACACGACGATCCGATTTCCCTCCCCCCCCCAGCCAAAATCGATCGTTAGGACGATCGATCACACGATTCACACCTCTATTAGATGGATAACTATTATGTTATCTATCTAAATAGCTTTTGGATACGGACCTCCACATTTACTATGGCAATCTCATTAGCCCCATTCACTTTGGAATTACTTCTCCAGTTCTAACCTACCTCTTTACTGTAAGGTTAGTCTTTGGAAGTCCTGGCTACCCTCCAGCACCTTATTATTGCCATTTTAGCATGTTGTTAGCTCTCTTTTAGAATAGGAAAACAACATATATAAATCTCACTCTTCATGGAAATCTCTCACCCAGACTGGAACTGAGAATTGCCAGTGGCCATGTATCTTTTCCCAATAAATGTCCTAATGCCTCTGTCTGTCTGTCTCTCTCTGCTCCAGAAGCTGTGTGTCCATTACTATTGGTCTTGTCACTGGTACTATGAAGCTGTATTGCAGCCTGTTGTTATTATCACTAATGATGAAAAGCTATATTTGCAGTTTGTTCTCTCAGATGCTCACACACACATATATATATATATATATATATATATATATATATATATATATATATATATATATATATATACTAGCTGTACCTGGCCACGCGTTGCTATGGCTCAGTCTGGTTAAATGGAAAAGAAAAAAAGTGAAAGCACTCATTTCTAATATGTTTAATTTCACAATGCTTGTGGGTGTACAATATTTTTTGTTGTTCCATTGTCTGTGCAGATATAGAAATTGTCTGGTTTGCCGACTCTAGAACACGCAACATATAATTGTCCATGTGAGAAGCAATCTGGTCTAGATGTAAACCGCATAATTCTAGAAATGAAAAAGAATGAAAAAAGAAAAAAAATAAACTATACTCACTAAATGAAAGGTATGGTAAATGACACAGCTCAATTCCAACGCAATGTCACATGAAATAATTAAATCAAAATGAAAATAAATCGAAATCTATGAAAATTCAATTTAACAATGCAATCGGAAACATTGAAATGGAATCGTTAAATATTTAGTACAAGCCGTTAAGCCCGTTAAAATGGGCGAGATTTTTGTCCCCTCTCCTCCTACATCTTTGCTCTGCTCCGCTCCTCCCCCCCGCCTAGCACCACGAAGGGCCAAAGGCGGCGGCGGTGGTAGGAGCTGCAGCGGTGGCCGAGGGGGATCTTGCGAGGCGTAATGGTTCTGCCATCCCAACTCCCTCCCCCCTTCCCCGGTGGCGGAGGGGACAGGCTCAGACCCCTTTCACTCTATCCTTACAGGCCCCAACTACTTTGCTCTCCCATTCCCCTCTACACTCAACCCCTTCCACTCTAACCTATAAGTGGAGAGCTAGGGGTGGGAGGGGGGTTGAGAATCTCCCTCTCATACAGCCCCCTACATAGGCTTCCACTCTCCCTCTGTCCCTCACACCGCACACCCAATCCCTCTCACACACATACACAATCCCTCACGTAGTCTCCCTCTCTCTCTGGCACTCACACTCACCGTCAGCGCACATTACCACACTTTTCTCTCACACAAAACGGGCGAGATTTTTGTCCCCTCTCCACCTAAGTCTTTGCTCTGCACTCGCAAGAGCTTGCAAAGTTCCCATGCCTGTTGTGTCTGGGAGAGTGAGGAAAACACTCCGACCACCCCCTCACAAAGGGCAGGCGGCAGGCACTGCAACAGATTTGGGACACGTTGCCTAGCTTACTTTGCTCTTTCTGGGAGACCTGTGCCTTTTACGAAATCCCATCGGGGGCTTGAGAGGGAGGAGGGAGCAGGGCTCTGGCTTTCACTTTCGTCACGGTGCTTTTGCTGGAGTGGGGGTGGAGCGATGCCCATGTAAACTCTTCCCATGGTGGCTGAGACCCACGGGTGGCTTGACAGCACTGCCTCCCCCCCCCCCCCGCAGTTGCGGGATATTTACTTGGCTTCTCCTTATCTGTTGGACTCGGGGCAGGGGAGGAGGGCGAGCTGTTCTCTGTTCAGCTCTTTGCGCTTTGGCTGCTGCAGGCTGCAGCTGCTTGTGATCTCTTCACAGTCGCTTTCTACTGCATTTGCTCTGCTCTGGCCATCCCAACTCCCTCCCCCCCCTTCCCCAGGTGTGGATGGACTGGCTCGGTGACTCTTCTACCCTTTCCTCCTCCTGTGTGTAACTGTCCGCAGTCCCTACTCTCTCCCCCCTTCCCCAGTGGCAGAGGAACAGGCTGAGCAGTTTCTCAAAGCGGTGACTCGTCTGCCCTTTCCTCCTCCCCTCTGTGACACCCAGCATGTAGCGCAGAGCTCTATGGTCCGCACATGCGCGGTAGAGCTGCTCTCTACTGCGCATTTGTGGGCCGTCGGTCAGAGCCCATTTATATTGTAGATAGCGTGTGTTGCTTTTACGTCCAACAGATGGCGCTGTTTTTCCGAAAAGGCATGTTTTTACCTGTCACAGGTGTGACATCTATACAATATAGGTATATAAAAACACACGCGTATTCGAATGCAATGTTGTGTCAAAATTTCAAAGCAATCGGTGAAGAACTTTCGGAGATTTAAGATTTTGAACAAACAAACATTTACATCTTTATTTATATATATATATATATATATATATATATATATATATATATATATATATATATTTTTTTTTTTTTTTTTTAGCTTAATCAAGGCTTTCCAAACCTGTCCTGGGGACCCCATAGCCAGTCGGGTTTTCAGGATATCCACAATGAATATGCATGAGATAAAATTGCATATACAGAGTCTCCATGGTATGCAAATGTATCTCATGCATATTCATTGTGGATATCCTGAAAACCCGACTGGGTGTGGGGTCGCCAGTATAGGTTTGGGAAGCCCTGGCTTAATCCAAACAAGTCTTGCCATGACATCATTGATGGTACCGCCCATGCGAGATAGTGGATCATTCCAATTCTACAGCGTTTGCTCGACCTGTACTCGACTGGTACTATCGGGAGTTCAGAGCTTGGACCCGATTCACTTAGTAAAATCATTAAGCTCAGCAATTGCTTTGAAAGACCAACAGTTTTTTCAGTTTCTCATATCTGCCCAGGCTCCATCTTTGATTGATTAATGATTACAGAAATGTTACTCTGGCATTTTCATGACCTTTGGCTAATTGTCCAGTCCAAGCTGCCTCAAAACTCCCCTTCTCTCATCCCATTTTTTTTCTGCTATCACACAGAGCAAAGAAGCATGACATAAAAAAAAAAAAGAGAGAGAAAATAACATTCAAGTTCCAACCACAAAGGCTTCACCTCCAATTCCATCCCAACCAGTAGAATCTAGTATTCCACACCCTGATTTCTGTGAAAAGAAATGCCAGAGAATTCGTCAAGGTGTCTTCTTGCCACCTGCAAGATTGCCCAGCTGTCAGAATTCTGATGACTTTGCACTGTTGTTGTACTCCTGACCTCGATTTAATCACTGCAGCTTGGGAGGCTGAGAGGGTAGCAGAAAAACAATGGTCTGTTTTTGAGGAGGAAATTCTAAGCTTTCATTCTTGGCAGAAAGCCCCGGCACATTTAGATTGTCAGAACTGACTTTGAAGAACGAAAGAAGAAGTGGAGGAAAGAACCCCCCCTCCCCCCCTTCCCCCTAATAAGGGCTTGCTGAAAATACCTGACACTCGTATGTGATTACAAACTCTTTGCCTCAGTTGAGTAAAACTGAAAATTAAATATTGCACAGATAGAAGCCAAGCATCACCAACACAACCCAAAGAGTCAGCTAAATATAATTTTGTTTCAGTGAATTAAAAAGCGGCTCACTGAGGCAAAATTTAAAGTGGTAGGCAATGATGTGTACAATGCACAAACCAAAAATAAAATAAAATAAACCTCAAAATGTTTTAATTCATTTTAATTTTCATTGCAATGTTCTTATGGGAATTTATTTTTCAGTATAAACATTATTTTCCCCTAAGTGAAATTTAAATGACCTTAAACTAGATGGCAAGAAAGATTTTTTTTTTTCTGGTATATTACTTTTATTAAAAAAAACATGCTAGAGTCTTCAGACCAGTTGCACTTGGAGCTATTATTGCAGCCTTTGCATGCATCTTTTTACAGTATTAATCAGATACTTTTTTTTATGTATTTGAAAAAAAACAACCAAGAACTGGAATTTTTATTTTAGCCAGTAAATAAAATGTCACCTAGGAGTATTCTAATGTAGTACACGTACATTTTTAGTAGGTCACTAGAGTAGGCAGGTACCAGCATATCTGTGGTCACCTAAACTCTGCCTTAGATTTCCAAACAGCTGCTGTACAAGCTGCACCATTTTAAAGATCTGCATAATTGCTGGATATGTGTGCCCATGTACGTTGTGTGGCTCCACAAACGCCGCCGGGAGTGGTAGAGAAGACGGAGGTTCTCTGGAGCACCGGAGAATTTAAACACCACTTTTATAAAGAAAATTACCAACTAAAGAATGAACAGACCCTGAGGAAGACAGCAAACAGCAAAAGTCGAAACTTGCGCAAGTTGGGAGTATAAGAGACATTCTTTAAAGTTAAGTAATAGTTATTTGGTCCTGGTACGGCTTGAAAAAGAAAAAATTGAAAAGTGCTAGTCACAGAAAGAAGATTTTATTTAACAAATGAAAAATAAAAATTCATAGAAAAAGAACGGGGTTAATATTCTGTAACCCAGCTCACATTTAATATATAATTTCAAATAAAATTGGAGGCGGAAGGTGTGTTGATGATTACATGAAAAACATTGGCACCTGGATGGTAGCTTATAATATATGAAACCATCTCCTGCCCTCCTTAAAAATGTTTTGTAAACAAAGAATAAAGGAAAAATTATTAAGATCAATTGCTGAGCAGGTATATAGAATATTACCCATATAAAAAATAATAAAATAAAAACATACACTGGGTGAATTTTTGTGTGTGCATTTTTAGATAGGCATACTGTGGTATTTCTAGGCTTCCGATCTCTATATTTGCAGAGAGTTTACGGCTAAGATGGCAACCCCCAGAAACTAGCTGGACTCCACAACACGGGTTCTATTCATCTTGGCAGAATTGCTCCCGTCGGAGGAGAGCCAGCTATTTCAGTTATCTGAGAGGTTGAGGAACCTGGCCACTAGCTCTGCCTCCTGGCGTGCCCTTTTCCAGCACTTCAACTGCCAAGTATCTTATCCCTGAGAGCTGGGTAATTTAAAAGAAAGGCCAGGGAGATGAGATTGTGAAATCAGAACTGGTTCCACCAGATGTAAGCCTCTCTGTGGCCCTGTTGCAGCTAAGTGCAGATATTATATAGAGCTATGTTTTCAAAAGGGGTCCTCCCATTGTCTTTACTGTATTACTTTTTTTTCAAACAATATTTATAAAATAGAGCTAGGGTTACCAGATCATTCTCTGCCATTAGGGATGTACATTTAAATGATCTGAATTTAAAAAAAAACAAGACAAATGAGTTGATTTTTGGTTCGGTTCACTACAACCAAACTGAAACATGGAGTCATCAGAAAGTTTTCAGATCATTCATTTTAGCAAATAGCATCCACTATTTTCTGAAATGAATGATCTGAAAATCTGCAGTCCCTCCTCCCCTACCCAAAACAAAATGCAGTAGGTAATGGGCTGAACCTGAAATCTCCCAAACCAAAATGTTGGGGTTTTTTTTCTCCTATCTGCCATGTGAAATAAGCTAAGCCAGCGTCTGTTTTGCCAGTACACATATAGACCAGTAGTTGTGATTTCCTTAAGATAAAGAGGATTGCAAGCATGTACATACAATGGGGCTAATCATGGCTTGCTTATTTGGTATTTTATGATACAATTTGAAGAATAAAGATGAAAGGAAGCTGTACTTTGTTGCTATGGAGAATGCACTGAGATGGGGAATTGGCAAAGCAGGACTGGAGAAACTACTACAATAGCATGTAATTGGACTGGAAATACTGCAATCAGTTTCCTTCAGCATCTTTTGACCAAAGAACAGGTAAGCTCTTTATGCAGCGATGATGCCAGAAACCTCTGCTATAAGCCAAATAAGAAAGTCAAACAATAAACAAATGAAGATCCTCACATTTATCCAATCCTAAGCGATGGCAAAGGAAATATTTTGATAATATAAACACAAAGGTCCATATTCAGAGGCATTTAGTCAGATAACTCACAGGTTATATGGCTAAATGATCACTGTGGAATATTTTATTCACTTATCCAGCTAAACTTTAGCCAGATACCATAGGAGCTTTCCAGGGACATTACTGGGAGAAGTTAGGTCAGCCCGACATGTTATCCAGCTAGCTCTGAATATTCATATCTGGCTCTATACCTTCCCAGCAGCGTTCTCTGGCTGCAGGCTTCTCTGGTCTATCTCCCTGCAACGTGCGACTTCCACTGCCTCTGTCTATGCGGCAGACTGCAATCCCTGAGCTTTTATGGGCCCTGCAGCTGGGACTTCCTGCGGTGCTGGCTGATGACTCAGTGCACCAAGTCATGGGGTAGGAGGCGATGTCCTTTCGTGGATTACAAACTGGTTAAAAGACAGGAAACAGAGAGGAGGATTAAATGGTCAATTTTCTCAGTGGAAAAGGTAAACAGTCGAGTGCCTCAGGGATCTGAACTTGGACCCGTGCTTTTCAAGATATTTGTAAATGATCTGGAAAGAAGTACGATGAGTGAGGTCTTCAAATTTGCAGATGATACAAAATTATTCAGAGTAGTTAAATCGTAAGCGGATTCTGATACATTGCAGGAGGACCTTGCAAGACTGGAAGATTGGGCATCCAAATGACAGATAACATTTAATGTAGACAAGTGCAAGGCATTACATATAGGGAAAAATAACCCTTGCTGTACTTACATGACGTTAGGTTCCATATTAGGAGCTACCACCCAGGAAAGAGATCTAGGCATCATAGTGGATAATACTTTGAAATCGTCGACTCAGTGTGCTGCAGCAGTCAAAAAAGCAAACAGAATGTTAGGATTTATTAAGAAGGGAATCTACTTTGAGCTTCAGGCAGCCAGCTTTGCCTCTGACCAGACCAAAGAGACTTTTATCATTTCCAGGAACGGATTTAGGTTTTTGTCACTCTTGGGCACTGTTGGAAGGTGCCACCCCTCCCCCTCAGTTAGGACATTACCAATATAATTAACACTGACCAACTTAAAAATAAAGTAATGGTGCTTCTCAACCTTTCTTATTTCATGGCACACTTTCAGGTTTGCTCAATCCTTCTGGTAAACCAGATTTTGCTCAATTCTCACCCTCTTACTCCTTCCAGCAGCAGGATGAGAGCAGCACTTTTCACCTGTGTGTGCCTCATTCTGCAGCTTCAGTCTGACATCTGAACTTGTGGACCCAGTTGATTGCACAGCCCCAAATATTCAAACATCAGATTGCATCTGGTAGAGGCTGCACACACAGGTAAGAAGTGCTATTCACTTCCCAGTAGAAAGGAGGGTAAGATTACTAGAGTTCTGGTAGATAAATCTGGGTCACTTATTCCCTGTAGTATTTTGATGGGAGGGGAAAGTCCAGTGGACTATCCTCATGGAAAATTACACTAATCTATTTTCAAGCACATTCTTCAAGTTCTGTTACCACAAAATATTTCTGAGCACAATACAAAAAACACCATATGGGTATGTTCTACATACAAGAGAATTAATTACATCCCAGAAAAAGTCAAAATTAGCCAACAAAATCCAACTATTCTCATGTAGGAGACATGTCCAAGTCAGGGATTTTGAACTGTGCTCCAGGATGTTTTATACTGATGTATTATTAATATTCTCTAAATAGACCCCTTTACAAAAAAACTACTCACTGACATAATACCTCTGAAAAAGTAAATAACCGATTCACATTTACCCTTTCTAGACCTCTCATGATTTTAAAGACCTCTATCCTATCCTCCCTCAGCCGACTCTTCTCCAAGCTGAACAGCCCAACCTCTTTAGTCGTTCCTCATAGGGGAGCTGTTTCATCCCCTTTATCATTTTGGTTGCCCTTCTCTGTACCTTCTCCATCGCAACTATATCTTTTTTGAGATGTGGTGACCAGAACTGTACACATTATTCAAGGTGTAGTCTCACCATGGAGCGATACAGAGGTATTTTGACATCCTCTGTTTTTTTTCACCATTCCCTTCCTAATATTTTCGTACATTCTGTTTGCTTTTTTGACTGCTGCAGCACACTGAGCCAACAATTTCGAAGTATTATCCAATATGACTCCTAGATCTCTTTCGTAGGTGGTAGCTCCTAATCTGGAACCTAACATCGTTTAACTACAGCATGGGTTATTTTTCCCTACGTGCAACACCTTGCACTTATCCACATTAAATTTCATCTGCCATTTGGATGCCCAATTCTCCAGTCTCACAAGGTTTTCCTGCAATTTATCACAATCGGCTTGTGATTTAACTACTCTGAATAATTTTGTATCATCTGCAAATTTGATTACCTCACTCGTCATATTCCTTTCCAGATCATTTATAAATAGATTGAAAAGCATGGATCCTTGAGACACTCCACTGTATACCCTTTTCCAGTGAGAAAATTGTCCATTTAATCCTACTCTCTGTTTCCTGTCTTTGTGCAGCTATAATTTGGGTTACTCTTCCCTAAGTGCATCACTTTGCACTTGTCCACATTCAATTTTATTTGGCAATTATATGCCCAGTCTCCCAGTTTTGCAATGTCCTCCTACAATTTCTCACAATGCTCTTGTGATTTAACAACTTTGAATAATTTGGTACCTGGATTGGACTCTGTGACACTATCTGGTTCTTAGGAGATCCCAATTCAGCCTCTGGGCATTTTGAAGGCTTCTCCTGTGATGAGGGAACCTAATGTGATGGCCTCTCAGATTAGGGGTGTGCATTCGTTTTGAACTTAAATGTAAAACGCAACTTTTTTTTTTTTAACTTAAAAAAGTGATGAGGCGAAAACGATCGGATTTCCAACTTATTCAACATAGCTATGTTGAATAAGTTGGAAATCACGATTGTTGATCCTAAATAAAAATTTAAACCCCTCACCCTCCTTAATCCCCCCCCCCCCAAGACTTACCAAAACTCCCTGGTGGTACAGCAGGGAGTCAGGACGCCATTTCTGCTCCTTTGCGAGGAGCACGTGACGTCGGCGTCACGTCGGAGTGACGCGGCGTCACGTGATTCCCTGCGCGATCGCTCCGGGATCCTCGTTGCACCCAAAAGGAACTTTTGGCCAGCTTGGGGGGGCCTCCTGACCCCCTCAAGCTGGCCAAAAGCTCCTTTTGGGTGCAACGAGGGTCCCCCGGAGCGATCGCGCGGGGAATCACGTGACGCCGCGTCACTCCGACGTGATGCTGACGTCACGTGCTCCTCGCAAAGGAGGTCAGAAATGGCGTCCTGACTCCCTGCTGTACCACCAGGGAGTTTTGGTAAGTCTTGGGGGGGGGGGATTAAGGAGGGTGAGGGGTTTAAATTTTTATTTGCACGTATGGACATAGACTCAACTTATGGAATTCTCCATATGTCCATATTGACCGCAAATGGGACCCCCTTTCGACTTATGGACTTATGAACATAAACTTTTGCTCTGCACATCCCTATCTCAGATATCTGCTGTGATCTCTGATGATCCTCCTGGGATCTAGCTTCTAGCTCTTTACCATCATTGAGCCTACCTGAGAGACCTGCACAGATTAACATGGAGACACTTTGGATTGCTATTAAAGGACTGGAACAATCTTTAGGGTCTAAATTCAAAAATGTTACTGCAGTGGTTGGCCAAATTCAAACTTAGGTTATGGGGTTAGCTTTAGTTGCCAAGGGAAATACAGAATGTATCTCCCATGTGGAGAAGCAGTGTGAGTCAATGCGTAAATGGGATGCAGCCTTCATTAAGAGGCAGGCATTCATTCAACGTAGATTGAAAGATTTAGGTAGGCAGTCAAAAAAGCAAACAGAATGTTGGGAATTATTAGAAAAGGAATGATGAATAAAACGGAAAATGTCATAATGCCTCTGTATCGCTCCATGGTGAGACCGCACCTTGAATACTGTGTACAATTCTGGTCGCCGCATCTCAAAAAAGATATAATTGCGATGGAGAAGGTACAGAGAAGGGCTACCAAAATGATAAGGGGAATGGAACAACTCCCCTATGAGGAAAGACTAAAGAGGTTAGGACTTTTCAGCTTGGAGAAGAGACGACTAAGGGGGGATATGATAGAGGTGTTTAAAATCATGAGAGGTCTAGAACGGGTAGATGTGAATCGGTTATTTACTCTTTCGGATAGTAGAAAGACAAGGGGGCACTCCATGAAGTTAGCATGTGGCACATTTAAAACTAATCGGAGAAAGTTCTTTTTCACTCAATGCACAATTAAACTCTGGAATTTGTTGCCAGAGGATGTGGTTAGTGCAGTTACAGTAGCTGGGTTTAAAAAAGGATTGGATAAGTTCTTGGAGGAGAAGTCCATTACCTGCTATTAAGTTCACTTAGAGAATAGCCACTGCCATTAGCAATGGTTACATGGAATAGACTTAGTTTTTGGGTACTTGCCAGGTTCTTGTGGCCTGGATTGGCCACTGTTGGAAGCAGGATGCTGGGCTTGATGGACCCTTGGTCTGACCCAGTATGGCATTTTCTTATGTTCTTATGTTCTTAATACTTATTTTTCCTAATTCAGTTGGTATTTCCCCAATTGAATTACTTAGGAAATTTTATACTAAGGTTCTTAAAGTACTTCAGGATTCAATTCCACCTACTATTAAGGCCTTCTATATACCCTCCTGACAGGCTGCTTTCCTATCTAGTAGTCCTCCTGTTCAACCTAATAAGTTAGATATTTTGTCAGCTATTCTTCAAGATTCTCATATTGAAATTCAAAGTACTGCTATTTTACTTGTAATATATGCTTTAGAGTATGAAAAAATTTGGACAATGAAAATGTTTTTTCGTGCCTCTGATAAAAGCTTCTGTGGCCAGCAGCAAGTTTTATTTGCTGATGTCGCTAAGGCAACGCAACTTAGACGGAAGCCTTTTTTTGCTTAAAAAACAATGGGACAGATTTTCAAAGGGGTACGCGCGTAAGATACGCGCATAACCCCCGAAAAGCTGCCCCTTCCACCCCCTGTGCGCGCCGAGCAAGCCCCGGGACGCGCGTAAGTTCTGGGGCTTTCCTGGGGGGGGGGGGGGGGCGTGTCGGGGGCCTGTTGCGGCCGGCGCATCATCGGGGGCATTCCAGGGGCTGTGGCTGCGGCCTCCAGACCAGCCCCTGGACCGGAACATGGCACGCCGGCAGCCGGCCCGCATGTGCAAGTTACGCCTGCCTTGGGCAGGCGTAACTTTTGAAATAAAGGAAGGGGGGGGGAATTAGTTAGGGCCGGGGGCGGGTTAGTTAGGGGAAGGAAAGGGAAGGTGGGGGGCACCGAGGCCACTCCGATTTCGGAGCGGCTCGGAGGGAAAGGAGGCAGGCTGCATGGCTCGGCGCGCTCAGGCTGCCGATTTTGCGCAGCCTTACGCGCACCAACCCCGGATTTTAAAAGATACGTGCAGCTATGCGCATATCTATTAAAATCCGGCATACTCTTGTTTGCGCTGGGTGCGCGAACAAAAGTACGCACTCGCATACTTTTTAAAAATCTGCCCCAATGTGTGGTTGATATATTAGTGCATCATTTCCTCTTCAATTTCCTTGTAGATGTATTGTTAAATTAGGTACACTGAAATATATTCTTTTTTATTCTGATCAGCTAGATTGTTTTCTACAGAGCAGAGAGAGACCCTTGCTTATTTCTTCTTAGACTAGTACTCCTATTTTGTTTCTATGATATTATGGATTGTATTTGTTAATTGGGAGCTCTTTATTTTCTTAATTCTCTATATTTAGAGTTAGTCTCCAATTTGAAGTCTTAAGATGAAAATCTTGTGTAATAATTTTTTTTTCTTTCTTGTTAATATTTCTTTCCTTCCTTATTGTTGTTCAATATTCTGTAATATCAGTCCTGACTTAGGGGTGGATTTATCAAAATGCGGTACGTACCGCATGCGATAGCAAAAGGGGCGTGGTGTATGCTAACGGACCCCATCGCAAATGGCGAAGGTACTCACCGCATGGTCCCGGCTGCTATCGCAGAGCCTAACGCATCTGAAAGAGGTGTTGTTAAAATTGGCGTTATGGCTCTGCGATACCTCTTCGCAGGCAGGCTAACCCAGCCCACTCTCCGCCCAGGTTTTGAATTTGCATCCCCTCTCCGCCCCTACTCCTCCCAGTTTTTGCATTTGCATCGCACCATACGATATGGTGCGATCGCATGCGGTAAACACGTTTTCGCATGCGTTAAAGGCCTATCGCATGCGAAAACGGGGCTTTTTCGCATGTGATAAGCCCTTAACGCATGCGAAAACACCTTACCGCATTTTGATAAATGACCCCCTTAAATTGTTAAAAATTATTGAAAATAAAGAGTTAAAAAAAATGTAGCAAATTAGTGAGACAAGACTTTCCTTGGCTAAATCCCTATTGGCTTTGTCCCATTAAACTATGCTTATCTATACATTTAACAATTCTGTTCTTTATGATGGTTTCTACCATTTTGCCTGGAACAGATGTCAGACTCATTGATTTGTAATTTCCTGGATGGATACCTTTTTAAAAATTGGACTTACATTAGCAACCCGCTAGGTACCATAGACAATTTTAATGATAGTTTACAAATTACTAATAGCAGGTCTGTAATTTCATTTTTCGGTTCTTTCAGCGCTCTTGGGTATATACCATCTGGTCTAGGTTGCTTGCTATGCTTTAGCTTGTCAATGTGCCCTATTCCATTCTCCAGGTATACTGAGACTTGATTCAGTTCTGCTGAATCATCACCTTTAAATATTATTTCTGGCATGGTTATCTCACATTTCCTCAGAGAAGACTGACACAAATAATTCATTTAGTCTCTCTACTATGGCTTTGTAATCCCTAAGTGCCCCTTTTGCTCCTTGATCATCTAATGGTCCAACTGACCTGAAAGTTTTTATTATGAGTTTTTGCTTCCATGGCAAGCTTCTTTTCAAATTCTCTCTTTGCCTTCCTTTTCAATGCTTTGCTTCTAACTTGCCAGTGCTTATGCTGTTTCCTGTGTTTTTCATTTGGATCCCTTTCCCATTTCTTGAAAGATATCCTTTTAGCTCACCTCATCTTTTAACCATGACAGTAGTTGTTTAGCCTTTCTTCCACCTTTTCTAATGCATGGAATACATCTGGTTTGAGCTGCCAACATGGTATTTTTAAACTGAATCCATGCCTGATGTAAACTTTTAGCCTTTGCAGTTTTTCTTAACCATTTTCCTCATTTTATCATAGTTACTTTTTAGAAAGGTAGATGCTGTCACAGTAGATTTCTTTAGATTAAATCAGATTTGATCATGTTGTGATCATGATTGCCAAGAAGCCTCAACACTGTTACCTTTCGCACGAAATTCTGTGTTCCACTAAGGACAAGCTCTAAAATAGTTTCCCTTCTTGTTGGTTCCCTTGGTTGCTCCATGAAGCAGTCATTTATTTCATCCAGGAACTTTACCTCTCTAGCAAGTCCTGATGTGACATTCACCCAATCAATATTGGGATAATTGAAATCACCCATTATTGCTGTGCTGCTGATTTTGTTAGCTTTCCTAATTTCTTTTAGCATTTGTTTATTCATTCTGGCCAGGTTGACAGTAATACACCCCAACTGCAATTTTATTTCCTTTTTCACCTGGAATTTCTATCCATAAAGATTCAACATTGCATTTTGTTTCTTGCAGAACTTTTAACCTGTTTGACTGAATGCTATCTCTAATATATAGTGTCATCGCTCCAACGATTTGATCCATTCTATCATTTCGATATAATTGAATCCTGGTATCAGTGTCCCATTAGTTATCCTCCTTCTACCAGGTATCTGTGATGCCAGTTATATCTACTTCTTCATCCAGTGCTTTGCACTCTAACTCTCCAATCTTACTTTTGTATACAGACATTTCATCAGTTGACAGGTGTGCTCTGGGTGCTCTCTGCTCTTTACTTAAAGGCACCTCGTCCATTTTAGCATACATTGCAACCTCTCTACTGGGATGCACTAATTTCAATGTTCTCTTAGTATCCTTCAAAGTACCATGCACATCTGAGCGATTGTTGGCTTTCCCCCATTATCTAGTTTAAAAGCTGCACTATCTCCTTTTTAAAGGTTATTGTCAGCAGCATTGTTCTACTCTGGTTAAGGTGGTGCCCATCCTTCTGGAAAAGGCCTCCTTCTCCAAAATGATGCCCATTTTCTAACAAACCTAAATCCCTCTTCCTTGCACCATTGTCTCATCCAAGTTTTGAGACACTGGAACTTTGCCTGCCTCTGGGGTCCTGCATGTGGAACAGGAAGCATTTCTGAGAATGCTATCCTGGAGTTTCTGGTTTTCAGCTTTCTACCTAAAATCCTAAATTTGGCTTTCAGAACCTCTCTCCTGTACTTTCCTATGTCATTGATACCCACAAATACCAAGACAGCCAGTTCCTCCCCAGCACTATCTAAAATCCTCTCTAAGTAATGTATGAGGTCCACCACTTTCGCACCAGGCAGGCACGCTACCATGCAAACCTCATATCCATCAGCCACCCAGCTATCTACCTGCCTAATAATCAAATCACCAACTACGTAGGCCATCCTAACCCTTCCCTCCTGGGCATGTACCCCTGGAAACATATCCTTGGTGCGAGGGGAGAGATCCTAGCTACAAGAATGCTTCCTTCTTCACTAAGGTGATGTTCTCCTTCCAGGTGACCTTTCTCTTCCAAGGCAGCACCGGGATTTCCAGATTGGACACGATACTTTTCTACTCTGTCCCTGAAAGTCTCTTATCTATATACCTCTCTGCCTCCTTTAGCTCCTCCTGGTCTGTCACTCTAGCCTTTAGAGATTGGACTCATTCTCTGAGGGATAGGAGTTCTTTGTACCTAGTGCACACATACAACTTCTTGCTAGCTGGGAGATAGTCATACATGTGGCACTCAATACAGAAGAAAGTCTCCCTCTTGCTACTGGACTACTGTCTCCATCTTAATTTTATTGATTTGTTATTGAAGTAAAATTTCTAAGGGAGTAAGGATGTAAAACTAATCTAAAGTCCTCTTAATTTATTGATTTATTTTATATTTGTCTGTCAATGACCCTCAAAACAGTACACTATCTAGTCTTAATCCTGCAATATCTAGTCTTAATCCTCCTAATTGTGTTGCGTTCTGCTGGCTGGGAGCGCTAGGGGTGAGATGTGTGCCCCTTGCGGTAAGATGGACCTTGTCTAGGGTTGGAGGTAACCAGGCCCCTGCCGACCTGCATACCTGAATGAGGCCAACCACGCAAGGTTGGTCTCTGAGTGGTCCTCCGACTACACCCAGCCCTTTCGGAACTGCTGCAGGGAGCAGCACAGGCGGCAGGCCGGACAAGAGAAGAGGGCGGACAAGGGCTGAAGCTTGAAGGCTGAGACGAAGGCTTCAGGACAGGAGAAGAACACAAGGCATCAACAGAGGAACGAAAGACCTCTAGAAGGGCGAGCGGGTGGAAGCTCTCCCATGGAAGGCATCTGGAACTAGAGTAGATGGAGGCTCAGTGCATCAGGAACGTCCGAGGCAATGATAACTCTTATGGACCTTGGGAAATCCAGACGAGACGAAAAGGAAGACTTAGATGAAGACAGGTGGGTACTGTTCCTCAGGGCGCCCTACACAGGGCGGACCCAATGGGCTGGTCACAAACCACCCTGTCCTCTAAGCACCCTACACAGCCTAAGAAGGCTGGTCACAGACCACACGGGAGCGGGGCAGGCTCAGGAAAGGAATCCAACTGACTGAGGCTCCATTGTCTGAGAACAGTAACCGGACGAAATGGATTTACCCTTGGGATTTAACATCTGGAGGACTCAAGCTGGAACATCACAGGAACAGACATCAGGAAGATCAGGAACGTAAGGACCTCTAGCCATTGAGGACATCAGGCCTTCCAGAACATCAGGAGGGCAGAAACAGAGGACGTCAGGAACATCAGGAGGGCAGAGACGGAGGACGTAGGCTCAGGAAAGGAATACAACTGGCAGAGGCTCCAATGACTGGAAACAGGAACCGACGGAATGGATTTACCCTCAGGGTGGCCATCTGGAGGACTCAGGGAGCTGGAACATTGCAGGAACAGATATCAGGAAGATCAGGTAGATAAGGACCTCTAGCCATTGAGGACGTCAGGCCTTGTGGAACCTCAGGAGGGCAGAGACGGAGGATGTCAGGAACATCAGGAGGGCAGAGGCGGAGGACGTCAGGAACATCAGGACATCAGAGACCAGCATCAGGAACAGCAGAGACGAAACGAAGAGGGATCCCTTGGAATACTGGAACACCAAGCAAGAGCAGGAACATGGAGTCCAAGAGGAGGAGAAGCTCCTCAGACGACTGGCTCATTGCGAAGGCAAAGCTGACTGGAAGTTGAAGTCCTTTTATAGGGCTGAAGACAGGCAACTCCCTGGGAAGAGTTTGGATGGGCCACACCTAACTGGCCCTATAACTGAGAAGAAGTGCTGCGGGCCGGCCCCTAGGGAGAAGGGTGTGACCCAAACCAGGAAGTCCATGCAGACCCAAGCAAGCCTCAGGCAGGCCCCAAGGGTATCGAAGGCCTCCCAGGCCCTGGAGCAAATCCTGGATGGTTTGTAGGCGAGACCCTGGCTTCGGAGCAGCCTCCAGGAAAGAGGTGAGAAGCCTTCTGTAGCAGCTACAGGAGGATTCATAACAATTGTAAATAATAATGTATCTTCTAAATTAACGTATCTCTCTTTTAATCACTTAATCACTTACTCTAGTGATTAACCACATTGTATCGCTTATCTTTAAACCCTGTTTATCCCTCCCCCCCCCCAATTGCATGCCCCTCGTTTAATGTACTTTCTCTCTTGTTTTTGAGTTACTTGTAAACCGATATGATGTGCCACACGAATACTGGTATATAAAAAACGTTAAATAAAAATAAATAAATACTTATACCTACCTAGTTACCCACTTTATTGACTATTGTTTTGAATTAAATCCCTTGTATATAAAATATGTAAGTATATTTATAGTAATGAGCTTTGAGAGGTACGCTTCCAGTGCTCTTCTGCTGCAAGGGGTGTAGGACCTCTGGAAGCTGGGGCTGTGGAGCCTGAAGCCTGGATTCGCTCATAGAGACCTCTGGAGTCCTTTCCCAGGTACTGCAGATGAGCATTCTGGTCCTCTTCTGCTTCAAGGCACAGAGCAACACAGACAGATAGCGACTGGGAAAAAGAACTGAAAAGCTGGCAAAGGATGACACCAAATGGTGCCTTCAAAGGTACTTCAGCTCACACCAGTGTCTCTCTCACACCCACATACACTCACTACATACTCCTATACCCTCCCCCCTCCCCACTATACCCTCATATAGTCCAACAACCCCACACACCCACACACTGCCACATACATCCACTTCTCTAACACATCACATAGCCACACACCCCAGCTCACTCAGACTTACACACCCATCATAGAGAGAGAGAAAATAACTGATGCCACTGATGAAGGAAAGTGCAAAAAGTCACATTTCAAGCCATCTTCCCGCATTATTCTGAATTTATTTATTTATTTGAAAAGCTTGAATCCCACCTCTTCCAATACAACAGTTCAGTGCAGGTAGCAGGTAAACAATTCATAAAATAAACATACATTATTATACATTCAGTACCTTTGAGTTTCAAAACTTTTAACTATCTGATCCACTAACATGACATACTAGCTTAAACAAAAGCTTTTTGAAACAATATTGATTTTATGCCTTTTCTAAAACTATTTAAATCAGTCTCCTGTCTTAGTACTATTAGAAACGCATTCCACCAAGAGGGAGCGACATAAGACAAAACTCTCCTATGAATCAATTGTGAGTGAGACTCTTGTTCCCTCTGAGCATGTTGGTTCATAACACTGAACCTTACAAGCAACTGAGCAACCATTTTCTGAGAACAGCAATTTGCGTAACAATGCCAGCAATTTAAAATGCGATTGACATTTAACAGGCAGTCAATGTAACTCCCTTAATACAGGGATAATATGATCATAAAATCCTTTCCCACTGAGGAGTCAGGCAGCAACATGCTGTACCAGTTGTAATACCAGAAACAGTTTATCTGGTAAACCAGCCTAAGTACTATTACAATAATCCAGCTGACCAATTTCAATGCTCTAAATGTTCTAAACAAATTGGAAGCAACAATGCGTTTAATCATTTTAAGTTTAAAAAATGCTGTCTTGGCCACATGTTTGACATGAGATTGCAAGGAGATCTTGGTATCTAATATATTAATTCCAAGTGCCCACCCACATCAACATGGTTTTGACAATATTTAATAATGACAGACTTCACACCCCCAACCAATATCTAATTCCATCTAAACACATGTACAGAAGAGGTAGGCACTGGCAGGGACAGCCATCTATAAGGATGAACAATTCTATGTCATCCACATAGATGAAATATGATATGGCCAACTCTTTCAAATATTTTTATTTTATTTTTTTATTTATTTGTATTTTTCTATACCGGCATTGACGGAGTTCGTATCATGTCGGTTTACATAAAACAAGGGGTGAGAAATACATTATAAAGTAAATAACTAATAACATAAGAGTATACATTAAAAAGTAAAACAAGTGCATGGAAGAAAAAGTTACAATAAAACGGGGGTCATTCTAACTGGGATTAGAGTTAGAGGAAAGATAAAAAGTTTAACAAGAAGTAAAACATTGTAGTGATTGATAGATAGTGACTGTTTCAGTTTAATAGGAAATGTTCAGTAATGTTGCATTTGATGGTAGTGAATCTTTAAGGGTCCGGAAATGCTTTCATGAACAGCCACAGATATATATTAATAACACAGAGGAAAGAGTCAACCCATGAGGAACGCCAGCACACAGGAGTTTCTGGGCAAAGCTAGCGTGACCTAACTGCAATTTCTGTTTTCTTCCCAGTGAGAAGAATGCATGCACACACCCACAAACCACTCATTCCACCTGGTTCCTACTTCTGGGCAGTGACTCTCCCGCTACGGTGGCTAAGATAGCTATTATAATATAGAGTGTCAGCCATCAGATAAGTACATGCAGATATCTGAGTAATAAAATTTGTCCCAATTGAAATAATGTAAATGTACAGCAGATGTTTGTTTTTGAAAAGAATATGATATTTTTCTTATGCTTCACTTCACAGGTATTCCAGTTTATGCACTGCTGTAGTTGATAAGTGTTTTTGGTGAGTGTATACACATAGCTATTCTGATGTGGGTTCAGTGTTGCTCTCTCTCTCTCTTCATGGTATAAAGCTTTGATGAATCTTCTCCAGTCTCTTGATCTTTGAGTGCGCTGTCTGTAGTCTTGTTCTCTCTGTCATTTCCTTCTTGTCACTTGCAGTTTGCCTGACTATTCTTTAACTAACATAAAACATGTGTATGCTCACTGCTCTATCCTGCCCCCTTTTCTGAAGATGTACTTTTGGGGAATCTACATGTAGTGCTTTGCCAGATAGATGAACATGTTCTAGCTATGTGGACAAATACAAAGAAAGGCACTGTACCCTGTGCTGACTAACAGAGGGCATGAGTAACACTTGCTTTTGTTTTTCGATTTGTTTTCAAGAGATTTTTTCCCACAAATTTCAGTTCATGGAATGTTTGATTTATTTATTTTGTGTGAAAAACAAATCAAACATTAAAAAAACCTGCCAAAAAAACAAAAACGGGGAACTCCTAAATCCTTCCACATGGAAAAAAACCAGGGCCAGGATCACCCCCCGGTCCCCACTTACCCGGTCAGGTGGGGATCCACTGGCAAGACCTAAGCACAGGCCGAAGACTCAGTCTCACATAGGCTGACATCTGGGCCTTGGCCTACACCAGAACCCAGACCAGGACCTGACACTATAGCCCAGCCAGGAGGCCATATCCCAATATCAGAGCCTCAGCCCAGACACAGGCCTGATGCCAAGACCCAGCCTCTACTGCTGGGTCTTGACCTAAGCCAGAGTTTAGTCCAGAGTCCTGACACCAGAGCCTCAGCCTAGGCTGGAGCCTAGACCAGGTCACATGCTGCAATGTGGCCCAGAGGCTGGGATCCAATGCTAAGGCCTTGGCCCAGACCCAGGCTCGATGCCAGGACTTGGCTTGGAGCCAGGTTCCTATGTCTGGGCCTGGGCCTATGCAGGAGTCTGGGCCCAGGTCTGATGTCACAACCTGACCTAGAGGCTGGATCCTGACATTTGGGCCTTGGCCTAGGCCAGAGACTGGACCCAGGCCCATTGCCGCAACCCAGTCCCAAGTTGGGTCCCTATGCTGGAGACTCAGTCTAAACCCAGGTACAATGCCAGGGCCTAGCTTGCAGGCCAGGTCCTGAAGTCTGGGACTCAGCCTAGGTTCAGACCCAAGCCTGGAGCCCAAGCCTTGCAGCTCCATGGTTGCTCTCTTCATATTATTTCATCTGACACAGTGCTTGGTGTCAGAAGAAAGAAGATGAAGGCCTGGTCTCACCATCAGATACCCAATGGATCAGGTAAGAACCTATTCGGCTGCTCTGTTATCAGCTGAAGCCCTGGCATTGACACAGGCCTAGATAGAGACCCTGGCATCATGCTCAGGCCTAAGTTGTGGCCCCTGCATTGCACCTTGGTCTATGCCTTAAGCAAGGCCCCAGAGTGACCGTAGTACATGGCATCAGAAGAAAGAATCAAAGAAAATGACAACTACTGAGTTGCCAGGCCTTGGCTCTGGGCATGGGCCTAATCCTAGGCCCAAACGTTGGAACCCAGCCTCCAGACCTTGCCCCAAGGTCGTGCCTGGGTCTGGGCTGAGGCCCCAGCATCGGGACCCAGCCTCTGATCTGGGTCATGGCATTGGGCCTGGGTCTGGTCTCTAGCCTAGGCCAAGGCCTGGTTTCGGGAGCCAATCTCTGGCTCCAGCCCTGGTGTTGGGCTGGAGCCAAGGCCCAGTCTCTCCATCGGATACCAGATGGATCAGGTAAACTTTTCAGGTGTTTGGGTCTCAGCCTGGAATTCTCCGCAGCACTGCTTTAAAATGGAGTATGCTGTGTGGAAAATCTGGACTGAATCAAACTGTTTTACTGGAATGGAGTCTGGGCTTCCCAAAAATTTAAATTTTTAACCAATTTTTCCTTCCCAGTTTATTCCTTTTATCAAGTGCTACATGAAGTTCCCAATAATGAAAATGAATTTTAGACCCTGTTTTAGGTGTAAATTAAGTTACATGGCCTCTCTTGAACTGCGGGTCCTGGAG
Organism: Rhinatrema bivittatum; assembly: GCF_901001135.1. Lineage (NCBI taxonomy): Eukaryota > Metazoa > Chordata > Amphibia > Gymnophiona > Rhinatrematidae > Rhinatrema > Rhinatrema bivittatum. The sequence goes on from NC_042616.1 coordinate 766,549,945, forward strand.
AACTATCCTACAGCAGCTCCTGCCTGTCTTCGCCTGCCTTCACAGCAGTACACTGGCCCCACCCAGTTCACCAGTGCCTCAGCCAAGTACCATTAGTTTATATCTATTTTTCAAGTTTCTCTCATTGTTCTCTTTAAAAACAAAATTATAATGCCTCCATCCCTCTCTCTCTATTTTACACACCCATTGTTACGGTTCTGGCCGCGAGCGCCGCGACCAGACCCTTACCTCCGTGCTCCTGGACCTTTTCCCGCTTCTGGAGGCCTGGTTTGCGGCCTGGTCAGCAGCATACCCGCGAGGGCCGCACCGCCGGGAAGACTCCCATGGACGCCCTGCTTCTAGGCACGCGCGCGCTCCACTTGGGCGCTTTTCTAGGCCGTGTCCCGCCAGTGGTGACTCCGCCCACTTCCTGACGTCAGACGCTGCGGCCTTGATAAGCCGGCTGTGTGCATTCAGTCTTTGCCTTGCAACGGGTTTACCTCCTGGTTCCCTGTTGCTTTGTGCCCCGAAGTGAGTTGCCTTGGTACTCGCTCCTTTCCTGCTTGCCTGCTACAGTACCTGCTTGGTTCCTGCTTGCCTGCTTCAGTACCTGCTTGGTTCCTGCTTGCCTGCTACAGTTCCTGCCTGGTTCCAGTACCCGAGTCTTGCTACAGTTCCTGCCTGGTTCCAGTACCCGAGCCCTGCTACAGTTCCTGCCTGGTTCCAGTACCCGAGTCTTGCTACAGTTCCTGTCTGGTTCCAGTACCCGAGTCTTGCTACAGTTCCTGTCTACTGTTCTAGTCTGGTTCCAGTTCTCAGTCCTGATCACCAACCCGCCTAAGTCCCAGCGGCTGAGCTCCTACGGGTTCCTCCCGGGGGTGCACCAGCTTCCAGGGTGAAGAGCACCTCTACGTCCTGCCTGAACATCTGCCTCCCGGCCTGCCATATATTAGAGATATTGAACACCTATCCCAGTCTCCTGCAGGTCGGCCCAAGGGTCCACTAAATTGAGACTCCATAACACCCATTACAGGGTTTATGGTTAACTGTCTTCTTGTGGTCATCTATGGGCAGCCTTCTCCCAGTCCCTAACTTCTGCTGCTCAGTCTGCCATGGATGACCTCTACACTAATGAAAAAGCAGATGGGGAATGATCCACTTAGAGCAGAGGTTGAGCATTCCCTGATCTCTCTCTAAAGGATACTTAGGAAGAGAGTCCAGAGCAATACTAGTATGAGTAGTTCCTGCTGTAACAGTACTCGTGGTCATATGCATCTCAGGTGGAGATGGTGAAATAATCATTGCTCCCTCTTTGGCGGGAGCTAGCACTACAGCTGCAATTTTGATGTGACCCACCATAGCGTCATGGCTGCCCGCAGACATACTTCTCTTTTCAAACTTGAGGAACTTCCCTCTTATGCAGAACTATGTCTCTGGCTAATCTGTTTAGAGGTGGCTAGCAAATAAGGGATAAATACATGGGCAGGTTCACTAGGACCATCTCTGAAGGTCATAAAAGCACATGGAGACTATACTGGGGTATAATGTTTAATTATCTGTATTCTGTTTGAATCTTGTAAACCGTTAAGATGGCTGCACCGAATGACGGTATATAAAACTCAACAAATAAATAAATAAATAGATAAATGATGGTCCAGGGTGAATAATAGTTATTTGCAAGATTCACACTAATATGGGTTCCTAAGACAAGTGTACTCTGCTGCTTTTGGGCAATGACTCTCCCGCTATGGAGGCTAAGGTGGCTACTAAAATATGGGGTTTCTTTTAATACTCTCGGAGCCTCTAGATCCACAAAACAGGGGTTACGAGAGGAAAATTTGCCTTCATAGTGTTGGGTCTTCCAATAACAGGAACCAAGGGGACTGAAATCCACCCAACCAGTCTCTCAGGGGTAGAGAGGGAAGGCAGGGACTTTAAAAGTAAAGTGCTCAGATAAATTTAATGATAAATTAGAAAAAAACAGTTTAGCCATTTTGTTTCATCAAGCAAGTAGTGTAAAATCAGCAATTCAACTTCTTGTGAACTTTTGGAAATAACATTCAAAGCACAAAGTACTGTTTTACAATAGTGAATAGCATTAAAGAAACATTTTCTCTATCTCTTTTCCTCCTAGGATTCTTATTCCCTGTCTGGTACCTACTAATATGGAACTCTCATCAGATAAGTATATGTATCTGATGAGAGTTCCTTCCAGCAGATAAAAGTGAGTATGTCTTTTATATATTTTCCTTTCTTTCTCGACGTTTCTTGTCTGAGTCCTTTAACACTGTCGCTATGTTCCCTTTCTCTTCTTTGCTTTCACAGTGTGTAGCTCTGAATCTCTTGCTTTCTTGTTCAATCTAGCTAGACACTTACAGGGGAATTTTAAAACCCTCACGCAGGCACCCATGTGCACACAGTTCCCAGCAGGCGCACATGGACGCGATGGTTTTATAACGTGCACGCAGCGATGTGCGCATATTATAAAATCCGTTATCCGCGCGCACATGCATGCCCAATTTTATATCGATGTGTGCGTAAGGGAGGGAAATTTTACAAGACGTGCACAGCGACGTGCTAGGCCCCTTTCCCCAGTTCCCTCCCAGACCGCTCCAATCAAGGAGCAGACTGGGAGGGAACTTCCTAAACTCCCTACCTAACCTACCACCCTTTTCCCTTATCTGCCCCAACCCCTAAAGCCCCACTAACATTTTTGTTTTAAAACTTACCTGCTCTCCAGAGTAGCAGCAGGTTCCGCATGCCAGTAAGGTACCGGTGCGCACTTAAGCAGAACAGTTCTCAATGGCACCGATGCCGGTAAACTCGGCATCGGTTTTCATAACCGGCCGTCTGCTGAGTTCTTTGTTTTTTTAAATTTTTACTTGCACTCAGCTATTAATACCTTCTCCAGGCAGGCGTTAATAGCTGAGCTATAAATGTGCATCTGAGACGCGCATTTATTTTATTGCATGCGGAGTGAATGAGTAATAGCCTCGTTCACGTGCATTTGCAAGTGATGAGCGCTATCCCATTCACTCCGCGTTGGATGCACGTTACATAGGCGCTAATCCCCCTATTGCATTAGGGGGTGGATTGGCGCTTATTTAACCTGTGTCGGAGTGCGGGTTATACAGTGCGCTCGGCTGAGCACAGTGTACTGCATCGGCCCCTCAGAGTTTTAATTATTCTTAATAGTAGCCATGCTGGCTAGAAATAAGGAGATAGCAGTTAATGTCGCTCTTCAAAGGCAAATGCCCTTAATGTCAGTTTCTCAAACTGTCCTATGTACTTCACTGACTACATCAGGAATTTTCACAACCTAGGCAGGTTTCCCTTCAAGTTATTCGAAGGATCCCCTCTAGCACTTTTCTTCTGTTCAGGGATTTTCTCTCATTTAAAGAAACCACTCTGATAAAATGAACATTAATGCCAACCACTTGGTTACAATTTCTTTTTCTCTTCAGTTAACTTATCCCTTTGTATGAACTCAGGGTTAAGCAGGCGCTTAAAACAACCACTAAATGAGCACAGAAAGTTTACATAAATCAAAGTGTGACTTTAAAATGATTTTTCTTTCACACCATATCTTCTTTCAACAATTCTATCTCAATTAAACTGGGAAAAAAACATGTGGGCTAATTGCATTTACAAGATCTGGCTATCTGCATGTTACCTGGAGTTCCTAGGATTAAATATACTCTGAAAACAAACTTCATTCACTCTTAAACGTTCAGACATTAACGAGTTTGCCTCAATTCCCTTTGTATTTCACACTATTAGACATAAACATGCTGTATGAAGGAGCTCTACATCAGCTGTCTGCTTTCCTCTCTGTGTCCCAGTTCTTGTCCACGTGCAAAAGCTCTCACAAGATAATAGGGGCTGGTAATTTGCATTCCCCTCATCATGGGATTCCCATCAGCCCTGGCTTTAGCAGGACTGCCCTAGCAAAATGACAATCAAATCTGCAGCCCTGCTCCTCCTCCTCAGCTTACTTCAGTCCCACTCACCCCTTATAACTGAAAGGGGATAGGAAGACCAAAAAAAAAACCCCTTTCACAGCTGATTCCTCACCTCTCCTGAGGCTTCTAAGTTCCCCGGAGTTTCTCTTTTCCTGCCAGCACTGATAACAGGATGCTGTTTTTTTTTTTTTTTTTCTATGCAGCCTGTCAGTGCCTGCACTCAAAGAAACTTGTCACATATCCAGTCTCCTCCAATTTGAGCCGCAGCAGCTCCCTTCCCCCACCCCCCAGGTAGCCACATACTCAGTGAGAGGAAAGGAAAACATGCCATATCCCAACAATGTTTTCCTACAGCCCCAGAATTCAGGTCAGTAGAGAAGCAACATTTCTTTACCCTCTTATTCTATATTTTAACTCCTAGTTACACAAGCTCCGCACTCAAATCTTGGTATATTTTCCCCATTCTGCAGAGAGAACGGGTCTGCTTCAAATGTTTTCCTGTCTTTGAGATAGTGGCAGCAATATTTCTTTCCTCACATGAACAGGCATCTTCTCTAGTACATGAACAAGACACAAGATACAGTCTGCTCACTTTCAGAGTTCATGAAACTTTCTGTGCATCTCTCTGGTTTTTGGCAATTCTTATTGGCTGTGTCATGATGTGGATGACCTCCTTCTCTGATTCTTTGCATGCTTCCTAGCATGTTGCTGTGGCAGGAACGGAGGCCAAGTTGTGTCACAGCAAAAGAACAATTTCTACAGGAGGTAAAATGGCAATTTTTGAATGTGAAATAGCTATTTTGGCAGCAGGGCAATCATTTTTAAATCCCAAAATATTTCAGACTCCACATACTCCACTCCCTGTGCAGCCACCCCATCCTCACTGTGTAAGAGAGGCTGTAGATGTAGATCTGTTACCTGGACTCTGACAAACATTGAATGGTTTTCCAACATAAGAACATAAGAAATTACTATCCTGGGTCAGACCAAGGGTCCATCAAGCCCAGCATTCTGTTTCCCATAGAGGCCAAAACCAGGCCACAGGAACCTAGCAATTACCCAAACACTAAGAAGATCCCATGCTACTGATGCAATTAATAGCAGTGGCTATTAGGGATGTGAATTGTTTTTTGATGATTTAAAATATCGTCTGATATATTTTAAATCGTCAAAAATCGTTAGAGCCGCGATACAATAACAATTCTCCCGATTTATCGTCAAAAAATCGTAAATCGGGGGAAGGGGGAGGGGAAGGGGAGGGCGGGAAAACCGGCACACTAAAACAACCCTAAAACCCACCCCGACCCTTTAAAATAAATCCCCCACCCTCCCGAACCCCCCCAAAATGCCTTAAATTACCTGGGGTCCAGAGGAAGGGTCCCGGTGTGATCTTTTACTCTCGGACCTTGGTGCGTTGTAGAAATGGCGCCGGCGCTACCTTTGACCTGATGACAGGGCAAAGGTAGCGCCGGCGCCATTTTGTTTTTTTGTCCTCCGACGGCAGGAGCGTAGGAGATCGCTCCCGGACCCCCGCTGGACCCCCAGGGACTTTTGGCCAGCTTGGGGGGGCCTCCTGACCCCCACAAGACTTGCCAAAAGTCCAGCGGGGCTCCAGGAACGACTTTCTGCACGCGAATCGTTTTTCCGTACGGAAAAACGATTCGCGGTAGGAGATCCCTCCCGGACCCCCGCTGGACCCCCAGGGACTTTTGGCCAGCTTGGGGGGGCCTCCTGACCCCCACAAGACTTGCCAAAAGTCCAGCGGGGGTCCGGAACGACCTCCTGCAGTTGAATCGTGTTGCCGTACGGCCGGCGCCAAAATGGCACCGGCCGTACGCGAATCGTTTTTCCGTACGGAAAAACGATTCGCGTGCAGGAAGTCGTTCCCGGAGCCCCGCTGGACTTTTGGCAAGTCTTGTGGGGGTCAGGAGGCCCCCCCCAAGCTGGCCAAAAGTCCCTGGGGGTCCAGCGGGGGGTCCGGGAGCGATCTCCTACACTCCTGCCGTCGGGGGACAAAAAAAACAAAATGGCGCCGGCGCTACCTTTGCCCTGACAGGTCAAAGGTAGCGCCGGCACCATTTCTACAACGCACGGAGGTCCGAGAGTAAAAGATCACACCGGGACCTTTCCTCTGGACCCCAGGTAATTTAAGGCAATTTGGGGGGGGGGGGGGTTCGGGAGGGTGGGGGATTTATTTTAAAGGGTCGGGGTGGGTTTTAGGGTTGTTTTAGTGTGCTGGTTTTACCGCCCTCCCCCCCCACTGGACCCCAGGTAATTTAAGGCATTTTGGGGGGGTTCAGGAGGGTGGGGGATTTATTTTAAAGGGTCGGGGTGGGTTTTAGGGGTGTTTTAGTGTGCCGGTTTTCGATTTACACGATTTACACGATTTTCACGATATTTAAAAAACCCAAACTGCGACGATCCTATTCCCTCCCCCTCCCAGCCGAAATCGATCGTTAAGACGATCGATCACACGATTCACATCTCTAGTGGCTATTCCCTAAGTAAAATTGATTAATAGCCATTAATGGACTTCTCCTCCAAGAACTTATCCAAACCTTTTTTGATCCCAGCTACACTAACTGCACTAACCACATCCTCTGGCAACAAATTCCAGAGTTTTATTGTGCGTTGAGTGAAAAAGAATTTTCTCCGATTAGTCTTAAATGTGCTACTTGCTAACTTCATGGAATACCCCCTAGCCCTTCTATTATTCAAAAGTGTAAATAACTGAGTCACATCTACCTGTTCATGACCTCTCATGATCTTAAAGACCTCTTATCATATCCCCCCTCAGCAGTCTCTTCTCCAAGCTGAACAGCCCTAACTTCTTTAGCCTTTCCTCATAGGGGAGCTGTTCCATCCCCTTTATCATTTTGGTTGCCCTTCTCTGTACCTTCTCCATCGCAACTATATCTTTTTTGAGATGCGGCGACCAGAATTGTACACAGTATTCAAGGTGCGGTCTCACCATGTAGCGATACAGAGGCATTATGACATTTTCCATTCTATTAACCATTCCCTTTCTAATAATTCTTAACATTCTATTTGCTTTTTTGACTGCTGCAGCACACTGAGCTGACGATTTCAAAGTACTATCCACTATGATGCCCAGATCCCTTTCCTGGGTGGTAGTTCCCAGAATGGAATCTAACATCGTGTAACTACAGCAAGGGTTATTTTTCCCTATATGCAACACCTTGCACTTGTCCACATTAAATTTCATCTGCCATTTGGTTGCCCAATCTTCCAGTCTTGCAAAGTCCTCTTGTAATGTATCACAGTCTGCTTGTGATTTAACTACTCTGAATAATTTTGTATCATCCGCAAATTTAATAACCTTACTCGTCGTATTCCTTTCCAGATCATTTATATATATATATATATATATATATATATATATATATATATATATATTGAAAAGCACTGGTCCAAGTACAGATCCCTGAGGCACTCCACTGTTTACCTTTTTCCACTGAGAAAATTGACCATTTAATCCTACTCTCTGTTTTCTGTCTTTTAACCAGTTTGTAATCCACGAAAGGACATCGCCTCCTATCCCAAGACTTTTTCGTATTCATAGAAGCCTTTCATGAGGGACTTTGTCAAACGCCTTCTGAAAATCCAAATACACTACATCTACCGGTTCACCTTTATCCACATGTTTATTAACTCCTTCAAAAAAATGAAGCAGATTTGTTAAGCAAGACTTCCCTTGGGTAAATCCATGTTGACTGTGTCCCTTTAAATCATGTCTTTCTATATGCTCTACGATTTTGATCTTGAGAATAGTTTCCACTATTTTTCCCGGCACTGAAATCAGACTCACTGGTCTATAGTTACCCGGATCGCCCCTGGAGCCTTTTTTAAATATTGGGGTTACATTGGCCACCCTCCAGTCTTCAGGTAGAATGGATGATTTTAATAATAGGTTACAAATTTGAACTAATAGATCAGAAATTTCATTTTTTAGTTCCTTCAGAACTCTAGGATGCATACCATCTGGTCCAGGTGATTTGCTACAGAAGAACAGAAGGACAAAAGATATGCCATAGTGGGTCAGACCAAGGGTCCATCAAGCCCAATATCCTGCATAATCCTTTGAAAATCTGCCCTTTAGAGCTTAAACATAAGAAAAGAATATAAAAAATGCCATCAAGCCCAGCATCCTGTTTCCAACAGTGGCCAATCCAGGCCATAAGAAACTGGCAAGTACCCAAAAACTAAGTCTATTCCATGTTACCATTGCTAATGGCAGTGGCTATTCTCTAAGTGAACTTAATAGCAGGTAATGGACTTCTCCTCCAAGAACTTATCCAATCCTTTTTTAAACACAGCTATACTAACTGCACTAACCACATCCTCTGGCAACAAATTCCAGAGTTTAATTGTGCGTTGAGTAAAAAAGAACTTTCTCCGATTAGTTTTAAATGTGCCACATGCTAACTTCATGGAGTGCCCTCTAGTCTTTCTATTATCCGAAAGAGTAAATAACCGATTCACATCTCCCCGTTCTAGACCTCTCATGATTTTAAACACCTCTATCATATCCCCCCTCAGCCGTCTCTTCTCCAAGCTGAAAAGTCCTAACCTTTTTATTCTTTTCTCATAGGGGAGTTGTTCCATTCCCCTTATCATTTTATTATGTATGTTTTTGAGAATTTCATAGACCTATTACATAAGCACTTAATAAATAAATAAGAAAAATACTATGCCACATCACATTCCTTTTCATGGGTAGTTACTAGTTATTGCATAGTTATTGCAGTAGTAAGGAGCCCAGATCCTGCATGGCCTTGCTCTACCTCTGAAGCTACAACCCAGTTTTCTAAGAATCATAATGGGTGAAGTGATTAAACAGGAGAAGCTATTCAGTTTCACAACTTCAAATACCTCAGTTCTGGAGTAAAGATGCGTAACCCAGAGAGAAAAACTGATGCTTTCCTGTTTATTCAACTTCATTTCAGGCTTGTTGTTCATTTTATAAATTTAGCTGATTTGAACTAAAAACTGCAGATTTTGCCTTTCCACTCAGAACAGTCCCTCAGACGTGATTGACTTTAACGTGATCTTTTCTGACTTTCTTAGGGAAATTTATTTTCCTGGGAAATACAGGTCTTTACATGACATTTGTCCCACTCAAAAGAAAGAAATTCATTATAATCTAATATCTTGTCTGCCCTGTCCATCAATTTATTACTCCTGCTGCCTTTTACATATCCTGCATTTTCATTTCCTGACCTTTAGCTTAGGTTTGACAACCCCTTATCATTTTGTTTAACCTTGCCTGTAGCCTTCATTCTTTACTCGTGCTGGACTTAGCACATTCTTCAAATAATTGACCCTTGTTTTTTAACAGTCCATTTTTTTGGCCTTTTTTTATAGCAAGAATATTCTTCTTAAATAATGATTAAGTAGTGTGTGACACTTCTCCATTACTACTGCATTTAGCAACCGCCTCTGCAGATGGCAAGATGTTGGCGTTTCTGAAATTATATTATTTATTAATCATAGGCTCATAATATTCAAAACAGTAGCTTAGAATTATTGGGGTTCATTTTCAAAAGGTGTCCGTGTATAAAATCAGCCTCTACACATGTAGGTAGAATGCACGCAAGTATATGCTATTTTGTAAACATCACAAGTATGCATGTACTGATGGTGCTACGTGTAAATGTTAACAGGCGAAAAAAGAGTGTTTAAGGGCATTCTGTGGTAGGGTTTGGACGTATGTGCAAAAGTTGCTATTTTGTAAGTTGCATATTTTTCCAAGTGTACCCATACAATTTTATTCATGCTAATTAAGTCACAGGCGTGAAATTGCAGTTGTCTTTTACCTGCGGTTTGTGGGTGGAAGGTCTGTGTTATATGATAGGGGGTCAGGTTGAAGTGCTGGAGGTCTGGGTGAACTGGCGGAGATCTAAGTGAACTGGTGATGGCAAGTACGCACACAAGCAAGCATTTTCAGAAGCATTCTTTATAGAATATTCGCCTCCATGTACACTTTGGGTTTTTCTGTGCATGTTACAATTATTCCATGCGTATAATATATGTGCGTAATTTTATAAAACAGGGAGAGAAAGTTTGCATATATCTGCTTTACAAATATATATGCGTACTGAAACATAGCTGTAAAATTTCATGGAAACATGACGGCAGAAAAAGACCATATGGCCTCTCTAGTCTGCCCATCCACATCAACTTCTCAGCAGTTTCAGGACAGAAATGCACATTATTTTATAAATTATATGGCTCCTGTTGTACTAGCATAAATCTCTGCACACCCAGTCACACATGCATTTGTTGACTTACGCAAATGATTGAAAATTGGGCTCATTGAGTTTTATACTGGATTGAAAAGTTCAATGATTTTAACTTAATGAAAAATGTAATTCTGATTATTTAAGAATTTTATCCACTGCAAGTTAAAGTAATGAATATATAAAATTGTGCATTAGCTGTTTATTACTTCTAGAAAGTGCCCTGAATCAAGGAGTGATGGAGTTAATAATCAAAAGTAGGCACTTTGGTGCAAACCCCATGAGTACTAATTACTTGTAGGATTTGCACCCATAATGAAAGAAACTATGCTGGTAATTTTGCTTTGATAATTGCCTATGGGAACACATAAGAACATAAGAAATTGTGATACTGGGTCAGACCAAGGCTCCATCAAGCCCAGCATCCTGTTTCCAACAGTGGCCAATCCAGGCTACAAATACCTGACAAGTACCCAAAAACTAAGTATATCCCATGTGGTTATTTTCTAAGTCAACTTGATTAATAGCAGGTAATGGGCTTCTCCTCCAAGAACTTATCCAATTCTTTTTTAAACACAGCTATACTAACTGCACGAACCACATTCTCTGGCAACAAATTCCAGAGTTTAATTGTGCGTTGAGTGAAAAAGAACTTTCTCCGATTAGTTTTAAATGTGCCCCATGTTAACTTCATGGAGTGCCCCCTAATCCTTCTATTATCCGAAAGAGTAAATAACCGATTCACATTTACCCCTTCTAGACCGCTCATGATCTTAAAGACCTCTATCATATCCCCCCTCAGCCGTCTCTTCTCCAAGCTGAACAGCCCTAACCTCTTTAGTCTTTCCTCATAGGGGAGTTGTTCCATCCCCTTTATCATTTTGGTAGCCCTTCTCTGTACCTTCTCCATCGCAATTATATCTTTTTTGAGATGTGGCGACCAGAATTGTACTTGGTATTCAAGGTGCAGTCTCACCATGGAGTAAATCAGAGGCATTATGACATTTTCCGATTTATTTACCATTCCATTCCTAATAATACCTAACATTCTGTTTGCTTTTTTGACTGCCGCAGCACACTGAGCTGACGATTTTGATGTATTAACCACTATGACGCCTAGATCTCTTTCTTGGGTTGTAGCACCTAATATGGAACCTAACATTGTGTAACTATAGCACGGATTATTTTTCCCTATATGCATCACCTTGCACTTATCCACATTAAATTTCATCTGCCATTTTGATGCCCAATTTTCCAGTCTCACAAGGTCCTCCTGCAATTTATCACAATCTGCTTGTGATTTAACCACTCTGAATAATTTTGTATCATCTGCAAATTTGATTACCTCACTTGTTGTATTCCTTTCCAGATAATTTATAAATATATTAAAAAGCATGGGTCCCAGTACAGATCCCTGAAGCACTCCACTGCCCATCCCCCTCCACTGAGAAAATTGTCCATTTAATCCTACTCTCTGTTTCCTGTCTTTTAACCCTCTTAGAAGCCTCTCATGAGGAACTTTGTCAAATGTCTTCTGAAAATCCAAATATACTACATCTACCAGTTCACCTTTATTAACCCCTTCAAAAAAGTGAAGCAGATTTGTGAGGCAAGACTTGCCTTGGGTAAAGCCATGCTGACTTTGTTCCATTAAACCATGTCTTTCTATATGTTCTGAGATTCTGATCTTTAGAACACTTTCCACTATTTTTCCTGGCACTGGAATCAGGCTAACTGGTCTGTGGTTTCCTGGATCGCCCATGGAGCCCTTTTTAAATATTGGGGTTACATTAACCACCAGTCTTCAGGTACAATGGATGTTTTTAATAATAGGATACAAATTTTTACTAATAGGTCTGAAATTTCATTTTTGAATTCCTTCAGAACTCTGGGGTGCATACCATCCGGTCCAGGTGATTTACTACTCATCAGTTCATCATTCAGGCCTACCACATCTTCTAGGTTCACTGTGATTTGATTCAGTCCATCTGAATCATTACCCATGAAAACCTTCTCCAGAACGGGTACTACCCCAACATCCTCTTCAGTAAACACCGAAGCAAAGAAATCATTTCATCTTTCCACGATGGCCTTATCTTCTCTAAGTGCCCCTTTAACCCCTCGATCCAACTGTAACTCTGCGCATAATTTTTCAGCATAAAACTATGCATGTTATTCCATTCTCTGTCCTCCCTTAGCTCCCAGGAACACTTCCACATTAGGCGGATAAGTTTGCAAGATGTTGAACAACACAGATAATTTTATTAGTATCCATCCAGCCCCTCCCAGGGGTGGATTTGTACTAGTAAGAATATGTTCCCCTCTGTGACCGGACTTCTGAGGGGAACTATCCCACAAACACACCGAAATAAAACAACTCTGCTTTTTCTGCTACGGGGACCAAGACTGCAATAGAAAGCTGATCATAAAAGGTTAGACACATATATACTGTAAGTGAAAATATTAGTATAAACAGTTTTACAGTAACATTCTGCCCTTTGAATAATTAAGCATGGATTTTGTAAATCTTTGTATTTACTGGTACCAAGGCCTGGTATAAATTATTAGGGACCTCACTATATCCTTCAGGGTATCTCACTATACTAATCCCTTGACCCAGTAGTACACATGGACAAATACCATTTTCTCCCTGTCCTCCACAGATGTGGGCTGTAATGCTTAACATTCCCTAACCCTCAGGAATTAGCAGCCACATGATGTGTCCTTGACCATCTGGTGCTATCAGACAATACTGAAGCACAATGCTGATTCAAATGGGATGAGCAAAAAGGAGATGCCCCTAGGGCATGATGATGGGGCCGGGGATTCAAGGGCTAATATTTAAACAACACAGGACTAGATGTATTTGTAATCCACAGGCTCACAGGTGATGTAGATAAATAGCTCTTTTTAAGTAATGGTAACTCCCACTCCAGGTTATTGGACCGATTGAGGAAAGGGCATTATTATAGGGAAAAAGAGTTACAATAAAAGTTGTAACTATAATATCTGACCTGTGTCACTAGGCAGGTTCTTTCAAGGCCATCTGTTCCAAGACTGGGGAACTGCTTTACACCTGAAATTAGGAGCACTTGATGACTGCACAGACCCAGGATTCTCTAAGGAGGTGCTCTGAACATTCCGCTCCTCTCACAGGTAAAAAGCAAATAAACTCAAAGAATATAATTCGACACAACTTTACCAAACTAATAATATGAACTTTGAACTACAAGCAGAGACTGCGGTTTGCCACACGAATTTGTGTCTGGACCCTTTTGCTTTAAAGTTGTTTACTCATCGATGGCATACTATATAATCAAAGTGGATTATACAGTATCAGTGATTTGAAGTTTGGAGCCCCTGAGGCAGCGGCTACAAAGCTGCGAAACTCGGCCTGAGTCGGGCAATTTATTTGAAACGTCTCTGCACCAATAAAGGATTGAAAAAGATTAAGGCATCTATTCTTTTTGTGCACACCTGACGGTATCATAGATCGCCTACCTCTTTGTCTTTTTACATACATATGTACAGCTAATGAATATTGAACCAATGAAACTATTGATTCATTAAGACTTAAAAGTTCTTAATTTAAGATAACTGAAAATGTTTCGAAGACCCCAAAATTGAATATCTGCAATTCAAGTGAAAACAAAATAGATCTCTAGTTGGTGCATTTTTCTTTAGACAATCAAAATTCTAGCTTACATTAATTTGATGTTAAGGTAGATATCTTTATTCCTTAGGACAACTAACACACAGGCTTCTGTGGGGAAACCCATGCTCACAGTTTTCCAGACTTTAAAGAAATGGATTCTGAAAACTTGGTTCTAAAGATCTGTTCGGGTCTAGGCTTGCTCAACCTTGCGTTTCCTCCAAGGGAACATCTCCTCCAGTCTACTGTTGTATGCTGGCTTCTGTCTAATAGACACTTGAAATCCATAGCTAGTGAAATTTCATTTGATTTACTGCAGTCTCTGGTTGCAGCCTCTCCTATCTTCCCTCCTACTCCCAATTCCCTGGACAGCGGCTGTGCACACACCTGTCCCCTCTGCAGCTACCTCTGGGGCTCTCTGTAGAGCTTTCTGTTCCTTCCCGCTGGGGCTTGAACCTACAGGAGGAGGTTAATGCTCTTGCTTAGAACCCCACCCTGGGCCTCTGGATCACAGTTGCAGCAAGTGCCACTTTCTACTGCTATACCTCTTACAGCAGTGGAGGGCCCTTTTAAGGACCCCATATAGAAACTCCTCTGCAAATTTCTGAAGATCCAAAATTCTGCTGGGGCTTTCTGATTCAGCATTCTATAGTCTTTAACCTACAGGCCTTCCATTTTGCTGACTATGTCAAGAGTAGTTTACAGAATATCGCTACTGACTGGAGAAGCTCTGGCGTGGACCTCCCCAACAGAACATCTTGATTTTTGACTGTGATGCTTTTGCTTGTGCTAAACCTGCAGGTGCATTGCACCCACTTCTAATTCATTCTGAATCATGGACTCACCTATTTCTAGACCTCATCACAAACCTTCCATCTTAAGAACATAAGAACATGCCATACTGGGTCAGACCAAGGGTCCATCAAGCCCAGCATCCTGTTTCCAACAGTGGCCAATCCAGGCCATAAGAACCTGGCAAGTACCCAAAAACTAAGTCTATTCCATATTACCGTTGCTAGTAATAGCAGTGGCTATTTTCTAAGTCAACTTAATTAATAGCAGGTAATGGACTTCTCCTCCAAGAACTTATCCAGTCCTTTTTTAAACACAGCTATACTAACTGCACTAACCACATCCCCTGGCAACAAATTCCAGAGTTTAATTGTGCGTTGAGTGAAAAAGAACTTTCTCCGATTAGTTTTAAATGTGCCCCATGCAAACTTCATGGAGTGCCTCCTAGTCTTTCTATTATCCGAAAGAGTAAATAACCGATTCACATCTACCCGTTCTAGACCTCTCATGATTTTAAACACCTCTATCATATCCCCCTCAGCCGTCTCTTTTCCAAGCTGAAAAGTCCTAACCTCTTTAGTCTTTCCTCATAGGGGAGCTGTTCCATTCCCCTTATCATTTTGGTAGCCCTTCTCTGTACCTTCTCCATTGCAATTATATCTTTTTTGAGATGCGGCGACCAGAATTGTACACAGTATTCAAGGTGCGGTCTTAAGATACCATCCTTATTTTGTATTTCATTGTTAAAGCTGACTAAACAAGATCTTTTCAAAAGGCTGTGAGGATGACCAAGCAAATCTTCAGTATCTGGAGTCAGGAACCACACTGACTCCAGCCTTTCATCATATAACTTTATTTTATTATAACAAATAGCAGACTGCCTACCTTTTTATCAGTGTACTTCACAATACCTTCAAGTTAAGCCAGAGATATTGCCAGGAGCTGCCTTCTCCTGGAGACGTAGGGGTTTCTTGATCCCAGCTGGGTTAACAATCTTATTCCCCTCCCAGCAGGGTCCCTCCTAAAGAGCTCTTTCCCTCTGTAGGATTTAAGGTGGGCCAGGCTAGATGCTTGTTCCCATACAGGTTAAAGAAGGGAAATAGAGTCCCTTCATTACATATTTCCTCCTCATCTTGGACCTGTTGGTCCGAGTGTTTTTCACTTCCCATGAATCCCATCTAGTAAAGTTCCTCATATCCCCACTCCCTTTCATCTGGCCTCCACCAGCTAGGCTTGGGATTGGGGTTCTAGGGTCATGCTCATCCTCATCTATTAGTGTTGCCCCAGAAAGCTGTAGTATCACCCCCACTGTGCTCTTCACACAATGTATACTCTCAATCTTTTACTTGAGTCCAATGCTGGCTTCTAATTCTAATTCTACCCCAGCGGTACATTTTGAACTGGCTGTGGGACATGACATGGTAAATTCTTTGGTACTGGTTGTGGGTGCTCCCCAACCAGTCATCTTGTGCCTTCTCTGCACCATCACCAACACAGTGGCACTTGCTGACTCCTCAGCAGCACCTCTCACTGGCTCCTCAGCAGTGCCTCTGTCTGGCCAACCTGCAGTGTTTCAGACCTCTCTGCCACACCAATCTCTGGCTCCTCCAGACTGCCTTCCGTAGGCTAATTAGTACTGCAATTCAGTATCGTCCCCTTCTGGGTGCTCTTACTGCTCAGTTGCATTCTCTTCTGAGGGCTCTTTCAACTGTTGCCATGGCATTTCCTGACTCATCCATGCAGTCTCCATCTGTAGTGCCTCCATCTGGCCATTCTGCAGTGGTAGTATTTGGGCACACTATAGCACCTCCCTTGGACTTTCTGTAGTTCTGTCCTCTTGGCCTTTCCGCAGCACCTCACTCAGGCTTCTTCCTGCTGCCTTTCTTAGTCCAATCACTAGAGCTCCCCAATGAGCTCTCTGGTATCTGTGTCTTTTGCTTTGCACTCTGGTGTGCCTTTTCTGATTTCAGCTTTTTTTTCTCCACTGGTCTCATCAACAGTTTGCCACAACTCAGTCACCATGCGGGAAAACTCTGTAAGCATCTTGTCTATCTCGCCCAGCAGCTGTAGGCCTTCTTCGCCTAGCCTCTCTAGCCATTTATTCTTCTGTGTAGTCAGGAAATCTGGGAGTGGAGTCTCTGCTTCAATTGCCTTGACTTGCTTCTCTAGCTGCTATACCTCCAGCCTCAGTTTCCCCCTCCCATCTGGCTCTGGAAAGGTGGGGGCCTCCTACCACACACTAGGGGAGGATTGTCCTATCGGGGCTTCGGGCATGCCCCGGTGGGCCGGTCAGGTCAGTCACGTGGCTGCAGAGCCCCTGCGATCACTATCAGGCACGCAGCAGTTCATTTAGCAGAACGGAAGCCTCTCCTGAGGCTCGCTGCTCACTTCTTTACGTTTGCTTTTTGTGCAGCTGGAGCCGCATCTCCACCTTTGTCTCCCCTCCCCACAGCCATGGCTACAGGGGCCTGCCTTTGTTATGCAATTGACCTCCTTCCTTTGGTGGCAGGAAACACCCTCTCTCTTCACATCTCAGCTGCAGGAAGCCTTTCCTTAATCTCTGCTGGGAGCCTCTCTTTGCCCAGGTATTTTCAGCATTAGACCCCAGAGCTTACTTCTAACTCTTAAGATGCTTCTTTGCTCAAAGCCCCATTCTTGAATCTGGGCAGCCAAAACAACAGCAGATTTCAGCCTAGAAGTGTCTGCCAAAAGGATTTATTTTTCTTCCATAGTTCCACTGAAGCAATTGGAGACAAAGCCACAAACGGCGTGCTTGTTCTTTGTCATTTTGCTTGCATCAGAAAGAGGAACGTACTGCATTAAAAAAAAAAAATCCACAAGAAAGCCCTGTGACCTGTAACTTACCCATTACAATAAAAATCATATATTAGAATAACTCACTGCTGTTTATATTTTCAAATAGCCCCTTAAAAAAATATCAAAATAAGAATTATGTCTGCTCTGACATAGTCCAAACATGAACTATTCCCCTGGGACGAGACATTCCTGGAAATGTCTGTGGTGCAGTTGCCCTGCAGGGAGGAGAAACTCTGACCTCTATATAAAACAAACAGATGTTTACTGTCCTGCTCTTGTGACAATGCTAAAATGGAGTAATAATAATTATGAATGCTAAACAGAGCTTCTGCTGCCTAGAAATTGTACCAGCTGTGGATTTTTGCCAAGCTAGAGGCAGCTGGATATCAGGATACAACGCTATAAGCTTATAGTATGATTTCGGTAAGATCGGGTTCATCCCTTATGGGTACCTTCCAAACTGATTCTTTTGGGCAAATCAACTCAGTGTATTCATTGTAACATAGTAATGGCGGCAGAAAAAGACCAAAATGGTCCATCTAGTCTGCCCAGCAAGCTTCCCAAGGTAGTAACTGCCGCTCCATGCAGGTTACCCCCACGATTCTGTTAATAACTGGTGCTCTGTGCAGGTTACCCTAAGCTTTTTTATTTATTCCCATCCCAGGGGTGGATTGGCCTATTGGGGGATCGGGCTTCCCCCAGTGGTCCGGTCTAGCTGGTCACGTGGTCTCTACTCCGTGGTGATGCCGAGTGGCTGTTAGTGCAGGCTGCAAGAGACCACTATCTTCCTCAGCCCTGCCTGCCCTCCATCAAGATAGGTGGCGAGGCTGCAAAAAAGTAGGGAAGAGGCCCAGAAGCTGTAGTTTCAGTACTCTCCCCTGGAAGTGAGGCCCTGCCAGCGAAGAAAAGTATTGGGACTTGAGGCCACTGCAAGGAAGAGCTGCTGGGAGGAAGGCCAGGCCCCAACAAGAAAAAAGAGTGCCAGGACTCGGGCCGCTGCAAGGAAGAGCTGCTGGGAGGAAGGCCAGGCCCCAACAAGAAAAAAGAGTGCCGGGACTCGGGCCGCTGCAAGGAAGAGCTGCTGGGAGGAAGGCCAGGCCCCAACAAGAAAAAAGAGTGCCGGGACTCGGGCCGCTGCAAGGAAGAGCTGCTGGGAGGAAGGCCAGGCCCCAACAAGAAAAAAGAGTGCCGGGACTCGGGCCGCTGCAAGGAAGAGCTGCTGGGAGGAAGGCCAGGCCCCAACAAGAAAAAAGAGTGCCGGGACTCGGGCCGCTGCAAGGAAGAGCTGCTAGGAGGAAGGCCAGGCCCCAACAAGAAAAAAGAGTGCCGGGACTCGGGCCGCTGCAAGGAAGAGCTGCTGGGAGGAAGGCCAGGCCCCAACAAGAAAAAAGAGTGCCGGGACTCGGGCCGCTGCAAGGAAGAGCTGCTGGGAGGAAGGCCAGGCCCCAACAAGAAAAAAGAGTGCCGGGACTCGGGCCGCTGCAAGGAAGAGCTGCTAGGAGGAAGGCCAGGCCCCAACAAGAAAAAAGAGTGCCGGGACTCGGGCCACTGCAAGGAAAAGCCGCTGGTAAGAAGGCCAGGCCCCCAACAAGGAAGAAGAGTGCCGGGACTCGGGCTGCTGCAAGGAAGAGCTGCTGGGAGGAAGGTCAGACCCCAACAAGAAAAAAGAGTGCCGGGACTCGGGCCACTGCAAGGAAGAGCTGCTGGGGGGAAGGCCAGGCCTCAACAAGAAAAAAGAGTACCGGGACTCGGGCCGCTGCAAGGAAAAGCCACTGGTAAGAAGGCCAGGACCCGGTCCCCCCCAGCGAAAGACAACTGAGTTAAGGAAGAAGGGAAGGGACAGGATGAGAGAGGAAGCAAGGTGAAGGGAGTGAGAAGGTTGAGAGAATGAGTGGAGTGAATGAGAAAGGGAAAAGAAGGCAGAAGGTATGGAATGAAGTGAGGGAGAGATGAGAGGGAAAGGTAGGAAGGAAGTGAATGTGTAGGAGGGAATATGAGAGATGAGTGGAGGGAGAGAACATAAAGAAGATGGGTGCTAGCAAGGCTCTCTCCTCCCCCCAGCAAAAAGACAACCTAAGAAGAGGAAGAATATTGGATGAGTGGATGGGAAGGAAAGGGAAAGAAGGTGTGTGGGTGAGTAGGGAGGACAGAATTAGCCCTGGCATGGAAGAGAGGGAGAGACCTGGTAGGGGCCATCACAGCCAAAGGAAGAAGGGGCAGGGGAGAGGAGGGCTGGTAGCCAAATTAATAAATCCCGTCCAGCTGGTAGCAGAAGGAACGTGAGAGAGAGATAACCCTGGTGAGGCAGCATGTGTGTGTGTATAAGAGAGGAGGGAGTGCATGAGAGAGTGCTGGAGAGAAAGGGTGATAGTGCTTGATGGAGAGCATGTACATGAATAGAAGGGAGTGCATAAGAGTGTGATTAGGAGAGGGAAGGCGTGCATAAGAGAGAGCATGCATGTAAGAGTGAGAGAGGTGCATATATGACAGAGAACGTGTCCATGTTAGATTGTGTGCCTGTGAGAAAGAGAGGAGCTAGTTTGTGGGTCTCTCCCCCCACCAGTTGCACTACATACAGTGTCTTGTTGCCGTTTCCTTTTCATTTTTTGTCTGCAGGTTTCTATTTATGCTTCATGGTCTCTTTTTTTATTCTGTATTTGGGACCATGGATATTATGACATGTATGTGCTGGATAGCTTTTTTAAAATGTTTTAAGGGGTGTTTGCATATATATGTAAATTATATATGTTTATTTATTTATTTGAACATTTTTATATACCGATGTTCGTTAGAAAACATCACATTGGTATACAGGGAACAAAATAATAAGCAGCAAACAGGCTTTACAGGGAACTGTGAACAGTATTATAAATAACACTAGAAATTTGGAACAGGAGGGGGTGATAACTTGTTTATAAAATAACGGCTAAAATTAACAGTTTAAAAACTAGCAGTTTAGAAACATAAGGGGTGACAATTTGTCACAAATATCAGAGGTATAAATAGTCAAACAAAGTGACACAGTATTTTACAGTCAAGGTGATGTGGTGATATTATGTACAGTTAAGGGAAAATTGCATAATGAAACTGTGGGTTAAAGGATGGTGGGTTGTATACATTTTGAAAGGTGGCAAGAGTGGCGGGGATAAGAGCTGGGGAGTGGGGTGGTGGTGGGGAACTGTGTAGGGCGTTTTATGAAAGCGGGTAGTTCATGTATAAGCCTGCTGGAAAAGCCAGGTCTTTAGGTTGTGTTTAAATTTCTTTGAGCAGAGTTCTTGACGTAAATTGGTAGGCATGGTGTTCCATAGTGCAGGACCGGCAATGGAGAATGCACAGGCTTTGGTGGAAGAGAGGTTTGTAAGTTTAAGTGATGGGGTGTGTAGAGTAGCCATGTATTGGTTTCTGATGGGTTTTGAGGAGGTGCGAAAGAGTAGAGAATTGTTGAACTAGTGCATGTCATGGTTGTGAAGAGATTTGTGGATGAGAGTAAGGGTCTTGTATAGGATCCGGGATGTAATGGGGAACCAGTGCAGTTCTTTGAGTACAGGGGTGATGTGATCATTTCTATGGGTGTTGGTGAGAATACGGGCGGCAGCATTTTGGAGCATTTGAAGGGGTTGGGTTGTGTTTTTGGGAAGGCCTAGCAGGATGGCATTACAGTAATCAAGTTTCGATAGTATGGTGGACTACAGAACTGTACGGAAGTCGTTGCAATGTAGTAGAGGTTTCAGTTTTTTTTAGAGTGTGAAGTCTGAAAAAGAAGTCTTTTAGGGTGGAGTCGATGAATTTTTTTAGGTTAATTTGATTATCCAGTGAAACGCCAAGGTTGCGTATATGTTGTGAGACTGAAATGTTGGGGGTGGGGTATAGAGCGGGGGGCAGTTGATGTAAATTATATTGTATGTGTAATTGGGTACCAATGGGTCAGTATGGAGAAAAATCCCCCGGGCGACTATTTTCCCACAATCCTCCCCTGCCACACACAAATACATGGCTTCTCACTTTATGTACTAGCTCCACTCCAGGTTTTCCATAGTACTGCCCCAGGCTTCTCTGGCAGCTGGGGGCAGCATTCTCTATCCAGACACGGTATCTGCAAAACTTTTTGGTACTACTATATTTATCGCTCTTTTTTCATCTGTATAATGAAAAAAAAAGTTAAAACTCCTGCCTTTCCGGCACTGACTTCACTGAGTATCAGCCCTGACTCGTGGAGCTGGTCTCCTTTGCCTTCTGAAAACCTATAGCTAACTTCCTTCCAGGCCCCATAGACCACTCTCTGTTTTAAAGGCAGTTTCCCTCTTTTTTTTTTCTGGAGTTCTCTTTGAGCCAGCAGCTTTAAGGTTTCAGTGCTCTGCAGCCCTAGCACTACTTTTCTTCTGCCCTGCCCCCTTCCTTAGGCAGGGTTACACAAACTTTTGTTTTCTTTTCTGCTTTGCATCTGTGTGCATCCTGAGCCACACAATTTTCAACTGCTTTAGTTCTTGGGCTCTTGGGCTCACTTCTAACAGCTGTGCTTTGCCTCTAAACTTCTTCTATGGCAGGCACCACAACACACTTTCTTTTACTTTTCTATTCTTCCCTTGGATACTTTTTTTTTTCTGTGCCAAGCTTAGAAAAAAATCCCAGACCTGACACCATAGGTGAGGATGATTATTTTATTTATTTATTTATTTATAGATTTTTCTATACCGGGGTACGTAAGTAACATCACCTCGGTTTACATTCAAACAGTAATTCAGCATTGCACTTTACAATATAACATAGTAACTGAACAAATACAATACAATGTATAACTTTGTATTAATAGAATATAAGCAATATATGAGAGACTGTGGAAATTAGGAAGAGTAGTTGAGGTTCAATTCATTAATAGTAGGCTTTTTTAAACAACCAGGTTTTAAGGTTTTGTTTACATTTTTTGTGACAAAGTTCTTGGTGTAATTCAGAGGGCATAGTGTTCCAAATTGTTGATCCAGCAATGATGAAAGATCGTTCTTTTGTACTAGAGAGTTTAGTCAGATTGGGTGCTGGAATCTTTAGTTTAGCTAAATTTTGGGATCTCGTTGGGCGGGAAGACGTTTTGATTAAGCAAATGTTTTGATTAAGCAAATGTTCAGTATTTAGTCTCAGGAACCATGCAGACTCCAGCCTTTCTTCATACTACTTTACTTTATTATAACATTTAAACACAACAAATAGCAGACTGCCTACCTTCTTAACAGTGTACTTCACAATACCTTCAAGTTAGGTCAGAGATATTACCAGGAGGTGGCTTCTCCTGGAGATATAGGAGCCTCTTGTTCCCAGGTGGCCTCACAATCTTATTTCCCTCCCAGCAAGGTCCTGCCAACAGATCTCTTTCCCTCTGTAAGATTTAAGGTGGACCAGGCTAAAAGCCTGGTCCCACACAGGTTAAAGAGGGGAAATAGGGTCCCTTCATCATATGGGGATGGAATGCCTCTCGATCCAGTTCTGGTTGATGATCAGCCTGAATTTGAGGTTGAGGAGATTCTGGACTCTAAAATGTCCGATAACACTGGAATACTTCTTCATCTCCAGTTTCTGCCTTCAGTGTTGCTGAAGTTCCTGACTCCCTAGTATGCTCCAGCTTTCTATTCTGTTTTGGGCTTCTAGCTTCTTGTTTGTTATGGGGCCTAACACCTTGTTCCTCAAACCACGCTGTCCACCAGCACAGCCTGTGGGGAAGATGGTTAGCGTAGGTAGAAGATGCCCGTCGTCTATGTTTTGCATCATCATTGGCCTGGATTTGCCTTTTCAGATATCAAGTCGCTCGTTTCTGGGGCAACTGTCATATGATTGATATCACATCATCTGCATAAATTTGGCCCTTTTAAAATACACTCTCTTTGTCCAGGTAAATTAGTGCATACAAAATCGTTGTGGAGCCATAGCTACCTGGACAAAAAGGAGGCATGGATAGAGGCATAGTAAGGGAAGGCTAACATATTTAACTGGATAGTGTATTTTGAGTGCTAGCTGGCTAATTTGTGCAGACAAGTCAGCCCACACAAATTGCAAGTCTAAAGTTATCCAGATAACTTACTTGTTTGCCAGCTTATTAAATATGGAGCTCTCAGGCTACACATTCTTAAGGAATTTTCTTGGGAAATGTAAATATCAATAGGAAAATGGGTTTGTAGATTATATACAGAAAGTGAAATGCTTTTCCCAGTTTTCTTTGTTCATTCTTCTTCTTAGAAAATTAAACTATATGTTAGAAGTAGTTCATATTTAGTGCACTTTCGTACACTGTTTCAGTACCACTGAGTGCCTTATGATGTTCACTATAAGGTAAGCTGTATTCCTTTTGCCAACAACACATGTACAAACTGTTATAAAAGCCACATATTCAGAAACATGTGAATGTGTTTCTTGATATGCATGCAAAATTTATAATTACTTTTCTTTGTTAATTTCAGTCTAATTGAATAGAACCAGAGACTCTCTAGTACAACATCTATGAAATGTTAGTGAAGGCTGCTTATCTGAGAAGGTTTCAGTCATCTTTTCAATTCTAAATATGGTAAGCTGAAACCCCAAAGAGTCATCAAGGAAATTACTTATATGATTAACTCATTTACTTTGTCGACATTATGGTGATGAACACCAACTCCCATGTTACCTACTGCATAAATATTCTCAAGAAAGACATATTAGAAACAATAAATCAACCAAAGAAAACAAATTTCCCTTAATAAATTAGTCTACAAAGAACTGAATGCTGAGTAGATTTTGTTAATTTTCAAAGGGACTTCTGCAGTTGAAATACTACTTTTACCCACAGTAATGGCCCTTTAGAAAATTGTTAGCATATGTTTCTATATTCATGTTGGATTATGTACACAAATGTCTTAATTTACTTGTTTGTTGAATGAGAGTCCTTTTTTTTTTTTTTGCATCAAACATCATTTACCATTCAGCAAGAAAGTTAAAAATCTTTGTTTTATTAAAAGTGTCTGGTAGTTTAGACAGATATCTAGTTCCATCAGACATCCTCCAACCTACCCGGAGCAATGTAACGTTTTTTTACATTTTCTCCTCCCAACCTCCAGGAGCACCATAGCCTGTGTGGGTTTTCCCATCCCTTAATGAATATGGTAGAGTGGTGGAATTGCAAGGACAGTGGTAGGGAAGCCTCTGCTCGTCTGTACGCCTGGGAAAGGCAGTGGGGTCCAGAGAACATTCCTCCCAGTAACGTCGCCGGAAATCCCTCAGTACCACCATGATCTAAAGAAACAGCAGCATGCGTGTGCATGCACTTGCCCCCTCCAGCCAGTTAACATTCGGGGGGGGGGGGGGGGGACAATTTTCAAAGTCATTGACAAGCAGTAAACCCAGTTTTATGCACATAAATGCCTATTCTAAAACTGACCCAGGATAAGGACATGTAAAAGCACCCACATAACTCGCTTTTGCATGCACTTTCACGCACATTGAGGAGAGGCGCTCCCGGGATGGAGTTGGGGAGAGTTGGCACATATTTATTTATTTATTTATTTATTTATTTATTTATTTAAATTCTTTTAATATACCGATGCTCAAGACGGAGGTTTTATTGTACCGGTTTACAGCATAACCAGGGGTAACCATAAAATAGAAGATAAAGTTACAATGAATAGGGAAATTACAGTACGGGAGAGTTAAGAGCGAAAGATATTAGTTTAACATAACCTAATTCTAACGTAACATAATTCTAACAGGAGAAACGTACGTGACAATTGACGTATGAAACTAGCTTAGACAATGGTTTGCTAGGAATATTGAACTGTGGCAGGATCGATCCAGGGGAAGGGGAAAGGGGGGGGGGGGGGGGAACTGTGCAGATGATGGGTGAGTGTCTATGCTAGTAGTGGACAGAACCATCAAGGGAAGGCTTGAATGAACAGCCAAGTTTTCAGTTTCTTTCTGAAACTCATACTATATATACACTCAAACTATACATACACTCATACTATAGGATTTTATAAAGTATGCACAAACTTGCACATGCATAAGTTATGCCCTCCGAAGTGTAAGTGATTATATTTATTTATTTAGATTTATATTCCGCTTTTCGCACTTTTTCAGCGCTTCAAAGTGGATTACATTCAGGTACTGTAGGTATTTTCTAACCTTATGCAAGTGAATGTGAGTGCGTACCCGGCCAATTACCTGAGTATTTTCAAAGGGAACTCACGTGCATAAGTAGGCTCTTTTCCTCAAAGCTCACAGACATGATCTTTGCACTCAAATCAAAACAATTAGCTGAAAAAAAAAAAGCTTTTGAGACTTGGACAACTCTTCAGCCTCAAGCCTCTGAATGCCTTCAGTGGTCTAACAGTGTCAATGGTACAGAGAAGGGCGACCAAAATGATAAGGGGAATGGAACAGCTCTCCTATGAGGAAAGACTAAAGAGGTTAGGACTTTTCAGCTTGGAGAAGAGATGGTTGAGGGGGATATGATAGAGGTGTTTAAAATCATGAGAGGTCTAGAACGGGTAGATGTGAATCGGTTATTTACTCTTTCGGATAGTAGAAAGACTAAGGGGCACTCCATGAAGTTAGCATGGGGCACATTTAAAACTAATCGGAGAACGTTCTTTTTCACTCAACGCACAATTAAACTCTGGAATTTGTTTGCCAGAGGATGTGGTTAGTGCAGTTAGCACCTCCTTATGCGCCGACCCTGGATTTTATAACATGTACGCGCCTGCGTGCGCATGTTATAAAATTGGGCATACATGTGTGCGCGTGCACATGTAGGCTGCACACGCATGTTATAAAATCTACCCCTGTTTATCTAAGAAACAGGAGTTTGCTGATTTTCAAAGACTTATTATTGAATAGGTACAAATGCCAGGGAGAGGGGTTGATTTATTGTTGCTTCTTAATTAGAGAGAGCAACACTGGATTTTTACACTCAGTTCGTAGGGATGTACACTGATTTTTTTTTCATGTTGTTTTCATTTCTGGTCATTATTTGCTAAATTTTGTATTTAAAATGGTTCAGGAAGTATTTATTTCAGGTTTCCCTAATTTCAGAGTTAGTGCACAGTAAAGGGTCTCAGTGCGCACTAATGGAACTTAGGGGTAGATTTTCATAGGTGCGTGTGTGCATCCGTGCGGGCGTGCTTCCTGGCGCACATACATAGATGTGCTAATGCGTGCATGGCACGAGCAAGGGAGGTACAATTATGCAAAATTTGCGCGGTGATGCATCCTGGCCTTCTCCAGCTCCCTCCCATTCCGCTGCTACCCCTACCCTAATCTCCCTTCCCCTTCCCTCTCCTCTTTGCTTCCTATCCCTATCTTAGCTAACCCCGTTTTTTTAATTTACCTTTTGCTCCTCAACAGGAGCAGTAGCAAGTAGCGTGCACTGGCACCCTGCTAGCGCGCACTTCCCTGGCACAGTGGCAAATGGCTGCTGAACCGGTGCCTCCAGCCCTGCCCCTCCCCGCCCCCTGGACCGCCTCGTTATCTGGGCCCAGCACTTCGGCACGTAACGGGGGTTATGCGCATGGCTGGGCCCTCAGCACCTGCAAGGCCCAGCAATGCGTGTAATCCCTGTTTTTTACGCACGTGGAGGATTTAAAATTTGGCAGTTAGTGCTCACTAAAGAATGTTAGCATCCGGTAATGTGCATTAACTCCAAAATTAAGAAACTAGTTAGTGCGCACTAACTACATGAAATGCCCGAAGCCATTGTGACATTTAGTAAGAATACTACTTTACACAAATTTTCACCTTCTTTACTGGATTAAATCTATGATTTCGTCTTTCCTTGCTGGCTAAGAGAGATGTTGGAGTCCCTGAGGCAGCAATCGTGAAACATTATACCATGTCAGACTGGACTAGACTGAATTTCTGTTGAAGGGAAGTTTTGTTCTTTATATTTTTTGAATCGAAGAAGATTTATGAAAAATACCAAAAAAAGTTAAAAATATTAGGATTTGGACCAATGTTTAAAGAGGACCTCGAGCAGTGAAAATACTGAATAATATAAATCATTCAGTATCTGCGGGTTGGTATGAAGGGCCTATTTTAAGAAAATGCAAAAGAATAATTAAGTAAATAATTAAAAAATATTTAAAAGTATTTACAAAAAATTTGACAGGTAGAAAATAGAATACTTTAATGATATGTTCCTTGATTAGTTATAATTAATATTGGCAACTTTTTTGAAACACAAGATTTTTATCATTGTTGGGAATATTGTAATCGACTTTTTGGTATGATGACAATTTCATTGCCATTGTCTATTGTGTTGAAAACGAATGCACATCCCTAGTACAGAGTAGGATTAAATGGTCAATTTTTTCAGTGGAGAAAAGGTAAACAGTGGAGTGCCTCAGGGATCTGTACTTGGACCGGTGCTTTTTAATATATTTATAAATGATCTGGAAAGGGGAACGATGAGTGAGGTGATCAAATTTTCAGATGACCAAAAGTATTTAAAGTTGTTAAATCACAAGCACATTGTGGTAAATTGCAGGAGGACATTGTGAGACTGAAAGACTGGGCATCCAAATGGCAGATGAAATACATTGAAACCATTGACTCAGTGTGCTTCAGCAGTCAAAAAAAGTAAATAGAATGTTAGGAATTATTAGAAAGCGAGCGGTGAATAAAACAGAGAATGTCATAATGCCTCTATATCACTTCAAGGTAAGACTGCACCTTGAGTACTGTGTGCACTTCTGGTCGCCGTATCTCAAACAACAAAAAGCTGCACTGGAAAAGGTTCAGAGAAGGGTGACCAAAATAATAAAGGGAATAGAAAGGCTAAAGAGGTTAGGGCTGTTCAGCTTGGAGAAGAGACGGCTGAGGGGGGATATGATAGAGATGTTTAAAATCATGAGAGGACTAGAACGGGTAAACGTGAATTGATTATTTACTGTTAATATAAGGACTAGGGGGCACTCCAAGTTAACATGTAGCACATTTAAAACAAATTAGAGAAAATTCTTTTCCACTCAATGCACAATTAGGCTCTGGAATTCATTGCCAGAGTATGTGGTTATGGCAGTTAGCTTAGCTGGATTTAAAAAAGGTTTGGATAAGTTTCTAGAGAAGTCCATAAACTGCTATTAATCAAAATGACTTAGGGAATAGCCACTGCTTATTACTAGTATTAGTTGTCTTGGATTTATTTACTGTTTGGTTATTTGTCATATACTTGTATTCTGGATTGGCCACTGTTGAAAACAGATGCTGGGCTTCATGGGCCCTCGGTCTCACCCAGTATGGCAACTTCTTATGTTCTTCTTCTGGTTGACTGGTTTAGTGTTCTTTAAAAAATCTCCCTTTTATGATAGGATGGGATTTTCTTTTTTGCACATTGGATTGGTTCTTTTAAGCACCATTTTGGGGCAGATTTTAAAAGGGTTATGCGCGTAACCCCGAAAACCCGCTCCTGCGCACACCGAGCCTATTTTGCATAGGCCCGGCGATGCACACAAGCCCCGGGACGAACATATGTCCCGGGGCTTGAAAAAAAAGGGCGGGGAGTAGGCGTGGCGGTCTGGGGGCAGGGCAGGGGCAGGACCGAGGCCTCTGGCACAGCGGCCATGCCGGGGGATCGTGCGCCGGCACTTGGCCGGTGCGTGCAACCTATGCCTGCCCAGAGGCAGGTGCAACTTATTTAACAAAAGTAAGGGGGTTTTTTAGATAGGGCTGGGGGGCAGGTTAGGGAGGGGAAGGTGGGGGGGGGTGGAGGGAATGGGGAAAGCCATCAGGGCTACCCTAGGGCTCGGCGCGCGCAAGATGCACAAGTGTGCACCCCTTTGCGCGCGCTGACCCTGGATTTTATAACATGCGCGCGGCTGCGCGCGCATGTTATAAAATCAGGCGTAGATTTGTGCACACCGGGTTGGGTGTGCACAAATCGCTTTATCTCCTTTCACCCTCTCTCAATTCCCCTTCAGTTACAGCATCAGTGCTGCCTCAGTATCCCGCTTCACCCTCTCCCATCCTTCAGCCCCTTAAAGCTGCATACAGATTTGCCTCTCTCTCCCCCTACTCCCACAACAATAGCCTTTTCTGTTTACACCCCCCCCACCTCAGACCCATACACACCTTTCCCACCTCCTACTGAGAGTATTTGCACTGAACAGCTCTCCTTTCTCTGCTGGGGTGTCCAGATACAGTGAATGAGCCGCAGGGCTTCCAGATTCTAGAAGATAGTCCTCTGAGCATGTGCGGGTTAAGTCTCCTGCAGAGTGCGTAAGCAGCATGCAGCACACCTATGACTCTTCGCTCCTCTGCTTTATGCCGCCTCTCTATGCTTGCACACTGCCGAGGACCTCCCCTACCATCCCAGGACAGGAGTATCAGGTTCTGGCCAGGGATAGGTGCCCTGTTTGTCCCCTGCCCCCTTTGGTCTTGGGCCAGTATTCAGCACTGGTGGATGGAAAGACAACAGTAAAGCAGGATTACTGTCAGTACTGCTGCAGTGTTGCTGCTGCCCCTTAAATTGTGGCTCTCTAGGCAAGCGCCTAGTTCATCTAGCGCTTCCACCGGGCTCTCTCTCCAGTACAGTGGAGACTGTAGTGTAGAAGGTTACTTTTGTAGGTGGGATTCACACCTCGGGGAAAATTTATCCTTTATTAATGTCCAGATGAAAGGTGTAGCACTAAGGATAGTCTGAAAGATCTTGCTCTGTTCCCCTACTGGTATACTCAAGGTGCAAAAGCATCTGAAGATTTTAATTATTTTTTAAATTTGCTTCTTATGGATTTAAAGCTTAGAATTTCAAAGAAGGAAGCAATGGAGATACACAAAATATAAGTTCTGATTGGATTCACATATTAAGTTATACATGCTGTTCATTAAAGAGGTGCCTTGACATACCAGCTATAGAAAGTGAACTTTATCAATAGTAGAAAGCATTGCTCAACACATAGGGAGGATAATTTTCATGCATCCCACATTATTTATGCTATAAATCTGCACATAATTTACACCAATATTCAAAGCACATATTTGCACATAAATTCACGTTGAAAATTATCCCACCAATTTTATTCAAGCACAGCCTACACCTGCTACTTGGTGTGCGTATCAATTTTCCTGGAAAATACATATGCATGTGGTTGAATTTTACAACGCTGCACGTAAATCCAAACCCTACCCCCAATTCCCACCCCAGGATCACCTTCACTGAGTCTGTATAAACACATGTGAATGTGACATATAGGCATATGCTTAACCATACATTGGGAGGGCAAGTTTGTAAAACAGCCACTTCTTCGCCTAAAACTGTTTTAAGCGCAGAAGTCTCTTTGAAAATTATCCTCACAAAGGAAAAGTAACTCCACAAACTACCCAGACGCCCACCCCATTTTAATGCTGCCAAAGGTAGCAAGAGTAAAGGAAGAAGAAAAATATGGGAGGAAATAGAAAGTGGGAAACAGAAGGAACGAGAGCATCTTGTCAAAACTATTCACATTCAGTAATAAAGAAAGTACGATTTCAGCATTCATTTCGGCTTTGTTAAGTTTTCATCCTCAAGAAAAGAAAGGACACAAAAGGCATTCACTTATCAAACTGTTTACTATTCTTGTCTTGACTCCTTGCTTTTTAATTAAAAAACAAACTCTTACATGAAGGCCAAGAGTATGGCACTGGGAAATGTGAGTTTTTGTATAGAAGCAGTATTCAATATTTGGTGCTGTGAGAGAAGAGATCACATACTTTAGGTTTGTATAGCTTCACATATTCCCATCATATGGGGGGGCCTAAGGAACAAATATTGTATACAGTAAGTTCTCTTCAGTCTTCTAGAAATAACCTACTATGCAGGAAGGCCTTAATGCATTTAGAATTGAGCACCACTCTATATCAATACTTATCCTCCTGATACAATCTCGTGTTTCAATAATATTATCTGCTTTAGGGGTATCACCTCATGTTCTTCATGTTGGGAGGATAAGTATTGATATGGGATGATACTCAGTTTTATATGCATTAGGAACGAATTTTTTAAAAAGGTGGCTCTCATCGCATATATGAAGGCCCTTTATATAATTTTTTAAAATATAAATGTTGAGATACTGTTTTAAGACATCCATATAAAGTGATTATAGGCAATTAAAATAGGTTTAAGATTACAATAGGTAATTGTATATTTATTTATTAGGTATAAGATTGTTTTTTTTTTTTTAATTCTTTATTTTCAAGTTTTTTAAAACTTATTTACCAGGAAAACTCCTTTCAGAAAAATCAATGTCAAAAAGAAGACAATAACATTCAGAATTATCCATATTTCAGCATATAGGCTATCAACATTTAAATTATAAGAAAATTCAAATTTAGCAATTAGGAGGTGGTAGGAGCAAATAACAAAATAAAGAAAATAGTCCATAAGTATACTTGGTTCGTCGTGGTATCTGCATCATTTTATTCCTTTCACACCATTTCTGATGAAGTTTCCATAGGGGTTTTCTCAGCTAGGAATGTTTTCATTTGATCAGGTTCAAGAAACATATAATTCACGTTCTGATACCTGATGCAAGCCTTGCAGGGATATTTCAGAGTAAATCTAGCCCCTATTCTAAGGGCTGCTGGCCGCATCAAAAGAAACTCTTTCCTGCGTGTCTGGGTAGACTTGATCACATCTGGAAATATCCAAATAGGGAAGCCATAGAAAAGAACTTGGCGATTTCTGAAAAACAGTCTCATAATATGATTCCGCTCTGATAGAAATGCGAATGAAACTAGGAGAGGTTTCCTCTGAATTATTTGATGTTCAGAAGACATTTCCAATATATCAGTGAGATTCAAATCAAGACTTTGTTGTTCTGGTTGAGAAGCTTGCTGTAAATAAAATGCTTTAACAATATCCGGAAAAGCTGTTTCTGGAATTTTTAAGTTTTTCTTCATATAAAGTTTGAAAAGTTCCAATGACGCTATTGATTTAATTACCCCTGTGAAAAGGTTTATGTGGGCAAGACTAAACGGTCTTTAAAAACACGCCTGATAGAACATCGCTCCTGTCTGACACATGCCCGAATAACTGCACCATTGGTTAGTCACTGTTTGGATTCTACACATACATTTGATCAATTACGGGTCTGTGTTTTGGAATCAATAAGCCCGTCTTGGCGTGGAGGAGATTTTGATCGCCGTCTTCTCCAGTCAGAACAAAGTTGGATACATCGCTTAGATACTTTACAACCCAACGGGTTGAATGCAAGTTTAGACTTACAGGTGTTCCTTTGATTTCAGTACGTAATGACATCAGATCTTCTGTGAATTTCGATTCAGCACGTAATGACATCAGTGAGATTCTATTGGCCACGTAAGGGCTAAGCGGCCCTATAACAGTGGTGTTGAAATCAATGATAGCGTTCTGTCCATTTTGAATTCAAGTGTGAGACCAGTGCGTCCAGAGTAAGGATACGTTCATCTGCTCCGTGTTAAGATAAGTATAAGAGATACTCTTTATTTTTTACACACTTGTTTTTTCATTTAGTGAGAATTTGACATTGAAGTTATGGTTATGAAGTAAAGAGACCTTGCGGTCTTCATATTTAAACACTTTCTCATGAAGACGAAGCATCAAGCAGCATCAGCTGTTCCTTTAGAGACGGAACCTGTTGAAAAATTGTGTTTAGATTTGGCTCCTGATGAAGCTGTTTTTTCAGCGAAACTCCGGCCGCAGTTGAGCCGTTCTTAAGGACATTCACCGAGAGCTGTTCTTAAGGACATTCATTGACATTCACTGCCGTCCTTTAGAAGTGTTTGCATCAGTTTAAAACTCTACTTACTTAATACAAATGATGGAAATGAAGTTACGCAAGTGACTGCAAATGATTGAGAAGACCGGGCGCTCACCTTAAAATTTTTTGGTTTGACGCCGACTGGCTTGCTGATGCAGTTCACTTTCATAATATTATCTAAGAGGTTCATTGTCTTCAAAGTTATAACAATTAAAAGTTCATTTAAAATAATAAAATAAAAAATAGAAATAACTTAAAAACATTAAGAAATATTCCTTTGGAGCGATGTATTTGAAGTGAAGTAATATTTCCCCTCTTTTTCTACGACTTGCGTATATTGTGACGGAATTGTTGAGCTCTTTTTAGGAGTTCGTGTAATGTATGTAAACCATTTCATTAATTTTATATTGTAAAAGCGATATATAAACATTTTTAAATAAATAAATAACTTTTCATAGTAAGGGCCTCATTTACTAAGCATCTTTCCCATACACACAGAATGGGAAATAAAGCCTTAGTAAATCAGGTCCTGCGGTTGTTAGGTCTTCTCTGACGGCACAGAACACTATATTGAAGGCTGACACAAGAAGTCCAAGATGTCTTTAAAGAAAACAGTATTGTATATGGTACATTTCATAAAATACACAGAACAGTAGCATCCACCTCTTATGGACTAAAAATGTTACCTCTATATCCTTCTTCAAGCCACTCCCATGCAATTCCAATGAACCCCAGAGAGCAGCCATTCTTGACAGGAAGGTTAGTACTAGGAAGGGAGACAGACACAGAATTTACTACCATTTGTGTTACTGGTTGGTAGTGAAGGCTCTCCCGAAAAGTCATGTTTTCACCAGTCTTCTTAATGATAGTGAGTCCAGGACAAATCTGGTGTGGGGTGGGATTGATCCTGCCAAGGTTCTAGGGGATGGCACAACTATAGGGGAGCCTGTGCCAGGCAGCGAAGGGACCAAGTGGGTATGTATAAGGTTTAGAGATGTGCTGAGATAGGTCAGCGCTAGCTGAGTGTTTTAGGAAAGAGTTAGGAGCTAAAATTAGTTCCGAGTGAGCATTGGGAACCAGTGTAGGGTTTTTAGGATCAGTGTTATGTAATCAAATTTCTTTACATTCATTGTCAGACAGGCTGCAACATTTAGTATTGAGTTCTAAGCGGCGGTCAAGAATATTAGGGACTCCATCATAGTGTGAGTTGCAATAGTCCAAGTGTAGATTACAGTGGCGCGAGCAGCAGTTACAAAGGCAGTGTTGCGCTGTCGCCCAGGAGGGGGCAGAGATGGCGGAGTTGACGGAGCTGGTACTTCCATGGGTAAAAGAGCCTTTTGAAAACTGCCTACCTTTTATGCAGGTAAAATTGCGTGCATTGCTCCACAAAGCATGCTCCTTTATCCACATTCGCAGAGAGGCATTTCCAAGTCAGCTTTAAGCCAGGGGAAGCAACAATGGATGCAGTTTTATATTTTAAAAATTATGCATGATGTTTTTCCCCCAGAAAACAATATCTATGAAAAAAGCCAGTGCAAATTTCTACAGGGAGTTTTCCCCCTGAGCAGTTTTCAAAAGGAAAATACACGTGTAGTTTCCCTTTCAAATTAGTGCAAAATCTGCAAATTCAGGTACCTGGGGATTTTGCACCCACCTGCACAGATTTAAAAATCGCCCCTCATCTGTCATCATCTACTCTGTAAGGCACACGTGCACTTGGAGAACCATTCTTTGCAGGCATTAGTGGAACATTTATAGTGGTTCCTTCTCCTCAGTAGCCAGAATAGCTTTTGTTCAGATCATTCTAATGTTTTTCTAGCTGAATGTCTCACGAATAATCAGCATTTACAACAGTTGCGTTGTCTGCATTTTTGCAGAGATCAAATTTGTTTTGAGTGACTGGAGCCCTTTGAGAACAGCACTTTCACTCTTAATTTCAGAGATCACTCTGCTGCAATCTGTTACTCAAGATACAATTATTGAGGTAACAGTGTTGATCCTTATTTCTAGCAGACTGTGAATGTTTTCCTGCCTGTTTGGCAGTCTGCACTGTGCTTGTAAGATGTGTTAGGCATGTTGCTGTTAGGCTTAACACCTCATAGCACTAAGTTTTAAGTAATAGTAACACATTTAATTATTCAGTGATTGCCTACTTGCAAAAATTATATTTTTTTCATTTTGGAACTATGACATGTGACGACGAGTTATGTGCTTTATTTGACAACTTCCTCAGTATATTACCCATGTTTCATTTGAGAATTTACATGGCTCAATACCTTTAACATTTTTGCCTATAAAAATGGCAGTTTATAACAAGTAATATTACCTCTAGCATAAATTTGTACAGCTTAAATTTAATGTAGCAATATTAAATGCTATTAATATACCACAGCATACTTTTCCATATGTGCTCTAATAATAGATGTGCCAGTTTAACTATTCATTGCCTTTAGGAGGTACAGTACATAGATGCATATCTAAAGATGTTAATTACCTGAACATTTTGAAATGAGGAAAATAATACTGAAATAAAATGGGGAAGAAATGAGAACATTTGGAAATAAATAATTGTTCTTGAGTAGCAATGTACGTACATTTATAAAATAGTTGTACTTGAATAATTATGAAGAAACCTGATTCATAAATTTTATATGAAAGCAATTTTACAAAAATGAACTGACATTAAGGGGCGGATTTTAAGAGCCCTGCTCGCCGGTGCGCCTATTTTACATAGGCCTACCGGCGCGTGCAGAGCCCCAGGACTCGAGTAAGTCCCGGGGTTTTTCGAGGGGGGCGTGTCGGGGGCAGGGCCGATCGGTGCAGCGTTTTCGGGGCGGGACGCGGCGTTTCGGGGGCGGGCCCGGGGGCGTGGTTTTGGGATGGGGCGGTCTGGGGGCGTGGCCGCGCCCTCCGGAACCGCCCCCAGGTCCCGTCTCGGCGCGCTAGAGGCCTGCTGGCGCGCGGGGATTTACTTCTCCCTCCGGGAGGCGTAAATCCCCCGACAAAGGTAAGGGGGGGGTCTAGATAGGGCCGGGGGGGTGGGTTAGATAGAGGAAGGGAGGGGAAGGTGAGGGGAGGGCGAAAGCAAGTTCCCTCCGAGGCCGCTCCGATTTCGGAGCGGCCTTGGAGGGAACGGCGGCAGGCTGCGCGGCTCGGCGCGCGCCGGCTACACGAAATCGGCAGCCTTGCGCACGCCGATCCAGGATTTTAGCGGCTACGCGCGTATCTACTAAAATCCAGCGTACTTTTGTTGGCGCCTGATGCGCCAACAAAAGTACGCTAAGGCGCGCTTTGTGAAAATCTACCCCTAAATGTACATATAAAATAGGTCATAGACTATGATCCTATCTCGATCCTGTGGACTTCCATCTCACACTGCAAATGCTTTTATTTACCAGCTTCGACTATTGTAATTCCCTGTGTTGCGCTTCTTGGCTGCGTCTGCTCCGCGGCCAGGCCTGCTTACCTCTCTCGTCCGTCCACGAGCTCCGGACTCTTCCACGCCACAGCCGCAGCTAGTTCGCGGCATCCCTGGCTCCCCCACTCACTGTCTTCGATACTGGTCTTACAGCAGAGCTCCCGTAGGGGCTCCACATTTTCCTACTCCTCGGCCCAGCCCCTAGGTGCGTGCACGGCCGACGTCGCCCTAATTAAAGGGCCAAGCTCAGGAAACCCGAACCCGACTCTTCCTGATGACATCACGCTTCCCAGGTATAAAAGGCAAGGCCCGTTCCCCTAAACAGTGCCTTGGCAATCAGGTCGTACACTCCGGTGTCTCTAGTTTGCCTTCCAGCGTATCCTGTTCCAGTGTCTCTTGTTCCAGCGTCTCCTGTTCCAGTGTCTCTCCATCCCTGGTAGTACCCTTCAGACTGATCACACGGTACTGACCATTGCTTGCTCCTGACTATTCTTGATCGCTGCCTGGAACCAACCTCTGCCTGACCACTGACTACTCCTGATCGCTGCCTGGACTGACTCTGCCTGACCACTGACTACTCCTGCTCGCTGCCTGGAACCAACCTCTGCCTGACCACTGACCACTCCTGTTCGTGCTTGGAACATGACCTCTGCCTGACTTGACTACTTCCGGATTGACTACAGGTACTGACCCCTGCTTCAGCTGACCATTCTGAACTGTTACTCTGGCCTTGATTCTCGCTATCCACTCAGACTGTTCTGGCCTCCTGTGACCTCTGGACATTCTTGTTGAAACATCAACCGCACACCCTTGTTCGTGGTGGGCACTCCTCTGCACTTCCTCTCTAGGAGATTCTGCGAGGCCCACCTAAGAACAGGGAACCCGGGTAACCAAGGGCTCAACCTGAGGGAACCCCGGGTTGCTATTGGTGAAGCTCCAGCTAGCCTCTCTCTCCTCCTGTGCTCCGCCTCCTGGTGGCAGGCGCTCTCCGGGTCCGACCAGAGGGCTGTACCAATCCTGCACCAGGCCAAGGGTCCACATCCAGTGCAATACCCGGCTTCAAGGGAATTCCTGCCACACATCAGAGAGCTCTACAGCTGTTTCAGAGCTTCATAGCCAGAGTTTTAAAAGATGTATCAAAATACAATTACATTACCCGAGTACTTCGGGAATTACACTTTCTACCAATTTCCTGTTGAGTCCAAATAGAAAGCATTAATATTCATAATTTGGCATCATCATGATAAGGCCCTAGTCTTGAACCCTGTGAGCTAGGATGAGAAAGGTCAGTAGATCGGGGGGGAATAGCCAGCCCCTGCTGCTTATGAAAGTGGACTGCAGCATTGCTAGGTGTGGCATTTTGGTTAAGAGTTAGAGTTAGAGAGAGCATGAGTGTTTTTCTTGAGTTGTTCCCCTGCTTGGGTACTGGAG
This sequence comes from Rhinatrema bivittatum, assembly GCF_901001135.1. NCBI lineage: Eukaryota > Metazoa > Chordata > Amphibia > Gymnophiona > Rhinatrematidae > Rhinatrema > Rhinatrema bivittatum. The sequence goes on from NC_042616.1 coordinate 766,587,978, forward strand.
TTCTCCAGCCTTGGGTCAATACCCTAGTGAGAGGGGAATCAGTGCCTGCCTGCGTGACGGTTCTACTTTTGATTAAGATTTTTGGATGCTTTCTTGCCTTTTTGAATTTTCTCCTTTGAAAGCCCCTGTACTCCTGGCTGGAGGAATTTGGGATCGCCACCAGCTAGGTTAGATCAAGGTAGAGAAAATTCCAAATGGAGTCCTGCTGTAGGAGGGTTCCAGATTTTCCACCATTGTGTGAAGATTTTTTCCAAGTTCCAAGGAGGACGTTTTTGGCCATCCTTCCTGCCTGAAGAGGGAATATCTGTAGAGAGATGCTGTGTTCCCTGCTGCTGGACTTTTGCTAAGCAAATAACTGAAGAAGAAAACTGTGAGTAAGGTATTCATTTCTATTTTGAGGACCCCCAACGGAGACTTCACACTGGGAGAGAGACACTTAGGGGACACTGTGCAGATACTCTAATTCTTTTTGCCAATCAGTAATTTTGGAAGGTGTTTTCCATCCCAGCTAAGGATACTGTAGCAGCCTATGTCATGGGCTGCCAGAGGGTTTGCTGCAGGTGCCGAAGTTGGTACCACTTGCAGCAGTATGAGTGTTGTTTGGATTGGCAAAGAGAGATCACATTACTGAGCTGTTAAGAGTTGCATTGGCTGCCTGTATGATGGAGATTTAAATTTAGGATCCTGGTTTTAACTCACGTTGATAACACAGGCAAAGAGAGAATTTGAAATAAAGTTGGCCATAAAGGCAAAAACATAATAAAAACTTAAAAAAATATATCCAAAGCAAGAAACCTGTGATGGAGTCTGTTGGACTGTTAAATGACCAAGGGGTTAAAGGGGCTCTTAGGGAAGGTAAGACCATTGCAGAAAGACTAAATGAATTCTTTGCTTCCATGTTTACTAATGAGGATGTTTGGGAGATACCAGTTCCGGAGATGGTTTTCAAGGTTGATGAGTCAGATGAACTGAACCAAATCACTGTGAACCTGGAAGATGTAGTAGGCCAGATTGACAAACTAAAGAGTAGCTAATCACATGGACCAGATGGTATGCATCCTAGGGTAATGAAGGAACTAAAAAATGAGCTTTCTCATCTATTAGTTAAAATTTGTAACCTATCATTAAAATCATCCATTGTACCTGAAGACTGGAGGGTGGCCAATATAAACCCAATATTTAAAAAGGGCTCCAGGGGCGATCCAGGATACTATAGACCAGTGAGCCTGACTTCAGTGCAGGTAAAAATAATGGAAACTATTCTAAAGATCAAAATTGTAGAGCATATAGAAAGACATGGTTTAATGGAACACAGTCAACATGGATTTATTCAAGGGAAGTCTTGCCTAACAAATCTGCTTCATTATTTTGAAGGGGTTAATAAACATGTGGATAAAGGTGAACCGGTAGATGTAGTATATTTGGATTTTCAGAAGGCATTTGACAAAGTCTCTCATGAGAGGCTTCTAAGAAAACTAAAAAGTCATAGGATAGGAGGCAATGTCTTTACGTTGATTACAAACTGGTTAAAAGACAGGAAACAGAGAGTAGGTTTAAATGGTCAATTTTCTCAGTGGAAAAGGGTAAACAGTGGAGTGCCTCAGGGATCTGTACTTGGACCGGTGCTGCAGGTCACACGATGTATCTTTCAAGGGTCGACAATATGGTTTTTGGAGCTGTTGAAATATGTGCTGCACAGAAAGCACACGAGTAAGTCAGAGATATCCTGTGGGCTGGTTTTGAAAAATATCCCCTGGGCTGATATTTTCCTGCAATCCACCCCTGCTCACACTCATACCTGAGAACCCAGAATTCTGAATGAATTACTGAGTCTCCGGGCCAACACCCCCAAACTCCGAGTGCCCTGCTGCAGAAAGCCAGAAGAGAAAGGGCCTGGAGCAGCCCATGCTCAAAGAAGGAGGAGCATCATCACCCATGCCCCTGGAAGAG